>NC_048285.1:16547733-16884906 GCF_009762535.1 Notolabrus celidotus
TATTTCAGTGTGTTTTAAAGTGGGGTTGTATGAGTTTTACGTCACTAATAATTGTACTAGCCACAACAGATGCCGGTCAGCTCGGCCGCTTTAATGAGAAACAGCAGGGAGAAATAGCATGCAAGCTAGGCTACAGTTTTCCGCTGTCCTGCAACATAATTTAGCCAATTTTGACGATTCCAACCCACGCACTCATTTCAGTTTGGGTGTACACTCCACTTGTGATATTTTCAGCACTTCACTTTGCCACCAGAAAGCCTGTTTGATTTTGCACTATTTGCGTACTCAACACAGAGGTGCTCTTCGGCCTGCAGCACACTGGTCAGCTGGTCAGGTCTGCAGGCTTCAAAGTGACAAAAATACAACCAAACTTAATAATGAGTGATTCTGACAGACAGAAGATTACATGCCGCTTACTGCGGACACACATGGACACATTTATGAGCTGGAGTTTACAGAGGAAAAGGCAATTCAATGCACCTGAGGAAAAAGCGGAGAAACTTTTGTAATAAACTGGAGAGCAGGAGAAATTCCCATTTACCAGGTGGTGCAGGCGTGTAAATTAGTACAATTACTAGTGACATAAAACTCATACAACCCCTGTTAAAAAAACCTGAAATATCCCTTTGAACAGCCATGACCAGGTTGGGCTTGGAAAGGGAGATGCAGAAAGAAAGATAGAGACAGTCAACAATGACGACAACAGCTCATGAATAACTTATGGTTACAGTGCCAATGATGGTAGAAGAATGTGTAGTATTTTCAGTAACAGCAAGATAATAATAATAATAATAACAATAAATGATGATCCGTATATTATTAAAAGTTCAATTCAACAGATCTGAAATTAGAATTTACAATTATGATAATATTAATAAAGCTAGGAATTTTATTGTTGATTATAGCAGCTGGACTCAAGCAGGTTTAAGAATAACATGAGAATAAATAACAGTGATTACAAAGGTACAACTGGTATAAATGGTTGCAGCAGTTGGAGTCAGGCTGTGTCCACCACCGCACGCTGTCTTCAGCAAAGATCCAGAAGAAGCTATCAAACACACCATTATTTGATTTGTTATATCAACAAAAGTTGCAAAAATGTCCCTTAAATGATGGGGTAGCTGAAGAAACTGTGAATAAATATCAGTAAAGTAGAAAAGGAGATACATACAACAGTTCTTTGCCTGTTCTGCTTTGACATTCCAAAGAGTACAACCTCCTCCTTGTGCCAAAGCAGGTGTCAGTGTTTACAAAGAAAGTGAATATCCACACAGCAATCAGGTAAACTTGTTTGTTCTCCTCTCCAAGGTTGATGTCAGCAAATACAGCATTTCTAAGTAGGTTTGCGCACTTGCAGTGTTTTTATCTTGGTCTGTCTGAGGCCTTAAGATGGTGCTAAGTGCTGGAATGGCTTGACTCAGTTTGATTTGAGCCCAGCACAGCAGGGGTTTGCATCTCTACAACAGCTCTACTTGCATGAAAGTATGTTTCAACTGATGATATGCAGATTCCTGTCACTGATGACTCTCTTAAAGCCCAGGTGATTGAAAGAAGTGGGCACTGACTGTGACTTGCGGTCAGAAAAGAAGCTCTAAATAGTGTTATTAAAAATCACTGCTAATTGTAGTTCCGCTTGAGCTCAGTTAATTCTATGATAAACATATGACAAAACATATAAACATATGATAAACATATTGCAAAAAATATATAGAAATTTCATTACACTCATCTACCTACCCTTACCACTAGCTTGGATGGTTGATATCCAAGCACCATTTTGGGAACAAATCAGCTGTAGTGAAAGGAGGGACATTTTTCTTGTGTGTCAGTATGCTTTCAGTACATCAGCAATATGACACTTGAACAGCTTATGTGTGCAGATATTCAATTATTGTTTTGTTTTTTTAATTATCAGAAAAGGAAAACTGTTATTCCCCTCAACATTCCTAAAATATGTCAATTTAATTACAGTCCAACAATATCCCTGGGGTTACTCAGGTAGGTATTTCAAGTGTGACCTTTTAAAATATATTATTAACCCCTAACTAATGCATTGTTTGTATGTGATTAAAATAAAAATACCATGTTTCTATACTCATAGTCATTCTAAATTGATTTACTCAGGTTCCCAGTATTGTCTCATGGTTTCACCTTATACCAGTATCTCTCAAGTCTTCCAAAATACTCAAAAAACTATTTGAAATTTAACAAGCTTGTGTGAAAACATGATTTGTGCAAGTATGTTTGCATGGTTTGCATCAGCCAAATGTGTATGATATTTTGGACTGTTTTGAGGTAGACCAATTTTTACACTTTTCAAAACAAATGCAATGGCTTTCCATTTTAAAACACAAGAAATGTCAGATCAGCTACAGCTCATAGACATTTCGATTTGTTCAAAGGTTTTATATTTGTTACATATGCTGTCCTGCTGACCTGACATAACATAGTATTTAGAAAGTGCCTAATGCCTTTCAATTAGGTCAGATTTGACACTTTTTTTTTCTTCTCAGACCGCTGCATTTCACTTAACAATAACAAAACCTTATTTGATCGGCCCTGATGGATGACTTTATTTAAATTTTGTATTGATGACTAAATAAAATTGTCTTCTAATTTGACAGGACGACCCTGCACTCAGCTACAAGTGCTGAACCCTGAAAGATCAGCCCGACTAATCAAGGAGATCCTGACAAAAGCCTGGACAACTAGAGACTTCATTGTCCAATGGGAACCTGGAAACAGACAACTAAAGCATCCTACGGTTTCTTGGCTTAAGATGATATGGAAGCACCTCTACATAAACTTTTCTGAGGACCTAAGCATTTTTGAAGACATGCCATTGATTCCACTTTTGCCACTGGAGGAGAGTATGGAAAAGGTAAAGCTTCTGCGTCTCAAAACTCCATCCCCTATAATTCTAGCTGATGAGGAAGACACATCACCGTCTGAAAGCCTGTTTGACATCATGGAAAAGCTGGGAGGAGTTGTGATACGAAAGCTTGACACATGTTTGCAGCATCCTCTGCTTAAGAATTACATTCACCCTTCCTCTCCTGGTACACTTCTGCAAATAATGGGCAGATGGTCAATACAGCGACTTTCCAGCCAAGTCTCTTGTTTGACTGTCAAAGAGAGAATGGCACTCAGAGGTTTTCTTGCCGGACTGTCTGACATAACAGAAAAAGAAAAGCATACCCTGCTTGATCTTTCCATCTTTGAGAAAGTTGGGACATGCTCTGAAGGTACCTCAGCATTTACCACACTGAGAGGGGCTAGGGCTTTACATCATAGAGCCAAGTATCCACCAGATGTAAAACTATCTGTGAATCTTGTAGCTTGCTCTGATGAGGAATCAATCCGTCTCATCAAAATGCTAAATGTGGAACAAGTCAAAACAACTGACTGTTTGAAGATGATTATTCAGGATGTGGAAAGGGGGTTCTACACTTCAGATGAGATAACCCAAATCATGCTTTGGGCCCTTACACATCTAGCATTTCTAAAAAATGAAAATGCATCAGTGATCGGATGGCTTTCTTCACTCAAATTTATTCAGCTGCCTTGTGGGAAGTCAGCCAAAGCCTCAGATTTATTTGATCCTGAGCTTGAGGTTCTACAAAATCTGTTTTACATGGAAGAGAAAACCAGGTTTCCCACAAGTACCTTTAGGTCTTCACCTGACATTCTTCATTCACTCAGACAACTGGGACTTAGAAATGAAGTACAGCTCAGTGAAAAGGATGCACTCAAAGTGGCGTTTAAAATAGAGGAGTTGCAAAGTAGCAAGGAGCCGGAGTGGGACCTCATAATCAAAAAAGCAAAGACACTCCTCCAAATTCTTAACAGGCAAACCAAGCTGGTAAAATCAGCAAATGCTCAGACGTCATTGCTAAAAATAAAATGGGTACCTGTCTGCAAAGAAAGACCTCTAACATACCCAAAATCCCTTGCTTGGGTTGGAGATACTGTCAACATCTGTTCCTTGTTTGAGATGTGTGACTTATCCCATGCAGTGCTTGTGGGATCATCAGTAGCACTGGTTGAACACACATCTTCAGGTATGAAAAAGGCCCTAAAACTAACTTTAGAGCCACAGGTGGATCAAGTTCTACAGCACCTGAAAGCAGTGAATGACTGCTATAAATCTCAAGCCTTTATCACTGAGGATTGGTATCAATTCCAGCAGATCTTGTTTGAGATTTATGGTTTCATGCAGGCTCACCTGGAGGATGCAGGAGAAGCAATGAAAACACTGCCTTTTGATTGGGTTTGGACAGGCAAGACATTCTCATCACCTTGCCAAACGGTCCTAAAACCCCTCTCTGATCTTGACTTGCAGCCTTACCTGTACTCCCTGCCAAAAACAATCAGAAAGTTTCACAAGCTTTTCAAGTTTTGTGGCTCAGTTGAAGAGGTTCGCCCGAGTCACGTGTTTGAAGTCATCAGTGTGATACAACAAAAATGTGAAGGAGGGATTACCAAGGAGGATAGTAAGCATAATGTCTTACTTTTAACCAACATCCTAAGATGGCTGTACAACAATCAGATACCTGTAGATATCAACATGAATGTGCCAATTCTTTGTTACAAAGACCCAAACAAACTAGTCATGAAGCCTATTCATGAATGCACCTACTGTGACATCAAGGTTGATGATTTGAATGATTTACTTGAAGATGCATCTGAGCCAATTATATTAGTGCATGATGACATCCCCATGAAAACAGCAGAGTGGCTGAAAGTGCCATGTTTGAGCACCAGGTTGATAAACCCAGAAAACCTTGGATTTGAACAATCAGGCCAAAGAGAACCACTGACAGTAAGAATAAAGAACATCTTGGAGGAATATCCATCCGTTGCGGACATTTTCAAAGAGCTACTCCAGAATGCTGATGATGCAAGCGCAACAGAGTGCAGTTTTCTCATTGACATGAGAAGAAATGCTGACATTCGAGAGAATCTCCTTGACCCTGGCATGATCATTTGTCATGGGGCTTCCTTGTGGTCTTTTAACAACTCTGTATTCTCAGATACAGACTTTCTCAACATTACAAGGTTGGGGGGATCAGTCAAAAGATGTGAAGCAGACAAAGTTGGCAAGTTTGGTTTGGGTTTTAACTCAGTTTATCACATCACTGATATCCCCATCATAATGAGCAGAGAGTTCATGATCATGTTTGATCCAAACATCAATCACATCAGCAAGCACATCAGAGACAGGTCCAATCCAGGGATCAAAATCAACTGGAGCAAACAACAGAAAAGGCTGAGAAAATTCCCCAACCAGTTCAGACCGTTCATTCATGTATTTAATTGCCAGCTTCCTCTTGCACAGGACTCCCCATACAAATATAATGGAACACTGTTCAGACTTCCATTTAGAACAGAGCAGGAAGCCGCAGTGAGTGAAATCAGTAGTCTGTACTACAACACCACGGACATCTATTCCCTGGTTGATGAGTTCAGCATTTGTGGCCATAGGTTCATTCTGTTTACTCAGCATGTTGGAAGTATGGTCTTGAAATACCTGAAATGTGAGGAACCAAATCCAGTGGGAGCACAAGATGTCGTCACCATCAACAAAAGTGTATGGTCATCTAAAGCCTCATATGGACCTCTAAGTATCTTGAAATCTGCAGCAAAGGTTATGAAAAAAGCAGCAAGCACCAATAAGGTACCTTCAGATGTTCCCAAATCTGGATGTATCATACGCGTTTTGGTGGAGGAGTTTCATAATGTGTTCAAACGAATCGTTGATCTTCACTCACCACTGTTTCGAGGTACAGAGGAAGATCCTAACCAGTACTTTGAGATGGCTGCGAAAGGAGTTCAGACAAGAAGACTTACAGATGAAATGCCCCAAAAGGCAGTAGAGGTCACCAACTGGCTCATTTGCTCATGCATGGATGTAACTGAGGCACTCAAGTTTTCCCTCAGTGATAGTGGAACAAGACTTGGACTAGTACCATGTGGAGGGGTGGCTGTTCTGCTTGCAGAGGAAGAGAATCGCAAATGGACGGTTAAGATCAATGCCACACCAATCGGAGAGGTTTTTTGTTATTTACCTCTCAGGATCAAAACAGGTCTTCCGATCCACATTAATGGCTGCTTTGCTGTGACCTCCAATCGGAAAGAGATTTGGAAAACTGACACCAAAGGACAGTGGAATTCTGTGTTCATGAGACATGTCATTGTCCAAGCATATTTAGCAGCACTTGAAATGCTGCGCTCAATGGCTGAGAGTGGAGAACTCATCGACTACAGTTATTATGCAACATGGCCAGATCCAAGTCAAGTGCATGATGACTTCACACTGATCAGCCAGGGTGTCTACCAAGAAATAGCAAAAGGAGGTGACAGTGAGCATGCAAAGGTTTTCTCAGATGGCGAACTCTGGGTATCTATCAAATACGTCAGATTCCTTGATGATGCCTTACTATGTAGGTCAGACATTGGTTCGGCTGCTTTCAAGATATTCTCAAAATACCTCAACAAAAGCAGCTCACAAAACCTTTGCGCTGTTGAGCTCCCTGACTGGGTGAAGGAGGGATTTGAAGATGCTGGGTGTAAAGGGAAGCTGATACAAAATACTCTGACAGAGCAGCAGTTTTTTTCAGATGTTTTCTTCCCACACATCCAAGAAATTGAGAAAGAACTCCGTGATCCCCTGATTCTCTATGTTTTGAATGAAAAACTTGAAGAATTTGCCTCAGTTCTCTGTGCTTCTCCTTGTATCCCTTGCTCTGGCCCAAATGAGAAACTGGTTTTGCCTTCTAGGCTCATCCATCCGGAGGGAAGAGTTGCTAAACTGTACAACAATGATGACGGAAGATTTCCAGAAGGGACTTCGAAAGACTACCTAAACCCTGTCTGTTTAGTGAAGCTTTTGGAGTTAGGCATGGTAAAAGATGATCTGTCATGGAAGGACCTTATAGAGCGTGCTCAATCTGTTATTGATCTCAATGAAAGTGACCACATAGCTGCATGCTTTCGTAGCAGTATCCTACTAAGTCTCATCGATGAGAAACTGAAGATAAGAGCTTCAGGTGCAGCTGAAGAATTAAAAAAGCTCAAGGACATCAAGTTCCTTCCATTCCTGTCAAGACCTGCTGGCTTCTCACTCCCATGGCATGGAAATAACTTTCCCTCAACAGAAATGTTCTCTCCCGGAGAACTCTTCACAACTGAACATCAAGACACAGTGTGTCTGATGAAACCAATCTTAAATGAAAATTCTCCATCTTTCAAAGGTTGTGGTGCAATGTCATTGGCTGTGAAAGACTGTCTTGGTCTAATAAGGAAGCCCTCAGTTGGACTTGTCATTAGTCAACTTGAGAAACTGTCTCAATCATTTGATGGCATCACATTGTATCAGGAAAACATGACAAATGCCTGTTATAAGTTTCTTCATGAAGAAATGCTACAGGATGAGAAAGCTAAAGAGCAAATAACTGAGGAACTAAAATCGTTCGATTCCATCCTGGTAGAGAACACATATGTCAGTCCTGCCAAAGTTGCTTTCCATCTGAATTTTGATGTAGCTCCACATCTTTTTCAACTCCCTAACAAATACAGAAACAGCTGTCGTGAGCTCTTTGAAAATATTGGGGTACAGCCCAACTACACAGTTGAAGATTTCTCTGCCGTTCTTGAAACTGTGAAGCAAGATTGTGGCCAAAAGCCACTCACAGAGGAGATTTTCCAGTTGTGTCGAAGAATCATTAGTGAAGGAATATGGAGTTTGATTCGAGACAGAAATCAAGAATACTGCAAAGCCAAGTATGGCGATATTCTGTTACCCGACTCCAAACTGACATTGCAACCATCAAAATCACTGTGTTACAATGACTGCCCTTGGATCAAAGTGAAAGACTCTACTGTAAAATATTGCCATGGGGACATTCCAAGAGAGGTTGCTGTGAAATTAGGAGCTGTCCCAAAACGCCATAAAGCCTTGGAGAGGTACGCCTCCAATGTCTGCTTCTCTTCACTTGGGAGTGACTTTGGACAGAAAGAAAAACTCACAAGTAGGATTAAAAGCATCCTCAATGCTTATCCATCAGAAAAAGAAATGCTGAAAGAGCTGCTACAAAATGCAGATGATGCAAAAGCCACTGAAATCTACTTTGTTTTTGATCCCAGGACACACCCCACAGACAGAATATTTGATGATAAATGGATCCCAATGCAAGGCCCTGCACTCTGTGTATATAACAACCAGCCTTTCACAGAGGACGATATCAGAGGCATACAGAATCTTGGAAGAGGGACAAAAGAGGCCAATCCTGGGAAAACAGGCCAGTATGGCATAGGATTCAACTCTGTGTATCACATTACTGACTGCCCATCCTTTATTTCAAACAATGATATTCTATGCATCTTTGATCCACATGCACAGTTCGCTCCTGGGGCTACATCTGTGAGTCCTGGAAGAATGTTTAAAGACTTGGACTCTGACTTCAGAACTCAGTTTTCAGATGTTCTAAATCTTTACTTGGGGATTCATTTCAAGTTAGAACGCAGCACAATGTTCCGATTCCCCATTCGCTCTACAGAGATGGCAAGAGCATCAGAGATCAGTTCTGTCCCTGCATCAGACAGAATGGTGCAAAACCTTCTAGATAAGCTAAAAAATGATGGTGCAGAACTTCTTATGTTCCTCAACCACATGGAGAAAATAGCAATCTGTGAAATTGATCATTCATCTGGAGAACTAAAAACACTGTATACTGTAACTGCCAAAATTACAGATAGTGATCGGCTGAAACGCAAACAGTTTCATGCCTCAGTCATTGACAGTGTGACTAAAAAGAAGCAGCTCACTGCAATTCCAGTCCAACATATAACCTACACAATGGACATAGAGGACATCGATGGAAATATGACAACATGGATGGTTTGCAACAGATCAGGCTTCCCTAACATTGAAAAAATCTCAAAGAGTGTGATTTCAGCTCACAAAAATGAAGACATAACTCTGTTTCCACGTGGAGGTGTAGCTGCATGTGTAAGCCATAACTACAAAAAGACCCACAGAGCCTTCTGTTTCTTGCCCCTTTCACTGGAGACCGGCTTACCTTTTCACGTCAATGGACATTTTGCATTAGACTCTGCTAGACGAAACTTATGGAGAGATGACAATGGAGTGGGGGTCAGAAGCGACTGGAATAACAATTTGATGACATCCCTGATAGCCCCTGCCTTTGTGGAACTTCTGGTTCAACTTAAGCGCAGATACTTCCCAGGTCCTGATACCACCCTGACCATTCTACAAGCAACACCACTTCATGTTGTTAAAGATACACTACGGAAGTATCTGTACTTCTTCCCAGTCAACAGACTTGCTATACAGCCAGATTGGTACTGCTTGGTCAAAGCAGTTTATAACTGTATCCATGCAAACCTGACACGCCTGCTTCCTGTTGTGAAAGCAGTGCATCATGACAACTCTGACATGCACTCTGTTGTTTACATTTCATGGGTAAACACATCAACTGCAACCAAGGGAAGAGCCTTTTTTGATAATCTGCTACAAGATGAGCTTCAGCACTTGAAAAACACAGAGTACAACATTACGTCAAGGAAGTCTGTGGCTGAAAATGTTTACAGGTTGAAGA
Source organism: Notolabrus celidotus (assembly GCF_009762535.1). Classification (NCBI taxonomy): domain Eukaryota; kingdom Metazoa; phylum Chordata; class Actinopteri; order Labriformes; family Labridae; genus Notolabrus; species Notolabrus celidotus. Next base: position 16,557,354 of record NC_048285.1, read on the forward strand.
CGCTGCTTCTGGATATTGGTTTTAACCTGGTTCACAGCTGTGATGAGACAGCAAATCTCTATTTCTGTTTGGAAGATGCAGGGATACCAGTGAGTTATGTGACACCAGAGGAAGTGCGCGTCTTTCTTCACACATTCTCATCACCAGATACATCTTGCCATGTTGGAAAACTCCCCTGCCGTCTCCAGCAGTCTAACTATAAGCTAGTTCACAACTTGAAGATTTTAGTTGACTATTGCTTCAAAGACTTGGAAGTAGATGAAGTCGAAATTGAGGGTATGCCTCTGTTGGTAACAATGGACAATATGCTTCAGGTATTTGATTCCAAGAGACCTAAGTTCCTGACAACACATCATGAGCTCATCTCATCAAGGAAAGAATTGTTCATGAACACAATGTACCTAAGGTACAGCAACATCCTTTTAAAGGGAGGAGCTGCAAAGAACTTTGACATCAGTTGCTTTGGTGACCTACTGGGATCAGTTCTTCCAAGAGAATATCGAACCAAGATCCCTGTAAAATGGAGAGACAGCTTCGCAAGTGAATCTTGGTTGAAGAATGTGTGGAACTTCATCAGTGAAAATATTGCTGTTAAGGAGGATCAGGTGGACAGCAAGCCCAGTCTTGCCACAGTGCTTGATATTCTGAAGGATTGGGCTTTGCTCCCTGGAATCAAATTCATGACCAGAGAAAAGATAGTTGTTCCTGAGCAAGATGTCCTCTTACCTCTGAGTTTGATAAACATAGCTCTATTTCCACATGGTCAAAATGACAAAGTTTTTCACATTCTGATGAAAGCTGGGTGCATTCAGCTTGCAGTAAACAAAATATGTGTCAAGGAGAATCCGATGATTCCTTTTCTTTCCAAACAAACTGCAAACATTGAAAATCCATCAAGTGTCCTGAAAGCCTTAGAGTACATGATTCAGACATCTGCATTCAAGGCAGCAAATCTGACTGACAAGGACTTTGAGGCTCTCTTGTTGTATTTCAACTGCAATCTAGCTAACCTTACACAAAAGATGTCCAACGACTAAAACTTCTCCCATGCTTTAAATCAGTCAGTGGGAGATACATAAGCATTGCAAACTATGGAGCAAACTATGTTCTTGCAAAAAGCATTCCCACTGCAGACATAGACAAATGGGCTCACACAGCCTCATTTGCCTTTCTTACTGACAGTCTGCAGCTGAAAGAGCTGTATGCCTTCCTTGGCTGCATGCCAATTGATGACTTGGAAATCTACCTTCAGCATCTCCTGCCAAAGTTTGAGAGTCTTTCCTATGATGCCAAAGTTGAACATATCATCTACCTGAAGGAAAGACTTTTGTTGATGGAAGAACCATGTGAGCTGAAGGATCAACTCCTTGAGAAGTTGGAGGGACTGTCGTACATCTATGACAACTCAAACAGACTCAGGCCAGCCAAGTTTTTTTATGATGAGACAGTAAAGGTGTTTGAAGTAATGCTTCCCGTAAAATCATTCATACCAAGTGACTTTTTCAAGAAAGTTGAGCAAGTGTCAAAACCCAAGAATGGGACATTGTTGCTAACCTCATGGATAACCTTTCTGAGAAGTATTGGTCTGAAGAATGAAGTGTCACAGCAGCAGGTTCTACAGTTTGCAAAAGAGGTCAGCATCAAGGCTCAAACAGAGAGCTGGACCAAAGAAAAAGTGCAAACCATTGTCAATGTCCTCTTGGACCACATTTTCAAAGACAGGACAGATCTGTTCCACGGCACTTTTCTGAAAGAGCTCTCAATGATACCATTCCTTTGTCCAGAGAGAGCCCCAAAAGAGCTCATCAAGCTTCATTCACAGTACCAAGACATGAGTGGCACACTTCCCCTGATTCGCTTCAGTGGGTCTCAGGTAAATCCAAAGTTCAAGCAAACAGATGTCATTCACTTGCTTTGGACATCTTGCCCAATTCTACCCGAAACAGCTACACCATCATCCATAAAAGACCAGGAGGGAAGTACTCTGACAGGACAGGAACAACTTGACCAAGTACTGAACATGTTAGGTGTAAACTTAGACCCAGTATTGGAAAAAGTAATCAGCAACTGCAAGAATATGTGCAACATATCAAATCCAGATGATGAAATGGTGAAAACCAGAAACAAAGTTTTGAGGTCAACCTACGAGTTCCTCAGTGCAGATAAAAGAGATTTCCGTTACCAGCTCCGTGGGGTTGCTTTTGTCATGGTGGAAGATGGCTGGAAACTGCTTAAACCTGAAGAGGTTGTCATTAATTTGGACAATGAATCTGACTTCAAACCCTATTTGTATAAATTACCTTTAGAACTTGGTACTTTTCATCAGCTGTTCAAACTTCTTGGTACTGAAGATGTTGTGTCAACCAAACAGTATGTTGAAGTACTCTGGCGAATTTACAGAAGTTCAGAGGGCAAGCAACTTGACCCAAATGAAATGAGAACTGTCAAAAGGGTTGTTTCGGGGCTGTTTAAGGCCCTCTATAATGATCCAGTGGAGATTCGCAAAGATCTCGAGAATGTAAGAGATTTGATATTTTATCTGCCAAGTCATGATGGTAGATTAGCAAAATCCAATAGCTTGGTGTTTGATGATGCCCCACACTACAAGAGTAGAATTCAGGGTAACATTGGAGTTCAGATGCTGGTGGACATGAGCCAGTGCTATCTTGGCAAAGAACATGCCTTTCACACAAAGCTGATCATGCTACTCCCACAGAAACTAAGACCAAGACTGCTAAGTAGCATTCTTGAAGAGCAACTAGATGAAGATTCTCCAAAAATGTGCCAATTTGGAGCTCTTTGTTCACTTCAGGGCCGCCTTCAGTTGTTGCTGTCTTCAGAGCAGTTCATCACAGGATTATTCAGAATAATGAAACATGAGAATGACAATGCATACCTTGTGAATGAGGAAAAAGCCATACGTCTCTGCAAAGCACTTTGTGAAGGATTAAAAGTTTCTTGTTTTGAAAAACTTCAAACAACATTGAGAGTGAAAGGTTGCAGTCCCATCCCACACAGCCGCAGTGAAACACTTGCCTTCCTTAAGAGATATGGGACAGCTGTGATTCACCTCTATATCCAGCATTCAGACAGCAAAGACATCAATTTTCTTTTAGCACTGGCAATGACATTGAAATCTGCTACAGACAATTTGATTTCTGATACATCCTATCTGATTGCCATGCTTGGCTGTAATGACATTTACAGAATCTCAGAGAAGCTGGACAACCTTGGGGTAAAGTATGACTCAACAGAACCTTCAAAACTTGAGCTACCCCTCCCTGGAACCCCAATACCAGCAGAGATACATCACACACTCCTCATGGATCCAACGAATGTATTTTATCCAGGAGAATATGTGGGTTACCTTGTTGACTCTGAGGGTGGAGACATGTATGGGTCCTACCAGCCTACATATACATATGCCATCATTGTTCAAGAGGTAGATAGAGAAGAGGCGGAAAACACAAGTGTCCTTGGAAAATGCTTCCAGATTGACATTGGTTACAGTGAGTACAAAATAGTCAGTTCTCTTGACTTGTACAAATTCTCAAGACAAGAAGACAGTACCCATGCTCATGACTCCAGTGTCCCATCAACTCCTACTAGTCCAAAAAGTTGTTCTTCTGGTCTAAGAATAATCCCTCCCCTTTTTGCCGGGAAGGAAAATCTGAGACCCCCCACTCACAAACAGACTCCAAGAAAGATCAAGCTTCATGCATTGCCAGAGATTTTGAAGGAAGTAACCTTAGTAATTGAACAAGCCTGGAAGCTTCCTGAGATAGAGAGAAAGAAGATAATCAGAAGATTGTACCTAAAGTGGCATCCAGACAAAAATGCAGAGAATCTGGACATTGCCACAGAAGTCTTCAAGCATTTACAGATGGAGATCAACAGGATGGAAAAACAGTCTTTGACTGATCAGCAAAATACAGACAGAGCCTCCAGGAGATCATACTCTGCTTCATCAACCCGCTTCCAGTCAGAAAAGTTCTCATTTCAAAGGTTTTATTCATCATGGAACCAAGAAGCAACAAACCACAAGTCTGAAAGGCAGCAGTTTAGGGAGCATTATACAGGCAATGCAGGTTCATCACACTCTCACCGCTTCTTTGCCCCCCCTACCTTCAAGACAGTTGGTAACCCTGTAGAAGCCCGCAGGTGGCTTAGACAAGCAAGAGCAAACTACTCTGCTGCTCGGAATGATCTTCATAAAAATGCTAATGAGTGGGTTTGTTTCAAATGTTACCTGGCCACAAAGCTTGCACTGATAGCTGCTGACTATGCAGTCAGAGGAAAGTCAGACAAAGATGTAAAACCAACTGCCCTGGCTCAAAAAGTTGAGGAGTACAATTCCCAATTAAAAGGCCTTGCCAATGATGTTCAGATTCTAGAAGGATATGGCGTGGACAGCCTGAGAACTCGCTATCCTGATCTTTTGCCATTTCCCCAAATTCCAAATGACAGATACACATCTGAGGTGGCAATGAGAGTGATGGAATGTACCGCACGGATTATCATTAAGCTTGAAGCCTTTGTTCAGCAAAAATTGTAATACTGTAAAGATGACATTGAATCTACAGTTTACATAAACCATGTGTAATAAAAGAGACAGCCAGCTGTGTGCAGTATAAGTCCTAAACATTGTTTTGAGTATATATGAAGTATCTAGCTGGCAGCTTTTGGCAAATATGCAGTTTCTACCAGCAATGGAGATTTTGTTGCCAGTGTAAAGTAAATGACTCATTATCTTGTAAGTTATTTGAGTGTAGATTTGCAATATAATATATCTTTGTAAAAGTTTTCAACACTACATATATGTATATATGTATGTATGTATGTATATGTATATATATATGTGTGTATGTGTGTGTGTATATAAAACATTGTATGTTATTCATGTTATGTTGATTTACATTGCGCCAGAGAAGGCCTAATAAATTCCCCTGAAAAAAGATGTGTTTTTATCTCTACTTTTAATAAATATGTCCCTCAATATAGGGTTACAGTTACTTCTTAATTATAATATGGTGCTGCGATAGTTTTTCACAACATTTAATTTCAAATGTCTAAAGATAGTAATCAAAACAGCCTATTTGTTCTCTTAATAAATGTAATATATAGGTTTTCTTTTAATTATTAAAAAAAAAGATTATTATAGATATCTATCTCTAGTGGCGTAGTTAAATACTACATTGGGTTGACAAACTACATGTTGAAGCCTTAATCTATGCAGGGACTCTCTTTCATAGATCCAGGCTTCAACATGCAGTTTGTCAACCCAACATTCTTTTGTTCAAGATGTATATACCTCTACAACTGTCATATAGCCAATGCCCAAAAAAAGGATTAAAAAAAAGTTGAATATATACCTTTGGAAAATGTGTAGAAGAAAAATGCAGTTTATTCAGATTAAGACATGACACACATTAATTTGCAGTTATCTCATATGTTCTAGTATAATTTGCTACTTACCAACACTCACAATCATAATACAGCATCATGAAATCTTAAATTATGCTTACAGAACCGCCAGAATAATGTGAAAAATACGAAGTTGCTCAAACAAAACATTCTCTGTTATATGGTCAACTGGGCATATATGTCCAATAAGCAAATTAAAGTCTAGTTTTCCCCTGAAAATCACAAAATAATGGCTGCTACAGAACTGCTTTATTTTGGCCCCTGGCCCTTATCAAATCTCATTAACAAACAGACTTTTGTAACTTTTTTGCAGAAAAAAAGGCTGTTTTGTTCAGGTATAATTACATGCTAAAAATGGGCCGGACTAACGTTGTCTTACAAACTGGAAAAAAATAAAAATGTTATACAACATTAGAAACATAGGACACAGTGTCTCAATCTCAATCCTATGAAGTAATTGAAAGAAAATGAGAAATTTGCCTAGTGTTGTACCATACTAAAATTAATCTCTTAATCTCCTAAGTGTCTTTCATAATAAAATCAATTTTTACAAGGTCTTGCTTTTTTTTATTCAGATATAATCTGTACTTTCCACAGACGTGGCCTTCCCAAGTCAACAAGTATTCAACATCGCAGTAAGTCACCGAAGCAACTGATGTCAAGTTCTTTACTGCTCCTCACTTTAAAAAGATGTTGTTGTACCTTATGTACATTGTGTTCATAAACAATTCTTTCCTTCATGAGATGACCTCATGATGTGTTTTCAGGAACATTGTTTTGCTGAACAATGTTCAGACAGCTGTGACTGAAGTGTGCAGGGACCATCTATAAATGTATTCATATATGAGTGGTCCAAACTTTGATATACTACAGCAATACAGAAAAGAGATGCTACTTAAATAATATTTAACTTAATATGTGTCTTTTCAAATAAGCAAGTTCACACAATGGTCTCCAGTTGGTTATATGCTTTTGTATAATTTGGGGGAAATAATTAAACCAGTCAGTCAATAAACAAATTGATCAAGCAATCAATTCATCAAAAATCTTTATTTATACAGCACCAATTCATAACAAATGTTATGCCAAGACACTTAACAAAAAGCAGGTCTAGGCCACACTGATATTATTTACATAGACCAAACATAAAGACAAGATAATATATAAGGAAAACTTATTTTTAACAGGCAGAAACTTCATATCTCATGTGCTAATATAAAATGAATTATCCCAAAAATGACCTCATATATGTATGGTCTTAACTTTGTTTAGCCATTCATTTGAGGAAATACATAATTATGGAGATATTTTTAATGATAAAAGCATACAGTTGGTATATGAGTGTTTGAGTGATATAAGTGTCACTAAAACCACTTTACACCTAAATTATCCTGTATACTACATCACTTAAAATTCCTATTTGTCCTAAACTAATCGCTGTAGTATTACAAATTTGAAACCATTCCTGTATGTAGTAGCTAGTAGACAGGCCCCACACACTCAAATCCAATCTTTCTGTGCTTGTCAGCTACTGTAAGTTGTCAAGCTCAAACGATTGCTTGTACTGATAAAAATCAGATTGTAGCACACTGTCTACATTATTAAGGTTGAAAAGAGGTGTTGCTTTTGTAAAAGTAACGTTTCACTGAACAGTAATTGACCTAGAAGGGCTAATATGTGAATATACATCTGGTACCTTCTATCAGAAGTAGGAATATATCTAATTACAAAAAGTTGTGTTTGAGATGTCAAGAAAGTTTAAGGGTATCTCATAAAATTTGATCAGGATCTCTAGAAAGTTCATTGGGATCAGCTTTAAAAAAAAATAATGATGTCCCTCTTGGTGTTGCACTTTTTTTTAATACCCAATAAGATAAAAAAAAAAAAAATCATATTAAAAGATTGTTGCCAGATGGGCATCAGTAAGCCATGTAATTATTTCAATAACTTTATCTTAATATTTGATGGTTTTCTTTTTTATTATTCTATGCCCTTGATATGTGTTTGTGACAAAATAGCTTAGGGTCTAAGCCAACAGCTACTAATTGCCCAGCCATGATACTATATGTATAAAAAATTATCTGCACAGTTGTGATGCAGATAAGTTAGATACTTGTTGCCAGGTTGTTGTTGTTTTCTTTTTGCTGGAAGGTCTTGGATGTGATCAATGAATGCATTTCATGAAATCTCTAGAGTGTGTGCCAATAGGTATTTCGGAGTTTATAAGGCCTTGACGGATCAGGTGGACCATTACAGATTAGCTGTTGTATAAAGAAAAAAATCAGCCAGATATACAGAGGAACATAAATAAAATAGGATTGTGAAGAGTCATTCTAGCATTCCTGATTCTCGCTGCAAGTGGAAGTGACCCCAGCCTTGGACAGGAAGACTTTGCCGCTGGGACAGACACAAACCTCGTAGAGACCCAGTGCATCACCAGAAACCCCCCCTTGGCTCAAGGGCAGACTTGGCATGCGCACAGTCTCAGCATCCAGCACCAGCTGCACAGAAGACATGGTAACAAGCAAAAACATGGCAACAATAGAATTTAATTGAATCAACAAGAAATATCACCCTGCCCCAGTGAGCGCCTTACTAGTGCAGTAGATCAGTCAAATATAATGTTACAGTACATTCCTGTGGAAGAAAATGACTAAACCAGACAATGTGTGCATTCAAATGTAATGCATGGAACTTCTCATAGATAACAGTGATTAACAGAAGGATGGCGACATGGTATACCTTGTAACTACATTGCCATATGGGTACAGACTTATTGAGATTAATTTAAGAAATGTTATTTAACTATTTGTTATACAAATGCCTCAGATAGTATGGGGCACCATTTGTAAAGTTGTGCACACTGAAAATAATAATTCATAATAATTAAATACAATTCTCCACATTTAGCTCCAAAACGTCATAAAAGCATAGTGTAGAGTTTAAAAAGGCACTTTTTTTAAAATCACATTTACAGCAATATTTGTGAACTTCTAAATGTTAAATGTAAATCTAAATGTTAAATGTAACATAACATAAATATACAGTGTGCATTTGCATATAAACTAAATATTTAGGATCCCAGAGCAACATTTCACATTTATATTTAACATTTATATTTAACATTTATATTTAGATTTAACATTTAGATTAATATCTAATATTCAGATTTAACATTTAGATTAATATCTAACATTTATATTTAACATTTATATTTATCATTTGGATGTAACAGTGATTGTAACTTAAATGTGTTTTTCACAACAAAATTAAATGTGAGGGAGATCACAAATATTGCTTTAAATATGATAAAAGAAAGTTACTTTTAAAAATTCACACTACATTTTTGGAGCTAATTGTGGAGAATTGTCGCTGTTTTTTTCAGTGTGCACAACTTTACAAAGAGCTCCCCATATAGATAGTTGCTTCATATAGTTAAGCTAGTTAGCTGGACCACAGCAATTACTCTACTGTTACTGTTACTCTACTCAATCAGAATAAACTACCATGATATTTTTTTAACTGCAGCATAGGAACTACAAACAACCTAGACCTATGTTGTCCAAAAAATGTGTTCAACTTCAAAAAGGCCGGGAGATCTGTGCAGCTTAAAGACATGCATTGCATCTTCAATTTTGACTCCTTATGTACTCCTTAGTATACAAAACTCAGTCCAGAAATATAGTTAAGTCTAGTGTGATACCAGTTTTATATATAAGTGTCCTGCTTAACAACCACAGGCAATGGACATGTGTTAATTCTTATAATTTGGTAAAGCAGAACTGGCCTGATGATCGCTTTCAGGGAAAGCTGGACAAAGAAACATTAAATGGAATAAGGTAAGCCTCTTTCAAACACTTGAGCACCTGAGGCAGTCTCTTTTTACAGAAAGTTCCAAAGTGTAACTGTGAGAGATTATAATTGTAGAAATATGTAGTATCAGGTAATCAGTAACAGGCCCACAGTTGTGTAGCACACTTCAAGAATTGAACAATATTTTTCTTACCAGTCCTTTACTAGATTGCAGAACTATATCCATGTTGGAAGCAGCTTCAATGTTGCCAGCCAGTGCTTTGAGATGAATTCCTTTTGGGGCATCCATACTGAGAGAGCGAGTAGGAGATTCCAACCTAAATCAAATAAGCTCAGTTATATACAGGTTATGCTGTTTTCTTTTTATCAACTATTATTATCTAAAACAACTAAAAGATCTAAGACAATGTGTTTAATCTCAATGAGGTTTTCTGGTTAAATACATTTGAAATAAAAATAAATAAGATCCTGATTTGTTGAATTCACATAAAATACACCTAAGAAATGACATGGTCAAGTTTAACATGGCAAAATGGCAGGGTTGATAAAGCCATACATCCTTAATATTCAATGTTCTTTGGAGGTTTTTTTTAGAAATCAAGCCTCCTTGTTTCCTACATGGGTATGGCCTAAAGCCTGAAAATGGCCTGAACCTCCATAATGACCTGTGGGACTCTAGTTTTAGATGTTATCCAGTAATAAGACCCTCAAAAGATGGCTAAAATGCTAACCTTAAGTCTTTCAAAGGTTCTGATTTCAGCTGGGGTACCTCCACTGAATGCTGGAACAGTGCACCTTCAGGACCTAATAGAGATAGAGTTGAAAATAATTATATTTATACTTCATTTGAGATTAAATCAAGTCTGTGTGCAATAGAATGTAGTGCAGCCCCAAGGCCTGATACAGAAACACATACTGATCCTTTAATCATGTGCATGTAAAATGTATTTATTTATTTATTTTATTTTGTGTTACAGATAGATATTAATCACAAAAGTCAAACAATAGATTAGAATGGTAGACTTTGTTATACCTGTGATTCGTAGTTTGTCTGGTCCAATTACAGTCTGGTCGCCATTTGCAGTGAACAACATATTGTCGTTGTGGGAGTTGATGAGCAGGTTTTGGCCATGTCCATGAGCCTCTTTTGTACCTTCAGCCACAAAAACAACAACAGCTGTTTGGCAAAGTAATATAAAGTATAATTAGTATTTATCTTATTCCTGTTATTCTTTTTACATCTACAGTGCAGAGATACACTATGACTGCTCTAACTTAAAGGTAACATCCAGTTTCACTGTGTGATGGCTGTTACATGTGACATCAGAGGCTTTTGTCATATCCAGATAGCAAGACGAAATTCTAAAAAGTGACTTTTATTTAGAATCGCCATACAGAGCCCCCCATGTGTCAGAAGATTAAAAAGGAGCCATATTTAAAATATAAATTGGATCACATATCCTTGTGCACAGTTTACAATAAATTTCCACTGATCAGACAGTGAGATACAGTTGAAACCAGAAGTTTACATACGCTGTATAAAAAGACACATCATCTTTTTTTCTCACTGTCTGACATCAAATCAGACTAAATTATTCTTGTTTTAGGTCAGTTAGGATTACCAAAATTATTCATATTTGCTAAAGGTCAGAATAATGACAGAGATAATTTATCAGAGGTTTTAGTATTACTTTCTTCAAAGTCAAAAGTTTACATACACTAAGATTACTGTGCCTTTAAACAATTTGGGAAAGCCCAGATGATGGTGTCATGGCTTTGGAAGCTTTTGATAGGTTTATTGACAACAATTGAGTTAACTGGAGGCACACCTGTGGATGTATTTTATAGGCACAACTCAAACACACTGCTTCCTTGTGAGACATCATGGTAAAATCAAAAGAAACCAGCCAAGATATCAGGAAGAGAATTGTCGACCTCCACAACTCTGGTTCACCCCAGGGTACAATTTCCAGATGTGTGAGAGGCTTGTAGAAGGTTACCCAAAACGTTTGACCCAAGTCATACAGTTTAAAGGCAATGAAACCAAATACTAGGGAAATGTATGTAAACTTTTGACTTTGAAGAAAATAATTCTAAAATTTCTAATAAATTATCTCTTTCATGATTCTGATATTTAGCAAATAGAAGTAATTTTGGTAATCCTAACTGACATGGAAAAAGAAAAGTTTAGTCTGATTTGGTGTCAGACAGTGAGAAAAAAAAGATTATGTGCCTTTTTATACAGTGTATGTAAACTTCTGGTTTCAACTGTATGTAACACATTTCAACACCCTCACAGTGAAAAAAAGGATACAGACTATTCTTTTTTGTTTTAATGACTAAGGGCACATAACAGTATAAAGGAACTGCTCAATTAGTTAAGTCATTAATTTACCTTTTTAATCGTGACATAATAACCCTAGATGCAACATGATCCTCTATAGGCCTATGGCTTTTTCTGTAATAGGGAATGACTCACAAGTAATGGTAGGAGGAATGTTGCACTTAATAGAGTTTAAATGGAAATCTAAGAGATAAATTGTTATGCTGCTTCTTGTCACAATTACTTTAAAGATTTAAAGTTGCTACAGAACACGTCATCAGTGGGGTGTCATCATACATCATTGGGGTGCTTTGTAACGTGTGATGTACAGTATGTGCCCGTGTGTACATGCTCTTACCCACACACATCCTCCCCGTGACGTCACCATTTTCATCGCGGGCATTAAGAGAAACGTTTTCTGATGAGTTTGCTAGAAGAATAGAGTCCTGAAAAATAAATGTCCATATATTAAAGTTGTGAAAATCAAACAACTGATTGATGTTTGTCTTAACTACAAAACTTAAACAAGCACATAGACTCTGAGGTTTTTAGTCATGATGTTCATGTTTTTACACATCTTTAATAATCAAAAATAAAGGTATTTCAAGTTAAGAAGAATGTGAGAAGAGAGGAAAGAAAATAGTATTTCTTTCTTACTTCTCTTGAGTGGATTTCCTGAGCATATAAGGGGAAAAGAAACTCTGACTCTCCATTTTCCAACTTGACTCCATGTGACTCTACTTGCATGTGTCCCATCCCTTCCTGCAAACAAATAAAGACACACATTTCATCAAATGAAGAGATTCCACGAAATGGTCAATAATCTGTGAAAGAACTGAAATGCTTTATATGTAAGCTTAGAATCCACATAGACAAAAACTTAGTGGTAGGTTGTTTCCTGTGTACATATCCTACATCCTGCTAAGTGATACAATAATCACATACTTGCTTGCATCATCTTTTTTCCTTACTGTTTTTGTTCTCTGTTACGTGTTCTACCTTTACTGTCCTCTTCCCACTTTTTCAGCCAATTTTCCGATATTTTTGTTTCAATTGTTGTTTTACCTCCTTCTCTTCCACATGGGATGTCCATTGAGTTCTCATTTAGTTGTCCTGTCTGCCATTTCATAACCCTGTAATCCTTCATGGTACTCTTGTACCCCCCAAAAATTCTACAGCTATCCCTTCTGTAGCTGCCAGTGATTAAAGTTTATAGATTTAATTAATTTCAATTCATATAATAATTTAAGTTAAAAACTAGAATAATTTAAGGTTAAAATATGTAGCTGTTTAATATAAGTTAATAAGAATTTGTTCCTAATAGAAAGTGAAAGCTTCCAGAACAGTTTGTTTGTGTGGCCGAATTATTTTCTTTGATGTCATTATAAGTTGAACAGCATGTAGTTTCTATGTATATTGATTTGATTTGATTTGATTTGATAAGTAGTGTGTTATGTGTTTATTTAATTTGTGTTTAAGCTTCATCAAGCTGATATGATTTTGATCACAGTTCTCCCGGCATGCTCAAAGGCACAAATTGTGCGCAATAAATGCCCGTAAGAAAAGGAACGCCTTGTGTCCGTGTCTTGACTGGAGGGAGTTACACCTTCTATGAAACCTGAATAACTATTCTACAATTCTGAGAGTTAGGTCTTCTCTGTAGTTGATGTCATAGTTTATAGACTTAACAGAATTGTTGTGTAGTCAATACACATCACCACTCTCAATCTAGTCGCACTTCTTACACCTACTGAAGCCCCAGTATAACTGTCATCATCTTGGCTGAATAAACAGATATCTGTCATGAGTTGCTTTTGTTTTGCATTTTCTTTGTTGTATTCTGTCTTTGATTTCCAGTTTAATTTTATAGAGTGGTCATTGTGTCCTCCCAGTGTTGTGTTTTAGTGATTCATTAACTGTGTTTCATATGTTATTTTTTTGTGTTCTTGTGTGTTTAGCATCTTGTCTGTTTACTCCCTGTGTGATTTCTTGTGGTCTTGTTGTTGAGTTGGTTTTCAGTGTTTTATTTTGTAGCATATTTGTCCCATGTGTGTTAAGTCTTTTCACTCCTTTGTGATGGTGTCTACACCTGTGCCTTGTTGGTCTCCCCTGTGTCTCGTTAGTCGTTGCCCAGTGTGTATATAGTCTCTGGCTGTTTTCAAAACCACCTGCTACATAATACCTGCAAATGTAGCATACAGTACCTACCACATACTACAAACTGCGTTTGAAGATAGCATGTAGTATGAATGTTCTGTTGGATCTGTTTTGCAGTACACTGGGTAAGGCGTTGCTGGATTTCTGGTTTCGGAAAGTGGTAGTAAACAACGGCCAAGCTGATAGCGAAACTGCTTCTTTAGCATCCAATTATGATTTTAAAAGTCAAGAAGTGGTTTATATGGAATTTGCTAATTTTCCCAGCATCTAAAGACTGAGTGACCGCCGTCATATACAGAAAAAAAGAAGAAGCGTATTGGTAGCACTGTGCATTGTGGAAACAGTACACAAGGGAGACTGGTCTGATGCATACTGAGAAATTATCCTGAAACGGTACGACATCTGGGTAGTTTTGGCATTCTGCAGATTTTGCTCTTGTTCACATGCTACATACTGAATTTTGGCCAAATCAGTACGTACTGCCAGTATAGTAGGCTGTTTCGAAACAGCCCATGTCTGTTAAGCGCCTTGTGCATGTGCCCTTCTGTTTCTGTGTGCCCAGATTTTACAGAACACCAATTAGCAAATGTTGGTCCAACCTCATTGCTACCAGATGACAACCACACAAAAAAAAGAACAGACGACCAAAAAGAGGCGGTTACACACTAAAAGAAACAATAGGGGAAATATTTTGAAATACCGATTCATACTTTGCACTGAACAACATTTTTAATTCTCTTTTCCATTAATATTCAAGCAAAAATAAGCAGAAATAAAGTTGGCACTTTTCATCATAAGCTAGTTTTTTTGGTCAATGTCTGAACCACACATAGCAATGTACTATACTTGATGGGGTTGAGGCTATCTGAGAATAAACAAGCAGTTGTACTTGCACTACCACACTTGGATACAAAAATACCCTGTGGGTGTGGGGGTGGGTGTCTGAGTAGATTTGTTGTGTCTCTGTTTATCCTTAGTTACCATCTGGACTTCAGACAAAAAGCTGACAAGACTCAGACTTCAGGCAGCCAAGATTAAGTTAGTGATGGATAATACTACCCTGAGCAACAAAAGTACAAATGATAAGTAGGTAAAATTAGGCTTTAATATTTAATATAATAAAAAAGGTGAAAAGACAAACATGTAGGGAAGAGGTTAGGAAAGGAGGTGAAAGCTATCTCAGTGGAAAAAATATATATCCATAATGAGTCATACATACCATATTGAACCACATCACCCTGAAGATCCAGATGGTGAGGGCAAAGTTGACCACCAGGATAATGATGAGCAGAAGGACAAACAGATAGAGGCACCGCTTCCTCCAGCCATAGATGCCAATTTTATAGACATGGTCTGTCATCGGCTCTGGGTTGTTGCTGTATTGGGTTGTGGCGACATACTGCTCCTGCACCATCTGGACTCTACACAAGGATACAAGAGTACACAAAAATTTGCCAGTGGCGGACAGTAACTAAGTAAATCTACAGAGCAAATGTCACTCACATCAAACAGTTTATTTAGTGGTGGTTACAATTTCTAAGCCAGAGAAGGGTGACAATTCTCCACCTAGGCAACCTTGTCCATATCTTTAGCTCATGTTTGAGTTTTTTTAATTGAAGAATATTTCGTATCATTTTAAATGCTTTCTGTGTTTACTGTGCACAATTTTCATAAGGCCATTCAAAAACGTCCAACCTGAGAAAGCCTGTCAAGGTATTTGTTTTATCCTGTATTCATATTTTAAACAAGTTGTGTGTGCTTGTATTTACTTAGTTGATGTTTTGTTCTATGGCTGGTTGTTTCTGATATAGTTAAATTTTTTGGTGCAAGTCTGGAAATCTGTTCCATATGAGTTCAAAAAAATGGAAATAATGTTTTCTGAATATACATAGCAAAGTATACACCCGTGATTTGACTGACTTGACTGCACTCATTCATTGTGAAATACCCAAACATGTTAGAATTTCTTTTTCAGTAGTTAAAATACTTGAGTATTTTTAGATGCAAGTACTCCATTACTCTAACTAAAACAATAATCTGACTGAGTGGCTATATTTTACCATGATGATCTGTCAGTTTATTGTACTTGGAAGTGACAATAAGCTGATTCTGGTTCTGATCTGTACTTTGACTAAAGTATGTAGGTCAACTAGCTACGGAAATAGGTAAAGAGCAGTATGCTGACCCTACTGACCCTAAAGAAAATATGTGACGGCTATTTTGGGGGTCTGCAAGAAAACAGCTGTGAATTAAACACTGTAGCCTATTTAACCATCAAACAGCTGAGAAGCAGAGTTGATTTGAGGATCTGTGTCTTGTCACCTGACAAATGCAAAGCCAGTATTTACAATCTTACCTCGGGTTTCAGTTTCCTCTACCTCTGTAGGGAACTGTCTGATATTAACTGCAAAGTTCTTAACTTATCAAGCTTGTGTAGTTGGCTATTAAACATAGTCACCAACTACGTTTGTCAGATTTTTTTTTTTTGTAGTAATTTGTGTAAAGTGAGTTTTCTTGAAAAAGCCATGGACCTATTTTATATATATATATATGTGTATACATATATAAATATATACATGTATATATGTATATAAATGTATATAAATATATATATGCATGTACATATACAGTATATATTAAATGTATATAAATATATATATGCATGTACATATACAGTATATATTAATATATACATATATGTATATATATATATATTGGTGTTGGGACTTTGGTAATAATTTACCTCATATATATGAGCTTCCCCTCATATATATATATATATATATGAGGGGAAGCTTCAAATATTTGGGATACTTTTGCGTGTCTGCCAGTACAGGTTACCTCTTTCACACTAGATATTCAAATATTAAACTTAGTGGCTACAAGTAAACCTGTAAATTCAGAGGACATAGTTCCTTCTAACTAGGCTTACTCCAGTTTTTTCCCTATAAAGACCTGTTGCCAAAGGAGCACAACTTTCATATTTTCCGTAAAACTTGAATGCTGGTTTAAGAAAGTTTGGATACTTTAATGTGATACATATCCTGACTCACGTTCCCAATGTACACCTCTTTGTGTTCAGATTTTACAAGTAGGCTGAAAAAAAAAGGTTTTATTGTTTGTTTGAGATATTTTCAGGCCATTACATATTTAGATTATTGCATTTATGCTGTCAAGTTGCAATGAGAGTATCTGGCTTACTGTGCCAATAAAAAACTTGCCAGAATTTGAAACAGTATTTCAAGTAGCCAAAGGCAAAATAAGCCAAAACTACACCTGACTGGCAACAACCAAGCTGTGATTTAACACACCCAAACAAATATATGATGCCTGACAAAATAACTGTGCTGTTTACACAAGGTAGAGGTTAGCAAATGAGAGAAGGCTCAACTTGATAACATGTTAAAATGTTTGTGCCTTGGACATGCTTTGATTGTTAGGCTGCAAGACACTCTTAGGGACATACCCAGAGGATGTGGAGCAATAACCAATTGAGATGACAGCTAACAGGATCTAAGCCTGTGTGGTAATGCATTGCAAAAACTCAAAACAAAGCAAGTGATTTAAAAAAAAAAATCTTATAACACTTTTAATAAGCCATGTTCACCTAGCAAATCCAGAAAATTGTCTTATTTCTAGGTAATACATGACAAAAATAAAGCCTGAATTCCCTGTAAAACTTACATTGGAATAAGAAAAAAAATTACTTGTCAAGTTTTTTAAAAATAAGAGTTGTTTCTTGAAATAAGTATAAGGCCTTAATTCAAAAAATATAACAAGTATTTTTTTCTTATTCATTGGGAGATGAATTTTTTACTCATAACAAGCAATTCGGGCCTTCTTTTTGGCTTTTAATATTTTGTGAATGAATAAGACACTTTCAGGTACTCGTCAGGTGAATGTTACTTATATCAAGTCCACTGGAAATAAGACAAAAACACATGCTACGTTTTGAGTTGCTGTCAGGTACTGGCAATGTCTCCACTCTGCTGTGATGCCGTAACTTCTAAAAATAAGACACAGCATTGTAACCTAACTTTTAAAATGCAGCACAGGATACACACAATTTCCATTTAAACAAAAATAACAAAAAAGATACAGGAGTACTGCTCATATTATGCACTAAATACTTGTAATGGGCTCTCTTTAAAGTTAATCATGTATTCCATTTTTGTTGGCCATTTATGAAGCAACATCTGTCAGCTGAAACAACTTTCCCAAATCCAAAACTACTTCTGTCAAGACTACAAAGAAACCATGGCACAGCATGACTCCCGAACAAAGATTAGGTTTTAAAATATTTGGTCAAGCTTGCCAGTATAACACCCCCCAAAACAAGACCTTAAAAGGAAGTTGAGAAGGGAACAACATAAGGTAGTATACTCACTGTTATGTGTTATAGAAAAGCAGTCCTCTTTTCTTCCAAATAGAAAGGAGAGCTCAAGCTTCAACGTGCAGCCTGTGAAGCAGGAGTGTCTAAGCTTCTCTCACATGTCTGTCAACCACTCAACAGCTGCGTTCCATAAATCCAACTCTGATTGTGCTCTGGTCAGTCAACTTTCCAGCTCCCCTTGCATACTCACTATGACTCCCTCTGCCGTTTAAACCTTCCTGCAGACACTTTAATATTCTCAGAGTGTATCTGTGAGAGAGACAGAAACATAGAGAGAGGGAAGTAAGAAGAGATTTACTACAAATGGAGAGCCATTTCTTCGTCTCTTACACATACACAGAAACCATCCATAATAAATAGCCAAAGGCACTTATTGGTCATGCATACCAGTGAGTCATTTTCACAACCCAACCCAAGGCTCCATGCAGTCCAGTCTAATTTGAGCCTCCTTCGTCTTTGCTCTTAATGTAAGGTTAAGCTGGTCTTTTAGATCGCTCTCCCTTTTTACAGCCACCAGGACCTTGAAAATGGAAAGTAGAACAGGGGCCAGGCAGAGACTGAAATATTTAAAGTTTTAGATTTTAATGTGAACCAGCTGGGTAATAGTTTTGATGATTTTAAGTGAACACATTACAAACACATTACAAAACTAATTCTAAGAACTGATCAGAGACCATTCTTAAGTGTTATTCATACATAAATGATTAATACAGTTAATAAATTAGTTTAATTAGATTAAGTTTACAAACTCCATCATTTCCTCATGAGTTCATTTTATACTTAAAGTTTTTTTCAAATTATGGATAACTCCTTTCATTTGGAAATAAAGAAATAAGAATGTTTGTTTGTATTTTCTTTAACAACCATAACACTTAGAAACATGAGTTTAAAAGAAAACAAAAGTATTTCTAAGAAAACAAAAGACCAAACAAACTGTTTCTTTTTTATTCCCACAGTTTAACTTTTGGAAGCAAACTAATTAAAATGATGATCACTGAACTATATATCAAAGCAACATTCTTAAATATAACATTTTGTGATTTGAGGCATTAGAAACATCCTGAAAACATTTTTCACATGTGGATTTGAGAATGTAACATTATGGGAACATTTTATGAAAAACATTCAAGAATCTGTTACCCAAAGAATGTCCCGAAAACATTCTCTGAATGTTAGAGATAAAAAGTTTTGTCCTTGTAATAAAAAAAATATTAAACGTAACATTCTTAAATAAAACATTTTCAGATGTTAATTTGAGTATTTTCCATGTTGTTATTATGTAACATTATGGGAAAATTGTATAAAAAACATTCAAGAATCTGTTACCTAAAGAATGTTATCAAGGGGCGCTGGTGGCCTAGCGGTCTAAGCACCCCGCATACAGAGGCTACAGTCCTCGTTGCAGGGGTCGCCGATTCGATTCCCGACTGGTCGACTATTTCCTGCATGTCTTCCCCCACTCTCTACTCCCCACATTTCCTGTCTCTCTTCAGCTGTCCTGACAAATAAAGGCAAAAAGGCAAAAAAAATATAACTTACAAAAAAAAAAAGAATGTTATCAAAACATCCTCTGAATGTTCAAGGGACATTATTTGAATAGATAAACATTTTCAAAATGTTCTTTGAATATTACACTCAAAATGTTCTTGTGAAATTTAATCAGAACTTACAGGGGATGTTTAGCCAATGTGGTGGGAACATTCCCTGACATAGCTGTCTGGCAATCACACACAAACATATTGTTTTCCCCCTAAAAATGATATATTATCTAATAATAGACACATTTTAGGTAATTCAAGGTGAAACTGGGGGAAAGCATGTTTGAGAACATATGGCATTACACCGCTTAGTTCTGTTTATTCATTGTGGATTCCACTGATGTGACTGTGGACAAACAGAGGCTACCTCCACACTTTCTCACCTGGTTCTTGCTCATCTTGCTCTCTCCTTGTCCTCTTCTTCTCTCTGTTCTCTTTCTGAGAAAGAGAATAACAGTACATCCATACATTGTTTACTTATATAAAATCATTGTGAATTTCTCTGCAATGAATGCAGGCAAAACATAGGCTGCTTTGGCATTAAGGCAAAGGCAGAACCAGGGGTGGCTAGGGTGGCCATGGCCTATGGGGTGCCGTTTGTAAAGCTATGCACACTGAAAATAACAGCAGTAATTCTCCACATTTTTGGTACTTCTGCTAGGCATCAGTGTGAATCTGTATGGGGCGCCATTAGTACCAAAATAAAAGCTTCATAAAGCGATACAGACATCCCAATCATAGTCTGTCAGTACCTTATCTATACAGTCTATGGTCAGTACGGACTCCTACGGGTTACTTGTCAGACTGGAGGCCATAAAGAGATTTCACAGGCTCAGAGACAGTAATGACCCAGTCTATGGAATGGACAAGCTTAGTTGCTATTACTAAGTCTGTATCACTTTGAAGCTTTTATTTTGGTATTTCTGCTAGGTGGCAGTGTGAATTTGCATATTAGCTAAATATTTAGGATCGCAGAGCAACATATAACATTTAAATTTTACATGCAACATTTATATTTATATTTAACATTTATACTTATATTAAGCATTTGTATTTAACAGTGATTGTAACTTAAATATATTTTTCACAACAAAATCAAATGTGAAGAAGATCACAAATATTGCTCTAAATGTGAAAAAGGTGACTTTTAAAAATGCACACTACGTTTTTATGATGTTTTGGAGCTAAATGTGGAGAATTGTTGCTGTTATTTTCAGTGTGCACAACTTTACAAACGGCGCCCCACAATGACCACCCTTTGTATCTGATTGTAATCCTAAACCATGATTGGCTATTTGCCCTGTCAGGCTGCTTACAGCTTCTTTGCATTTCAGTGTGGCGCATTGTCCAAAATCACTATCTAAATGGACAAAAGAAAAACATCTTAAAGGAATCAAGTTTAGCAGACTTAAATGTTGCCATTCTATCTAGTTACCTATTTATTAACAAAGGGTAAGTAAAATGTATTCATTTGTGTGTTTGTGCAAACATACTTCATGCCCCCCCATCTTTTAGGTGTCTAAAGCTGTCTGTGCTGTCAGTCTCTTCGAAAAGCCAGCTAATTTGAGAAAGTTTTATTGATGGGGAAATATTACCATCTGTTGTTCCACCCTAACTGACAGAAGTTAACCTGTGTGTGGTCTTGAGTGTGTGTTCAGATTTATTCAACCCTCTCACATAACCTTGTTGTATTTTCAAATAGCACCCCTTGACCCTATTAAAGTGTTGCCAAAGAGGACCTACTGAAAAGTCATCAGATGTAGGATGAGCATACTCACACAGTAGCTGGCTGTCTTGGTTTTCACCAAAGAAGCTTTGAGGGAATCTTTAATTCAAAGAACTTCAAAGGAAGTCCCCCTGATAAGACAGCTGATGCAAGGCAGGTCATAAAAGATAACATGCATTTATTGGACTTTTGTTATAATGTTAACAACAATGCCACTCAGAACAACAAAAGGTCCACTGTGGGAATAAGCATTAATTGAAAAGAATTGACGCCTCACTTACATAAAAGAATATCCTAATCTGTTGTTGAAGCTGCTTGATTAAGAGTGAGCACTTTCTCCTTCATTATTTCTCATTTGTTCAGGCATGGTTCTTGGAGACCTTCTGAATAAATCAGTCCTAAAGGTGGCTCCTTTTGTCATGAATTGATGTAGGTTGGCAGGAATATGAACTTCTTCTTCATTCAACAAAGGGTTCTACAACTTTAACTTAAATAGTATTGTATTGTCCTTATTGTATCGTCCTTGGATTCTTTATTTTTTCAAAGAATCGTTTGCTGAGGGGGCAGTGGTTAGCTTTGTTGCCTCACAGCATGGAGGCTCCTGGTTTAAATACATGACCAGGCAGGACCTATATGTGTGCATATGTTCTCTCTGTGCATGAGTTCTTTCTGGGTCCTCTAAAGACATGCTTACTACAACATATACTTGTCAGATTCATTGGTGACCCTAAGTTGTCCGTAGCTGTGTGAATGAATGGTTGTTTGTCTCTATTTGTTAGCCATGTTGTGGACTGGCGACCTGTCCTGGGTGTACCTAGTGGCAGCTGGGATACCTTCCAGCCACCCAGCGACCCTGAATGGGATAAGCGTGAATGATAATGGATGGAATTTTTTTAATCTGGAGTCAACAGAGGAGCTATTTGTACTATTCAAAAAGCAGCAGCTCTGCTGTACTAATAGCATTTTGACATACAGCGTTGGGAGAAATGTATGATTCTCAGTGATTTTGAAGTTGATGACATACAAATAGTTTCACACTGTAGAGTGTGTATACACAAAAGTTGAGGATGCATGGCATCACTTGACACTGCTAGAATAAAATGAATTGATGCTTAGTACAAAGCAAATTCCCCTAGTGGAAACAATGGTTTTACTATCCCTATGTAATACAGAGCTTCCCAAACTCACCAGCAGAGGTCAATGTCCTCCATGAATATTTTCATTACCATTGTTGGATTTGACTACACATCTTTTGACATTTCACTTGTATTTAGTGGGCTTGATGGTAAAGAACAGGATAACAGAACATACTGCACTAACATTGATAGCTGAAATAGTCAGCTCCCTTGAGAAATATAAGTGTTGGACTTAAGGAAAAGTTTTCCATTTTTGTATTGGGTTATTGGTTACACTGGCAAGGATCTGGTTTGGAAAATACATTGCATAATATCATTACTCTGGTATATTTGGTTTCTGCTATATTAATGTTTGAAATGTTGCATATTACCTGTATATTTTTGTTAAATACAAACAAGTGTACACTGAATATCACTCGTCTTTATACATATAACTTGAAATGTGTGCTGGTGTTAACCTTGATTACTGTTGAGTTGTTAAAGCTCCTGTGAGGTGTTTGTCTCAACTTTGGCGCCCCCATGTGGACAAAGATCTTTCTGATTTTGTCCTGTACGTGTGTAAATTATGTTTTCTGACAAAAAAATCTATTCCTGCTTTCAATTAACAGTCAAATATTTCACCAATTAATAATATCTACTGCAGAATAAACAGAAAAGGGGTTTTCATTTGACGTGCTTTCAATCACCTACACCCTCGCAGCAATTCCAGGCCATAAAATAACGAAACAGGAATTATCAATACCTTTTCTTACATTCTTGTTTGCTTTTGTAGGTCATAAAGAGGAGTCAATGTGAATTTCAGTCCATTTCATGACCACTCAAAAACTCCTCACAGGACTTTTCACTGAGTGTTTTGATGTTGATGTTCATACATGGTTGAAAAGTCGAGCATGTTCACAAAACTATTTGACAGAATAAACTACCTTTGGATCAAATATTAAAGATTCGACATATTTGTTTAAAAATAAGATAATTGATAACAAAGCTTCAATATCACTACATTTTTTTTAACAAACGTGCTGTCAAGGATGAATAATGATATTATTTCTAAACCTTGATAAATAGTCTTAACAAAAAAGTTCTAAATGTCTTTAAACAGTCATTGACATATCTTACACTTTTGAACAAGTTGTGAAGTGTTCTATCTTTCTGTTTTTTAACATCTTTTAAACATAAAAAGCATACTAGTTTGTGATAACTGTATCCTGTATAATATTGACTCTTGGCAGCAGCTGAGTGAACCGCAAATTTCTATGCAATTTCTAGTTGTATTACTTACGAATGAGTACTTAGAGATTTATTACATCAAAGTCCAACATTCAAAATGTTAATTGTAGTGTTTTTCAGTATCAAACTGTGTTTTTATTGAAAGTAAAATTCTCACTTACTGTTGATAAAGATGGAGCTTACTTGTTTCTAATTGTTTTACAGTGTGAATTGCTACTTGCAATCAGTTTTTAGCCTAATAGATCAAATTAATTCAACTTGTTTAGATCAGTAATAAATACCTGTAGATTTATTATCTGTGTATTTGGTGCTTATCAGCTGTGTCAGATGGACATGGCTTCTATTATTTTTTATGTTTGGTCCAAAAACGCTGCCAACTCAGTTTTTGTTTTTCACCACAAGGGCAATCCCCTGAAAGAGAGGAGGGAGACAAGAAGGGATGGGGTGGTGGGGGGGTAGCATATTTCGGCACAATAGAACTTAATTAAAAAATGATAATGCATGTAGGCTGCCACAATAAATGCAGCACTTGATTTAGTGTTAAAATTCTCATATACATCACCAGAAATATATAGTTGGGCAATAATAAATTAAATGGCGGTTCTTCACAGCAGGTGTCAAGCAGTCACCCTGGTCCCGACCGGGTTATGAGTTCAGAGTAAGTTAACATGGTAAATTAGTCAAGTTAGATGAAAGCCAGCATGGTGATGGATATGCGTTATCCTCCAATTATGCTTTGTGGTGATTGAGTGTATGCATTTAAAATTTTAATCCTTGTATTATACTATTATACTATATATTAAACATGTATAAAAAGCCATAATTCTGACACATCATTTAGTTATTAATTTGTTATTAATGTCCAGAGATAGGTTACTTGGATTAATTGTCACTCAATATATGAATACCTGACAATACAAATAATCCTATTCACAGATACAACAGCTACGGACAGAAGATTACCTCAGAACCATTTCTTTTCTTTATTTTTTATTCACCTTTCATTACAAACAGCTTGGTAAAAGGAAGCAGATAGGAGAACCTGCAAAAAAGAAAGGGAAAGTCAATAAATGTGGATTCAAACTCCCAAATTATAAACATACATTTGTTCAACTTCTGCTGCTGCTGCTGCTTCTGTACCTGTTTATGCTTTCTCTGCCGCTGCCTCCTCATCTCCGCCCTTGGTGTTGCGAGTATAAATCAGCTGTGCTCTGTGTTTGGATACCAGTTTGATCATGCCTTGAAGAAAAAAAAAAAGTGGTTCTGTCAGCATATTCTCAACACATTAACCAGGTAATCTGTTATAGTTTTAGTTTACCAGCCCACACCTGTGGTTCGTCTTTAAAGGCATCTTAATGCAACAGTTTACAGATCAAACTGTGCCATTTATCATCAGACTGAAGTGTGAACAGACATGTTCAGATACTCAGTTCATTTAGCCACTGAACCTCAATGTCACAACGATCACAACCTTTCATAATACTGACAGATGAACTTTGCAATTTAGTAACATTTTGGACTGATAAACAAGAACTTATTTGAATCAACTAAAACTGATGGTTATTCATAAAACCGATAACAAAAAACATCAATGAATCCAAAGTTGAAAGGTGCACTGCACATTTATTGTTAGACCTAGAACCGGTTGCCCAATTTGCCCTTCAGAACCGTATGTAGATAAAATTGGCTTAATAGAAACTGTCCAGACTGCAGGTTTATTCACCTGATCAATTGTTCAAGTGCAGAAACTAGTCCTTTCAAATATGTAGAACGTTTGTTTTCAATCTGCACCAGATCAATATCAACTGCTCCTGTTAAGTGAAAATCTAAATTACAAATAGCTAAAATAAAGCAAAGGCATTGAAACCTTTGAATAACCATTTTGACAACTTGAGCTCGGCACGATAGTTCTTTTAAAATATCTGTCTGTAAAAAAAATATTTCAGACCCCACCTTTTCTTATTTTTTAGAATACAAGTCAAATCTGCAAAGCTTAACATGTACATCTCTTCAAAGACAATCTTTGTCACCTTTGGCAAGCAGTTCCTGGAGGGCATTCCTTGCCAGGGAGCCACGGATCTTTAGCCTTTCTGACACAACAGCTGGGGTGATGAGTTTATAGTTGGGAACTTCTTTGTACAACTTGTCATAGGTTGCCTTGTCGAAGAGCACCAGGTTGTTGAGCTTATCCCTCACTTTTCCCTTGGACCACTTCTGCTCAGAACAAAAGAAATGTGTACGTTTAGAGAGAAAGTCAGCAATGCACCATTTAGGTCATTCTCAATGTAAGCAAATGTAAAGTAGATTCTTGTTAGATATATTAACCACTGCATACCTTCTTCTTGGCTTTGCCCCCAGACTTGTTGACTGGGTCCTTGTCCTTCTTGGACTTGCCAGCGTCCTTTTTCTTGTCCTGCTTAGGCGGCTGGAAACAGAATAAGTAAAACTTCCATCACCATCTCGCAACCAGAGTGAGGGTTCATATAGAACTAGACAACACTTGGATGAATCTGGGAGTAATACAGCATTAAGGCAAGGAAAAAAAACCCTGACTGTAGAACAGCCATCTACCTAATCTAAAATAAACACACTTATGTTTTGGCACAACAAGTGACCCTTTTAATTGGCTACGAAATGAGTAGATAGTGTAGTTGCTTTTGAAAAACCATTGATGTCCTGGAGAATGCTTTTCTCAGTTTTAACCCTTCTGTTATGTTCCAGGTCAAATTGGCCCTTTTTAAAGTCTGTTTTAGGTAATATATGCCTTCCAAACCAGCTAGATGCAGCATAAAAGTCTGGGCAGCATGTGACAGAGGAGGAGTCATGTTAATTTATCAAAATCACTTATTGAAAATAAAGAAAAATACAAGTTTAAAATAAACAAAAATCAATGTCATGTAAAACTATTGTATTTATATTTCGGGCTTTCAAATGTACATTAAAAAAAGTTTTAACATGAATTACAATGAAAAACGAGTGAGTTATCCTCATTGAAACATGATCTGTGAGAATTAAAGAACACCAATGGACTAAATCTTGATTTAAATGGTTAGTAATGGAGTTAAAATTTTGATTTTTTCGGGGTTCTGACAGTTTTGAATAATTGAATATGCCCCGGGTCAAATTGACCCAGGAACATTATTGCTGTTCCAGAGAAACGAACATAACAGGAGCGTTAATGGGTATGATGGGAACATAAATATTTCATATACATCTGTGACAACTTGTTCATTCAGTTGTCTTGAAACACATTTAGACGTTGTCTTTTTGATAGTATACGACGACCACATGAGCATACTGCGGAGAGTCTTCAGTTACCAGTTAGTACAAACAGTGATTGGTTATAAACGCCTTTAGCATGGTGTGCTAGCAACCGACGCTAGCCAAGTTCGTCATTGTCTTCCTCGTGACATCCTAACAATGTAAAAAGTGTGGAGTTTCATTTTCAATTTTATGTCTGCTGCAAATTTAGTTGTCAAAATGCAGAATTACGAGTCCCTCTTCATGTGGTCCTTTTCACTTTAGCATACACGTATGGTGGAACAGCATGGTGGAATTAGCGAGATAGCATTGTAGCTAGCCAGTCGCTAACCGGTAGATATTTAGCAAATGTGTGCTTCCACCTCACTTTCTTATCACGGGGTAGGAAAGCAAATAGCTGTGGCCATATTGACTTTATTATTATAGCTTGTTCTAGGTAGTGTGTTCACAGTTTTTCTTTAATTCGTTTGAAAAACGTGTAAGGTCTGCGCTTACCATGTTTCCTCTTCAAGATGTCGGACCGAAAGGAAGTTCCCCCGTGCAAGAGCGCTTTAGACAACCTGTATATGCGGAAGTGGATCAGGGGTACATGGGACATTGAGTTTTCTTTTCTTTTCCTTTTTACGCAGTGAAACGTTTTAAGATTCATACCATTTTAATTTACTCACCAATTAGTTGCACAACCGTTGTACCAATTCCTCTACTTTACGCATCCTGACTGTTTTAAATTAAATTACACATTAGTTTTCATTCACGTGAAAATGATGAATAAGCCTACTTGTCAAATGATTTAAATAAAGGAAAAATACATGTCAAATAAGATTCTGAATAGGTTTTATGGGGAAAAATTCGGAAAAATGCAAAATGTCCAATGTTGTTATTAGGGATTATATTATAGGAGTTTGAATAGTGTCTGTTAAACCAAAATAATATTAGCTTTTCCATGCAGGGCTTAAATGCAGAATTAGTAGTAATTGAAAGAGGCCGGAATATTAATGTCTCCATAACGGTTCTGGCTCCGTTCCTGTTCACCCTTTACACTGCAGACTTCACCCACAACTCAGCAAGCTGCCACCTGCAAAAGTTATCTAACCACCCCGCCATTGTTGGCCTAATCACCAATGGGGAAGACAGGGAGCACAGAGAACTGACGCAGGATTTTGCAGTCTGGTGCCAGAGAAACCACCTCCAGCTCGACGCAGGAAAGACCAAAGAGCTGATGGTGGATTTCAGAAGACGCAAGCCCCCTCCTCCCACACCAGTGAACATCCAGGGAATGGACATTGAGATTGTGAAATCTTACAAGTACCTGGGTGTTCACCTGAACAATAAACCGGAATGGTCAGACAACTGCAATGCTCTCTACAAGAAGGGACAAAGACTCATTCTGCTCAGGAGTCTCAGGTCTTTTGGTGTGAAGGAGGCTCTTCTGAAGTCCTTCTTTGACTCTGTGTCTTTGGAGTGGTCTCCTGGGCATCTCTGCTGCTGACAGGAAGAAGCTGAACAGACTGGTGAAGGAGGCCAGCTCTGTCCTGGGCTGCCCACTGGACCCTGTGGAGGTGGTGGCTGACAGGAGGATGATAGCAAAGCTATCTTCTCTGATGGACAACATGTCACACCCCCTCCAGGAGACCATAACAACACTAAGTAGCTTGTTCAGTGACAGACTTCTTCACCCGCGGTGTCTCTCGGAGAGATATCGCCAGTGAACACCAAACCAGCTTATATCATTTTGCAATTTCTTTCTCATATTAACAATAATAGATTAAAGCTTTCAAAATAATCATAGGATAGGTTTAGATAAGCTATCAGTATGGATAACATAATTTAAAGCACACACCATAGTGATGAAATCACTGAAGCAATTTTGTCTAATCCTTATACATGAACAAAATTGAACTTACACATTTGTGTCAGTAAAAAAATATTCTTTATGTTAACAAATGGTCCTCTATTTAATTCATAACTCATGATAAATGATAAGTGTTCAAAAAAAATGTTTTTGTTTGTTTTTTTGAATATTTAATTTTGCCTTTCAAATTTAAACACGTAGACAGAAAATAGACTTATACAAAGGACATAAAGGAAGAGAAGGGAGCCTACTGTATGAGAAGAGTTAATATTACAGACAAAATACAGACAATTGGTAGTTCCAAAATAACGATTAATATCAATAGAAATACAAAAAATAATAAATAAAAAAAAAGAATTACATTTTTTTTTTTTAAAGGCAGCACAGCTCAAATTCCGAGCTGTGGAGGACAAGACACTAACACTTACCTAGTTTATTTGGCTTACAAAATACATAACACTATTATCGGGTATCATTGGTTAATAATGACATTTACAGGGGGGTGCCTGGGATAACGATATAAGGGCAGTGTTTCGATTTTTAGACTACATAGGATCTTAACCCTTTGACAACCCCACCAAGAAAAAAGCAATAGAAATATTTTTTGTTTGCATTTCTTATTGCCTTGGGTGAGTAATAACTACAATCTTTTGTTTTTTTTCAGCAGACCCTTTATTTTTTGAAATATTGAACTCTACCAAATGGTCGGGATATCACTTAATGGTTAACGAATTAAATTTCATACAAATACCACAATAAGTGGAAAAAGCCAATTTAGAAAGAAATGAATATCAAAAAAATGTCCAGGGCATTGGACAGTCTTTTTTTCTGAAGTATGCCACAAAATATTGAGCGACTTCAATTCAACAAAGGAAATATTGCATCAAACAAGGAAATACTGCACTCGAAATTTTTCATCTTTACAAAATCAGTGTAAAAGTGCAACAACACAAATTCTCACATAAGGTAATGTACTGTAGTATAGTCAAGCCAAACTGACCCACACTCCAATCCAAAGGGTGGCGGTAATGCGCAGGGAGCTGTTTGCCAACTGCCCTAAAGTAAAAAGACGAAGAAGAAGAATACTTCGTCGCAAAGATGGGGATCTTCAGTGTGTATGTTGTGAACAAGGCTGGAGGATTGATATACCAGTATGACAACCACGTCCCGAGAGCCGAGGCTGAGAAAACATTTAGCTATCCTTTAGATTTAGTTCTTAAGCATCATGATGAAAAGGTTGTCGTTTCATTTGGACAGCGAGATGGAATCAGAGGTAACGTTTGACAACATATCGGAGTTCTTTTTACTAGCTAGCATTGCCACATTAGCTAACAATGCCGATCATTACTCAGAACCTATGCTCAGGACTTAACGTGTATCATGCGAAACAGTAGCTGTTCTCCAAACCACCTACTTTTGAAGGTAGTATGTAGTATTACTGTTCTGTAGGATCTGTTTTGCATTATCTCGGGTCAGGCGTCGCTGGATTTCCGGTTTCGGAAAGCGGAAGTAAACAATGACCAAGCTGATAGAAAACTGCCTAGTAAGCATCACTTATGATTTAAAAAGTTAAGAGGTGGTTTATATTGAATTTAATGATTTTCACGGCACCTAAACACTGAGTGTCGCTCGTCATATACGGATAAAGTAGAAGCGGAATGGCAGCATGTGCATTGTGAGACTCGGTACGCGAGGGAGACTTGTCCGCTGCACACTGGGTGCGTCAATAGACTGTATAAAATAAGGTGCGTCTCAAAGCTCTAAACTTCCATCCTCGCGTCGTTCACTCGCGTCTAATTAGTCCCACCCAATACAGCTGCAAGGAAATGAAACGAGAGGAGAGAGGGAACGAGGAGATTTGTGTTTAGAGAAATGAGACGTCCTTTCCTCCGGAGCGTCACGTGAAGCGACGTCGGTTTTTGATGACGGCTTTAACAGCTGTTTGTGTCTGCACACATGTTCACTGTAATAACTCTGATAAATATAAACAGTATCAGGGCTCTGTCTCTGTGTTTACATGTTTAACACACACCTGCACATGAAGAGAATCTGCTCTCTGTTTATTCTGTGTCCTGGATACAGATAGATTTATCTTCTTATCTTTAAAATGCCTCATTATTAAATTATTTATTAAGTTAAGGGGAAAATAAATGATGCACCTCTTTTCAAACCCCATGCTCATTAATGATCAGCTTCATATGAAACTATATTAACCTGACAGGAAATATAACAAGTGTTTTTACTAACAGACAAACTTTTACTGTCAGACTTCTCTTCATGAAGAAAACGAGATCAATCGAGGAAATTAACAGGAGGAATAACTGATCATTGATATATATTCTATCTATGATTAGGCTCTATTACTCTATTTCATTAGACAGTGAATCTGAAATAAACAATCAGATGTAACATAATCCATCCTCTGTTCTATTTAATTTATGATTTTACTTTTATGTTCAGTATTTTGTGTTTAAAACTCACATCAAACACTTTTTAATCTCAGCTCATCACATACCGACTGTTGGGAAACCAACATATGTCCAATCAGTGAGTGGTATTCAATAAAGGGGCGTGTCTGTCAGAGAAAAAACTTCCGCGAAGCCTACTCACAAGTCTCCTCGATTATCGCTCCCCCGATCAGTCTCCTCAGTCCTTTCTCCCCTCTCCTCTCTCCCCCAGCAGAGTTAAGAGCTTTGGGACGCCACTTAAAATGGCGGGTCAGTATCTACTTCCGGTTCAGTGGAGGAGCAAGAAGAGAGGAGACTGAAGTTCAGAGCTTTGAGATGCACCCACTGAGAAATTTTCCCAAATTAGTACCAAATCCGGGTAGTTTTGATATGCAGATTTTCCTCTTGTTCACATACTGCATACTACCTACTGAATTTTCGCCAAATCAGTACGCACTGCTAGTATAGTAGGCTGGTTTCGAAAACAGCCTATAGGCCCAGTTGTACTCATCACTGTTCCTATGGGTTCATTTACAAATCTGCAATATTTAATTAATTAATAGTTTTACATTAAAAGCTGCATAACTCTGTAATTGATGTGCACTGTATTGAGCACTAGGCTGCATTACTTTCAAACCCGATATTGATGTTGGATTTTTTTTTACATTGCTTTGATGTTTTTCTCCAGTGGGCCATGCATTGCTGTCCATTAATGGAGTTGATGTGATTGGCAAGAACACAGCGGAGGGAAAAGACATCCTTGAATACTTGAAGGATTCCTCCAATTATCCAGTGTCTATTCGCTTTGGAAGAGCACGCCTGAGCTCCAATGAAAAACTGATGCTGGCATCTATGTTTCACTCGTAAGCAATATGAATATTTTGCATGACCAATGTCTGGGAAGTGGGGCTGTAGAGCCAGGTACAAGCCTCAGTTCTGATAAGAAATCAATCTAAAGCACAGCCACTGAAGTAGTTGCATCAATAATTGCTGTGAGAGGTTCCCTTTGTTGTCTATTCGCTGTCTCAATTTGTACACGTGGTAGACCTGATTAAAAAAAGAGATCTCTTGACTTTATCACATCACTTCAACATGCCAGGTCACCTGCAACTGCCAGACAATTGTTGTGACGCATTAGCCTTGTGTGGACCAGTCATGTATTTGGATGAATTTGCTGGTGTAAGTTTTGGCTGTTGTTGGTAATGGTAGAGTTTGTTCCTAAACATTAAACTGCCTGTGTTTTTGTGTTGTTCCCCAGGTTGTTTGCTATTGGTTCTCAACTGTCTCCTGAAGTTGGCAGTTCAGGGATTGAGATGTTAGAAACCGATGTCTTCAAACTCCACTGCTTCCAGACTCTCACTGGTCAGTAATGTGATTTAATGCTACTATAAGTAAACAAAAAGTCTAGATGCAATATCTGTTTTGTGTCTGTCATGTGTGATAGTAAAAAGTAGAGACATTAATATTTAGTGGCCCATGAAAAATTTGACCGTCTTTAACATCCTAATAAGACAAACCCCCAAAAAGCCTCATTCACATTTATGTTTGACATATCTATTTTTGAACAGGTTTCTTTTTAACTTGATGATTCAATCTTGATGTTTCAGGGATAAAGTTCATTTTACTGGCTGACCCTCGACAATCTGGCATTGATGCGCTGTTGAGGAAGATATATGAAATATATTCAGATTTTGCCCTCAAGAACCCATTCTATTCTCTGGAGATGCCAATAAGGTAATTAAGAGCATGTTTTTGTCTGTATTATATTGCTTTTGAGTGTCTTACTCTTAGGTGTATGCCCACTGCTGCTGTTTTTTGTGCTGGGAGCGCCCAAAACCTCAATTTCAGGGCACTTCTCATCAGCCTTTACTGTTCACTTAACTGTAAGGCTACGAAGGTATTCCCAGGCCCTTCTGCTTCCCTAAGAAGAGAACGCTGGGTCTGTTTTAAAATGCTCTGTATGCTTCATACTTGCTTTCATTGAATGACATTTCATCAAGAAACTGTAGAAACCATTGATAGGAATTGTGTTATAGCATTAGTAGCAGCTCTACACCAAGGTTATTATAGTTTTGCATTTTTCATTAGTTTTTATTTTTATTTCGTTTTGACTTTTTGTTTTCAATTTCAGTTTAGTTTTAATTAGTTTTTGAAGCGGGTTTGCTAGTTTAGTTTAGTTTCTATTTTTTGAAAATGCTTAGTTTTAGTTTAGTTTTTATTAGTTTCAGTATTAGTTTTAGTCTTTTTTGCCTGTGTGCCTGGCCGGGGGTTAGCTTCTGTTTCAGGGTAAGGGGCCTGGCCGCTCTCTCTTGCCTTGACAAGGTATGCTAGGTTAGCCGTCTTGTGTGAGCTTTTCAAATGGACTTTAAGATTAGTGGGATTTTCCCCCTTGAGAAACATATTTTCAACATATTTTATCACCTTCCATTGCAAGGCACTTACTCCTATCAGAGACAGTCATATTCAAAGTAATCCCAAATGGGGCTCTGCCGCTTTCTCCTGACTTTCGCTGCCATTAACGCTCTGCAGGCAAAGTGTGGACGTGTGCCTGCTTGTGCGAATGAGCCAACTGAAGTGAAACTGGCAGAAAACAAACAAAAAATTCATATCCTAAAAAATAGGGAATACTGGTGGATACTCTGTAGGATAGTACTCTCCCTGGGGTGTCGGTCAGAACACACTGGACAGGAGACAGGAGGGAGCTTTAACCGTTTAGTGAATATTCTCCTTGTACAGCACAACAGTACAGCAGACCCAATGAGGCCACAGAGGAATAGGTATGAGTGTGGTCGGAAACACATCAAATAAATACACAAACATAAGGGTGATGGTCACAATATGGACACTTAGGCTAGCATTACTGACCCTCTATAGTGTTAAATAATATGGTGACTCACTGATACATCTTTAACAATAAAATAAGCAATGAACAATAATCATTGATACAGAGATAATGATTCAGATGCTACCACTACAAGTATACTAATAATCATATCACTCTAATACCACTGCCACCAATTAACCATTAACACTTATAATGATAAATGAACAGAACAGGATCATATGGGTGATTCATAATATGAGATGACGCATGCGCTCATGGCGTCTATTTTCTCTCTCGGGAGTTTTAACACACGTGAATGCTTATGGACAGGAAAAGTCAGTTCTCCGTCTCATTATACTTACTTGTTGGGCATTCACACAGGAACGGTTATAAACAGGGCAGGTAGTCGGAGCGAGAGAGTTCGTCTCGATTTAATCCCCCTGCAGTTCTGCCTCGCTGTGAGTGCGCGCGCCCGTCAGCTGCAGGCTCCGTTCGGCGCGCTCCCGCGCAGATGCAGAGAGCAGAGAGCAGAGACGTCCATCCGATCAGTCTCTGACTTTATTACATATCCACTCAAAATACTGAGTTTAAGACGAAAACTAAAGACATGTTCTCTATCATTTTAGTTTATTTTAGTTAGTTTTGTAAACTCACAATACAGTTTCAGTTAGTTTTCGTTTTTTTGTGAAGCCTCGTTTTTATTTTTATTTCAGTTAACGAAAATGTTTTTTCACCTCTCGTTTTCGTTATTTCGTTAGTTTTCGTTAACTATAATAACCTTGCTCTACACCCGAAAATTGTACCTAGGAAAAACGAGTGTGATAACTTTTCTCATCCGTACAGACCCCCGCCATTGTTTTTGACAAAGTTGATTTCAGAAGTCCGCCCTTCTTGATTCTGATTGGTTGGTGATCAAGGAGTGACATTGATGAGTGCAGCAGTGTTCCAAAATTTGAACTATTTTCAACTGAGAGCGATGAGTGCGCTGCAACAAAAATCAGCCAACACTTAGAGCGTTTTTGCGCTGAGGGCTCTGAGCACTGAAAATACTGAATCACATTGAGTTTGAATAGAGAAGGCGCTGCCAGCGCAAAAAATGGCAGAAGTGGACACAGCACCTCAGTATTTGATTCATGTCAGTACACTTCAAGTAATATACTTTTTCCAATACTCACAAATGTAATTGCTTGTGTTTTATTATATGATTTTCAGGTGTGAACTCTTCGATCAAAATCTAAAGAGTTCACTGGAGATTGCAGAGAAAGCTGGCAACTTTGGAGCTGGATCTTGAACCACAGAAGTCAAGAGGAAATTGTCCGTTATGTAAATATTCAGCCAAGCAGATTTACAGACATCTTAAGGGGATAAAGTTGATAAAGTATAATATGTGTAATTTCTTTGTTTCTCTCTCTAGATTGGAAATTAACATTATGTATAAACACTGTTTTTTCAATAAATTATGTGAAGATTGCATACAGCCTGGAAGTAAAATCTTTTTTTTTTATGTGCTGAGGACTTCTCCATATTTTTATATAGAAATAGTCTATAATCTAACTTAAGTCTTATGGACAATGAACAAAAACTATGAAGGTAATACAAAAAAAGAAGTATTGTTTATTCAAGCCTTTGACAACACATTTAACTTTCATCAAGACAGTGAGCACTGTGTTATACTTGTAATAATCATTCTCAATTAAATATTAAAATGTTTTTTCTTAACATGGTCAATTCATAATGTACTGTTAATGTAATGTGCAGTAGTCTACACTCGCTTACTGAGTTATAGATGCCATGTTTACACACTGAAAAGTCATTCTGACTTGAGTTTTTCAGTGTAGGGTATAACAAGATTATAAGATTATGCCAGGTCTGTGAAGCCTGAACCCAGAGTTTTCCAGGCCACGAAACTGGCTCTTGTTTAACCTGGCTTAATCACCATGGTAACTTACCCTAAACTCATAACATGGTCAGGATCAGTGTAAAACCAAAAGAGTTGTGGTGTGTGTATTTGTCACATTAGAAATAAATGGGAGGCACTCAGCGTGTCTCTTGATAAAATCAATATGTTACAAAATAATACTTTCTGCTGGATTCCTTTCCTGGATTGTATCAGCAGGGCTGATTTTTACTGCTGTAACTTTAATATATTCCTCATCTTTTCTCATTATGTCATTCTGTCTGAAGCTGATAACCTGTCACTCTTTTTGCACAGAAGCATCACATGACATGCTTAACGCCTTCTTTCATGTAAGTGTGTACAGAGCCTGTGTTATCACAGAAAGTTGATAACCAGTTTCAAGCCAGCTTCTCAAAGAAGGCTTGGGTATGAGCTTATTTTGTGGTTTTTGAAGAAAAGAGCTCAACTTCTCAGCGCTTTCAGTTGTGTTTATGTCCTGTAGGACGGACCAAGAAAATACTTTTGTTTAAAAAATGAAGTAAATACATAGATTGCTCATAGTTTTAAGTTTTCGTCTGGGTTTGAAGGATGAGATATAGTCATGGTTTAATCCGCCTTCTTTGAGACACGACCCATCTTTGTCCGAACGTTGCGTAGCAAGAAGAATCCAATAGCGGCAGCACCACATGTGATTTCTGCTACCCAGAAGGCCATTTCCCAGCCATGGTGCTTTGCAATGGTGCTGAATGGCAGCCCGGACAGGAAGCCTCCAACTGAGCAGATCATAAAAAAAGATATGGTCATTCCA
Source organism: Notolabrus celidotus (assembly GCF_009762535.1). Classification (NCBI taxonomy): domain Eukaryota; kingdom Metazoa; phylum Chordata; class Actinopteri; order Labriformes; family Labridae; genus Notolabrus; species Notolabrus celidotus. Next base: position 16,594,180 of record NC_048285.1, read on the forward strand.
AAGATTAGGTAATATAAAAAGAGTTATTTTATTTAAGCCTTAACCTGCTCCAACAAGACAGTATTGGTTGTGCACTGGTAATACAATACATAAGCTAAATAAAACCACATAAATAGTATTAGAACAGGTAAGCTTTGAAATGGTATTGAATTATTAGTAAAACAGCATTCAGCAATTAGTAGCCACAAAGAAGAAGAAAACCATAAACTTACTGTTAGCCATCAGTGCAACAATAGCATGAGATGTGCCGCAGTATTTGGAAGGAGCACTCTCATTGGCTATGACTCCAAACAATGCTATTGGCCCATAGGAGGAGAAACCAAAGGTAGCACCCAGGCTGAGTATCCATACCTGTATATAAACATTTTTGAGAATTATAAAGTCTTACATGCAGTGTGCTCTGTTAAAAATATCTTTATTACTGATTGTGTTCGTATAGGGCGTCAGTGTTTAAGGGAATACCATTGAGCTGTCTGGAGTTACTGTGACTCTGAAAAGGTACATGGACACAAACATTCCAGCCATCATGCAGATCAGGATAAAATGGCGAGGATTGCCATAGATCCTCACGCCTTGCTGCACAAAAAAATACAGAAATAAATCAAATCATTTAGACAAGATTATTTTGCTAATTATAAGCAGAATTTTCTGGCCTGTCTATGTAAATGCTGCAAAAATTCACTTTAAGCCTTCATATTTTTTTTTTTTTTTATTAAACTTTATTGTACCAGGATTATTTTCATTGACTTTGGTCATGGCAGATGGCTGTCTAACATGAGTCTGGTTCTGCTCAAGGTTTCTGCCTGTAACTAGCTAAATACTGCACGGTGCAATGCTCATGGTGGATTAAGATGAGAAAAGATCAATTCCTGTCAGTAAGAGTGGATCGTATCCTGTCTTGATGTTGGGTTTTTGTTAACAATATAACATAGAGTAAGGTGTAGACCTGCTATGTTTGTAAAAGCGTCTTCATATAATGTTTGATGGGATTTGGCGCTATACAAATAAAGATTGATTGGTTGAATGATTGACATATGACATTTCTTTTACAAGAGAGTCTTGGCAACAACAGCAGCATTTCATATTATAGACCATTGACTTACACAGGCTTAAATAGCATCAAACAATGAATTAGCTGTGTTCAGCAACATTATGTGGGGAAATAATCCTACATTTTGTTCAATCTAGTTTAGGTTGACTCTTTAGCTCATAGCAAAACGAGAGACCAAAATATTTTGCCTTCATCACATACAGCACATTAGTGTTGGAATGTGCAAATTGATATAGGTGTGTGCTGTATGTAACTTACTTTGGCCACAGCCTTATCAGAAAAGTATCCTGCTGCAAGACTGCCCAACAGGCCTCCAACCTCCAGGGCACTCATGTATGAGCTACCTATGGAGAAGAACACGTTGATCACAAGGAATAATAAGTAAGTAATGTATTCTCTTAAGAGAGATTAAGGTGTCTTCTGTGCCCCTAGTTTTCTACCCATAAGTGTAGACTGGCCCTTGTCTTGAATGAGGAACAGCTGACCCCAGTCAGTGCAGGCTGTTTTTACTCCAAAGACCACCAAGTAAGAGACAGATAGCAGCCACAGGTAGGGTGACAGCAGGAACTCTGACAGGGTGCTTTCGTCACCAGTTGATCCTAAACAGGAAGCAGGCATCAGACTCAGTATTATTGCCAATCCAGTGTTTTGCCCTATTATGCATGTATCTGAGACATTATCATTAACAGGAAACAACAGGCGTAACCAAACCAAAGTGGGGATATGATGGATCTCATCTTCAAACTAAACTCAAACTTTTGCACTTTGTTTTTGTACAAGTGTAGATGCACACACAAGTGGTATGTCAGGGGCACACTGGGTACAGAGTCCACTTAACTGCTGACCTTTAGTCACTGAATGAGGCTGTCTGAACACACACAGACACATCTGAAAGATATGCATGGTGTTAGTATGTTTGAAAAAATATGCTGTGCCTAGATCATACACTATAGAAAGTAGCTACTATGACATGCATTTGATTGATAATTTACCTTACATCTCAAAGTGAAAGGCAGTCTCACCTCCTTTGCTCTTTGTTGTTGCTACCTCTATGTTGGGCAGCCCCACCTCCTTGGGCTCATTCTTGATGAGCAGCAGACAGACAAAGGAGAACAACACACAAATCATTCCAGACACAGACAGTATCGTCCTCCAACTGTAACTCCCGGCCAGCACCGTAGCAATAATGGGGCCCAGGCTGCCAGCCAAATTCATGCTGCATGAGAGAACAGCCCAGTATGTTCCAAACTGAGATGGCTCAAACCACTGGAGAGAAGAGGATACAACAACAAAACACAGTGAAAGAGTTAACAGGAAGGGTAATGGGGATGAAATGATGATGGGTTAAATTGTTGTATTGGTTTTTTGGTGTTTAGTTTTTGGCTTTGAGTTCTTTATACTATAATTTAATAGTTTTATTTTAACCTTAAAAGTCAAATCTAATCAGACAACACTCAACACTCCTGATAAGCATTATCTGAATAAGTGTTAAAAGATTTAGGACATTTTTAAATTAATATTTAAAAACAAAAATAAACAAGTAAATATAAAAAATGTATACATATATGAACCGCAGAGGACAAGCCACATCTGTTGTAGGTATTTGTACCTTGACACTTAGCTTTTTTTAAGTGAATTATGTATGTGTATATATGTAAATGGTAAATGGACTTATATAGCACTTTTTCTAGTCTTTCTGACCACTCAAAGCGATTCTTACACTACTCGTCACATTCACCCATAAAGCAAAGCATATACAACATTCACTCACTGATGGTAGAGGCTGCTATGTAGTAAGGGACCATCAGTATTAGCTAATCTCTTTCATACACATTCACACACAGCTGAACAACAGTGGGAACAATTTAGGGTCCAGTGTCGTCTTCGGACACTTCTGCATGTGACTGCAGGGGCTGGCATCAAACCGTCAACTTTTCAATTGATTGACGACCGTCTCTACCAACTGAGCCACAGCTGCTCCATACATATTTATCAATATATATACTGATTTATATAATCGATATATATATATATATATATATCAATCTAAGGTAATGAGAATAGAAACCGTTTCCTTTAGGAAAGTTGGGACCTCAACAGCAAAAAAAAAGCCCCAACAAGAACCTACGGAAAACATCTAAAGTGTATGAACATAAATGCAAGCTTCAAAATACAATATGAAATGAGAATTAAGTAAATAATGCTTAAAGTTTAGGTCATTCAAAGGTGGGGAATTGAGCCTTCTTATGTAAATCTAAGGACTTGGACTTATTTCTCTTTTCTTGAAATGACAAAAGTAACAGATGAAGTGGGGGAGGAAAGACATTGATATTAATGGTGATTGCCACGGTTTGGGTAAAAGAGGTCAAAATGTTTTCTAAATTGTTTTTGAAAATTAAAATAGGAGAGCACAACTGAGTTTACAAAAGGAAGTCAGAGGGGCAGAAACAAAAGCTCCCAAAGGCAATGGATGACAAAGTTGTCCTCCTGTTACACTAGTCAGGGTTGAGAGTGGCATGCCAGACATGAATTTTTAAATATTAGCTACCCAGTCGTGAAAAAAAAGAAGGTACGGTAGTGCAGGGCCCCAATCCCTAATTAAAATGTGTAAATGCTTTGGTCCTATTGTAAAAAAAATATTACTTTTTTATTTGTTTGATTGATCGTGTGTCTTTTGAAGAGGGGAAAGACAGCAAATTTACACTTCAATGATGGAAAAAGGTATGGGCTATAAAAATGTCTGGTGAAATTTGCCTCGCTGCCTCATTAATAGAGAAACACTTCACTGACGTGTAACTTATTGTCAAACTGGCCAAAAGGATGTCAAGGTTTGCATAATACCGTTCACACAATTTTCTGGAGTCTGACATACATCAACAGCACAAAGAGATTCTTTGACTTTACACCACTTTTTTTCCTCTCATGCTTCACTCCAAGAAGCAGGAAAATGTTTTCATTCCAGCTCTGCAAATACAAGTGAAGGCTGGAGAGGTTTTGAGAGCAATGAAAAGGTGTTGGATGGTTATAGCAAGGAGCAAGGGTACACTTGATAACTCTTGTATTAAGAACAAAGTACAGGATGAATTGCTGACCATGAAGCAAATTCCCCAACAGAAAACAGATAATCCCACTCAACCCAATCAAAGGCTCTCTTTGAAGCCAACAATGTCACCATTTCACCAACTCAAAAGCTAGTGTCAGTTATATGGTATATGTTTGATTGAAGCTTATGTATACAGAGTTCAGAAACATATTTATATTGTCAGCCCTGAAGTTTGAGTATCATCAGATTTTATTTGGATTCATGACTAGAAAATGTGCTATATATTACAGTCCATTTACCATTCCACCTTTAACCAAAATCCTATGTATTATCTGGTAAATGAGGCATTGTATTATGGTGCCACTGAGTTCTTTCTAAGAAAGGAGAGAAATATCTTCATTACAAAGTCAGTTTAACGCAGAACTGATACATTGGCATGTAGTTTAGTTACCTTGCGCAGCACCCTGCCACAGGGAGGCCAGCCAAGACCCTGACCAAGGCCATTGAGGAACCACAAGGCAGAGAAGACAGTGACAGCAGATGACATGGAGAAAATCATGTTGATGCCTCCCACCATGCACAGACCAATGGAGAACAGCCATCGGGCACTGATTTGATCTGAGAGCACGCCACTGATGAACTTACTTATAGCATATGCCAAAGACTGACTGCTAGTGATCATTCCTGAGCAAAGAGAGAATAGGAGAAGACATGTTTTGTCAGGGCACCTAAAGTGAACAGCAAGATTTTCTGGACCCAAATATTTCCAGCATAAAGCACAGTTCTCCGCATTTTAAACTAATATGTAAAAACAACAGATAAGAATCATCAAGAAAATAAAGTATTTCATACCTAGGTCATCTTTATCCAATTCAATTTCTTGCATCAGAGAGGGCATCACAAAGGAGAAAGTCTTTCTGTTAAAGTAATACAGTGTGTAGCCGACAAACATTGCCAGAAATATAGTGACTCTGTAGTATCCATAACTTGCCGACGCCATGACTGCAGATATAATCCTAAGAGAAATGAGAAAGCTCAGGGAAGTCCTGCTCTCTGATAGACCTCTACTGCTGTGCCAGTGAACTTTGCTTCAGAATCCACTGTACAAGTGTGGCTGCTTGCATGAGGAGTTTCCAGCCGACAGTGAAGGTTAATGGTCAACTACGCAACCCCAATGCTGATTTAATCTGTTGTTGCCATGTGCTGCAGGCCAGCCAGATGTGATGGGAAAACAATTCAATCAGTTTTTTACATCAACACTGTATAAGATCTTTTGTTTTATCAGGCACCAATTGGGAACCCTGCTCTTAAACAATGACCTTACTGGTGTTTTCATCTGTTTGTGTCCATCTGAAGCTGTTATGGAAGTAGGCCACTGATTACTGCTATTAATGATTAACTGGGGAATCCAATATTCCCTGCAAAAACATCCCCACACCAAGTCAAGGTGTGTATGAATGATATGGATCCTGAAAAGCAAAGTACAGAGACAATATATGTAGTTAAAAAGAGACTTTCACAGTAATTGTTGCTAGTAGGAAGAGACGCTGCGTGAGCACAATGCTTATGGTACATCAGAACATTGGCTAATTTGGGTGATTAAAAAAAAAGATTAGGCTATACTATGTGAGCTTCAGTAGTAACTGCAATTACAGGGTTGATTATGGGGCACCGTTTGTAAAGTTGTGCACTACATTTTTTTTTTTATTTAACATTTATATCAAACATTTGACATCAAGATTTAAATGTAACATTTATATTTAACATGTATATTTAGCTTTTAGATTTAACAGGGATTCTTTTTATTAAATATATTTGTCAAGACAAGAATAAATGTGAAAAAGATCACAAATTTTGCTCTAAATGTGATTAAAAAAAGTGACTTTTAAAATTTCAAACTAAGTTTTTATAATGTTTTGTTGCTAAATGTGGAGAAATGTTGCTGTTTTGTTCAGTGTGCACAACTTTACAAAGCTGATTTTTGGTTGAAACAGGTAAACTAATAAATATATTAGATAAAGTTTTGTGACACATTGATGAACACATAATCACATACAAGAGGCCACAACAAATTCAACAATAAAAACACACTGCAAGAGTGCAAAACAACTGTGTAGAACAATAAATCCAAAAACACACAGAGAACACTTGCTAAAGGTAAACACTATATATATCCAGACTTTACAACGGAGGTGTTCAAGGCCTGTGGGACATTCAGTGGAGCGATTTTTAAGTGATGCTGTTGAAGTAACTGAGAGTCGTAGCTGACTTTAACCACACCTAAAAGGGGTAACTTTAGCATTCTTGGCTCTGCTGCTGTTTCCTTTTTGTTTTACAGAGGTTTGGCTCCCCCTTTATGTTGGCTATGTCTTGGTTTCATTGTAGTAGTGTGTGGCTTCCTGGTCCTGTCCTTCCAGACCAGGACTCCACCCAGCTGGGATTGCAATTAGTGATGTGTCATGATCAAAAGCTGCGGCTCTGAGAGACGATGCTTTATAGTGAATCAGATGAGCCGGCTCGCATCGAGAGAGAGCCGGCTCCCAGTTTTTTCCTGCTTAACTCTCACAGTGCTCAGGCCCAGCGCTGCTCACAGCAGAACTTTGTTTTGATTGGTCAGCATTGCGGCCATGCGGCCAATCACATGTGAGGATATAGGATACAGGTGATGGAGGGAAGGCTGTGTATCATGGCTACATCTGTTCCTTCCGAGAGAGTGTTCTCAAAGGCAGGGCAAATACTCACTGAGAGGAGAAATCGGATCAGCCCATCCAAGTTGAGGCATCTGATCATTCTCAATGCCAACCTGAGAACATTAATAATGTTTGCTCAAGTTTGGTTCTGGTTCTGTTTGCTTGATTTTGGTTCTTGTTTCTGTTTACTTGAGTTGGTTCTGGTTCTGTTTGCTTGAGTTGATTCTGTTTGCTTGAGTTTGGTTCTGGTTCTGTTTGCTTGAGTTTGGTTCTGGTTCTATTTGCTTGAGTTTGGTTCTGGTTCTATTTGCTTGAGTTTTGTTCTGGTTCTGTTTGCTTGAGTTAGTTTTGGTTCTGTTTGCTTGAGTTGATTCTGTTTGCTTGAGTTTGGTTCTGGTTCTGTTTACTTGAGTTTGGTTCTGGTTCTGTTTACTTGAGTTTGGTTCTGGTTCTGTTTGCTTGAGTTGGTTCTGGTTGAGTTGGTTCTGTTTGCTTGAGTTTGATTCTGGTTCTGTTTGCTTGAGTTTGGTTCTAGTTCTGTTTGCTTGAGTTGGTTATGTTTGCTTGAGTTTTGTTCTGGTTCTGTTTGCTTGAGTTGGTTCTGCTTGAGTTGGTTCTGTTTGCTTGAGTTTGGTTCTGGTTCTGTTTGCTTGAGTTTGGTTCTAGTTCTGTTTGCTTGAGTTTGGTTAGTGACCTGCGTCCTGAGGGGAGTGGGATGAGGTAGGTGTTTAGTTGATTTGTGATGTCCCGTTTTATTGAGGTTGCGATGCGTATGATGGCCCTGTGATTTAAGTCTGTGAGGTTTGGTGTGGGGAGACCGATTATTTTAGAAGCTGTGGTGGTGATGCGTGTGAGTTTGGCCTTGTTTTTAACAGATAACATGTTGAAGAAGCAGGTGGAGCAGTACAGGAGAATGGATTGAGTCAGGGGGGCAACATATAGTCCTTTGGGCCAAGTGTTGGCCCCAAGTGTCTCCCTTGCCCGTTTTACCCCACAGCATATGTAGCTGTCTTCAACTATGAAGCTGTGTGGTTATGTTGATTGTACAATAATAATAAAAAAATCACTTGTCTTTTAAACCTTGTGCTGGTGTGTGATTCTGTGTAATATATTGTCAATATTTTTTCAAGGGTGTATTTTTTCAAGGGTGTATAATTAAAAAATAAAAAAGTAATGCTTGTTCTTATAACCCTATTCCAATATTTATACCCTCATGCCCTCGCGCTAGAGTGCCCTCTTAGAGTACATGAAACATTGCCCTCTAGAGCCCCCTAAATGTATAAAATGTATAAAGTGTATAAAATGTAACAAATAGTGAATCAGTCAATACATTATTAAAAAGTGCCACCTGGAATCCTCTTTGTTGGATTGAATCTACGTCATCTGCGTTCATGTGAGCGCGCGCACAGCAACTCTTGGTTCACTTATCAGATTAATACCCAGCTCTGTAGGGTCGCTGTATGTGATTTTCTTTGTTAGGATCAGTGAAGCTTAGATAACGAAAATATACCCGGTGTGTCTTGGACTTACTTCGTAGTGTAGGAATCAAGATGCTACTTCCATACAACACAAACATTCGGGTTACCATAAATAAATACAAAAACGGAAGTGTTGCGTAACATAGCCTCACCTCCATTTTGCCATGGCATTCGTTCCCATGGTTACAGACAACAATCATTTCGACTGTTCCATGGAACATACAAGGACGTGCGTTCTAATATTGAAACAGCGACATTAACATATTTTGCTCGTGTTATTTTGCATTGCAACACAGCAAAAATTGATTCAGTCATATTAAAATAGCAGAAAGAAGAATAAACTTTCAACCACCCAATTCATTTTGAAGTGTTTTCAACACCAACAAGCAAGGATCATGGTAAGTTTTTTTTTTGTTTAACATTGCAGTTGTAAGAGAAAATTTGGTATCAATACCATTTAGCCTGCATATTTTTTACTTATTTATCCTTGCTATTTACACGTTTTCTCAGTAATTTCATTAATGCAATTTACTGTATTTGCACAATATTTTGTTAATCCATGTAGACACAGGGATCAAGCTCTAAGTCTTCAAGGGGCAGCTTTTATACCCGCCGGTATCGTACCCAAGCCCCAACCTCACAGGTAGATGAAACCCTGTTCGGGGGCCCAACAACGGTGAGTTTTATACATATCATAGCCAGCCCTGGAAAATGAAAGAGCTTGAAAGCTTTTTTCTTTTGTTAATTTCAAAGTGCAATATTTCCTTGTGTATACCAACAAGTGTATTGCTATGATATGGTAGTGGTATATTACAGTTTTTCTCGATTGTTTACACACATTTTCTGAAAGCATGCATCATACTCTCAGAACTCTACACACAAATAAAAAAAAAACACACACACACACACACAATGGGCAAAACCCCTCAGTTCTCTTGCAAAATGAAACTTTACATTCAAAACAATGTTATTTCTTCTGAAAATGGTATTTTGTTTTCAAATGACACACACAAACCACCATATGAAAAGACATTTATAAGAACCAGTTGAACACTGATGTGCTCAATGTAAAACACTATAATGAATGGAAAACACTTCTTCTCCATTCACCTTAATGACTTAGGCCTTTTTTTTCTTCAGTGTTACACTTACTACAGACAGTACATACATAAGTGTGTTGTAAAATATTTTAGAATATTGCTTTTATACTCAAAACACACAAATACACAGAAACAAATATATTGTATTTCCCCCAAAAAAACTGTGTACACAGTGTACATCCCAACCAACACAAAGTTGCACATACAGTGGTCTACATACAAAACAACTGAATAATAGACCGTATACAGTTACAGTAAATAAATAAAATAAAAAAAACTATGCTGCATCCTCTCTTCTGTTTCGGTCTGGCCACAGCACCTCATCCACATCACAAGCAATGTTTGCCCTGGCCAAGCAGCGGATGGAAATAAAGCTCTGATTGCTAATTGTAAAACTGTGTGACAGGTGTTTGCCCATGTGATGAGTCAGTGTGCATAGTAGGGCAATTAACTTTAGAACTTTGAATGACAGTGTGTTCCTTCTGAAAGCAAGAGATTTTCTTCATGAAAATTGTGCCAAATGCAGAGAATTGTGTGAAGTGTTTTGAAAAAAGTGTGTTTTAGAACTGCAATTTGAGTGTAAAGCAGGAATTGTGCTTGTAGTTTAGTAGAATTGGTTCAGGGGGTTGGTGCATGGGTTAGATGTTGTGGTCATTGTGTCTCAACTACCAGTATTTGTGTGAAAAACAATCGAGAAAAACTGTAAAAGTAGTTTGAATCATCAGTGAGTTTTACTGAAAGAGTGTATAGATGGTGCATGATGGGTGGGTTTTCAGATGTTGCAAAATAACAGTTGTCATCACAGTTGGACCATCGTGTAAACTCTGCTTTCAAGGCCAAGAACTTGACTCAGCAGAAGCAAGATGGGGAAATTGTTCAAATTGTAACCAAAGACCTCATTCGTCATCTCAGGTGAGCTAACCTCACTTACAAACTCCAAAGAACGTTAGTTAGTTAGTACAAGTTAGTCTATCTATCTATCTGTCTGTCTGTCTGTCTGTCTGTCTGTCTGTCTGTCTGTCTGTCTGTGTGTTTGTGTGCACATATGGGTAGCCATGATACAGTGGATATCAAAAGTCTACACACCCTTGTTAAAATGTCAGGTTATGTGATGTAAATTTAATGAGACCAAGATAATCATGTCAGAACTTTTTCCACCTTTAATCTGACCTATAACGTGAACAATTAAATTGAAAAGATGTACAATCTTTGAGGGGGAAAAATAAAAAATAAAATAATTTGGTTGCTGTATATACAGTACATACATGAAAACAACATTTCATCTTGCCAGGGTCCCATTGAAGGATCCCTCAGGGGAGTTCATTGTCCTACCATCAGCTGAGTACGAGCGGATTGTCTCTATGTCCGAAGTTCTCACAAAAGAGGAGAGGGAGGGCCTGATGGAGGCTTTCCAGAGGAAGAAAGAGGAGGAAATTGTAAGAAAAAAAAAACATTACAGCCTATCAACACTGTCATTAACTTACAGACTTGCAGTAAGACATCAAACCCTTCCCTTTTTTTTCTTTTAATACACCCCTCACCCAGAGAGCAGCACAGGACAGGAAACAACAAATCCATGAGGCTTACCTGAAAAAGGATAAGAAGGGACTGACTGAGCTGGAGCTACAGACTCAGGCCAGTGCAAAGTGCTTGGTAGAGCAGGCCAATGCCTTAAGAACTGAACAAGAGGAGGAGATCAAAAAGCTCAACACGGTAAAAAGCACTTTATATGGACCACACAATTTTAAAAGAAGTGTCTGAAAAGTGGACCACCATTCACATCACAAGCACAATCATATAATTATTTTAATAAGAATCTCATCTACATATTACTTGTGTGTGTGGGGGTCTCCAAAGCTGATTCTGGGTGCTCAGTGTCAAGCCACACGTGATGCCCAGATCAAAGAGAGGAAACGGATCCAGACAGAGTTGTCAGAGGAGGAGAAGCGCCTAGATAACATGATGGAGGTAGAGCGCCATAAGGCATTGGAAACCATGGAACAGATTGATGAGCTGCGCAAACACCAGAGAATGAGGTGAGGGGAATATTACTAGCAAATACTCGTACTACAGGATTTTTATGTGGACCTTAATGAAGGTTTCTTTAAAAAGTTTAACAGATGCTTTTTTTTTTGTTCAGTTTACGACTACTGATAGATCGGTATTAAAGGCAAGCAGCTTCTAGTTAACTGTAATCATGTATTTTGTCCCTGTACTACATTCCAGTGGGATGCAGGAAATTTACAACCAAATTCTTCAACGTCATGAGGAAAGGCAATTACTTGAGGAAATGAAAGAGCAGGAAAAACAGCATATACAAGAAAACCTGAAGAAAATTAACCTGGACGACCAAAAGGTGCAACCCATGCAGAAAACAACAACCATTGAAAATCAGAGCATTTACAGAATACATGCTCAGACTTCAATGAAACAGTGTTTGGATATGAGCGAGTTTCTTGTCTTCTTTCAGGCCCTGGAGAAGAAGAGAGAGGGGCAACAGCAGCTGCAGGAGGAGATCAGGTGCATTAATGCTGAGACCATGAAGGCCAAGGAGCAAAGGATAGAGGAGGAGAAACTGGCTGATATGAGAGATATGGAATACATTCGAAGCAAACTGGTTAGATATAAAGCATATGATTTCCTAATCACTGAACTCCTAAGGGTTTTTTTCATGCATTGACCTGTCTTGATCTATGCAGGAGCGAGAGGCAGCATATGAAGCAGATCAGAGACGCATCATGAAAGAAAAAGAGTTAGAGATTTCCAGGATGAGGGCCCAGCAACAAAGAGCAAAAGACTACATGGCGGAGCAGGTCAGAATGAAAACGACTAGTCAACCACTGCCATAGAAGTAGAGCTAAATTTATCTCTGTAACGCATTAAAATACACTGTTAACACTTGTGCATGTGTGTTTTTGGAAGGACGAGATCCGCATTCGAAGGAACCAAGAAGCTACTGACAGAGAATGGAGGAGAAAAGAGAAAGAGCTGGCAGCAAAGAAAGCACAGGAAGAAGCAATGCTAAAGGTGGCTCGCTTTGAGCAGGTTCAGTGCAAAGAGCACTTCCTGTCAGTTGAGGCTGCCCGGGAAAAAGCAGAGCTCGAGCAGATGCTGGAGTAAGAAAACCAGTGGTAGTAAAAGTGTATAGTCTTGCACAGAAATATACAGACTTAGATATTTGTTCCCATTTATTCGTGAAAAAAAACAATTCTTTAATAGATTGGGCGCTCTGTGAAAAATATATGCTCATTTTTGATTTGATGCAAGCAACATCCAAAGCTTGATCCGTAAGGTAGAAATTCTTGAAGACGTTTCACTTCTCCTCCGGAAAGGCTTCTTCAGTTCTAACCAGACTGGGGAAGAGCTCGAAGATATAAGCCACTAACAGTCGTGGGTGTGTCCAGGGGTCACGAAGGGTCCTTAGTGGGGTCGTTAGTCTAGTTCCTGACAGTCGTTCTGTACCTTCTAGCAATCGTTAACCTAGTTCCTGACAGTCGTTAGGGTGATGGGTCAGCTGTGAGTCGCTAGAGTCACATGGTCACTGGTGTGAGTATGGTCTTACTTGTTTTGACAGAAAATTCCAAACAGCATTGTATGTAGGAGACAAATGAACTAAGAATTAAGAGAAGGGTGTTCAAGCTTAACATAGATGGCCTCCTTGACCCCTCTTCCATACCAACGCTCTTCTCTGTCCAGGATCTGAACCTTGCTGACCTCAAAGGAGTGTCCCTTGTCCTTGAGGTGCAGATGTACGGCTGAGTCCTGGCCTGAGGAGCTGGCTCTTCTGTATGGCCCAACACAGAAGAGCAGTTGGTAAAGAGGGGTCAAGGAAGCCATCTATGTTAAGCTTGAACACCCTTCTCTTAACAGAGGTGGTGGACTAAGACACCATTTGTCTCCTACATACACTGCTGTTTTGAATTTTCTGTCAAAACAAGTAAGACCATACTCATCCCAGAGACCTTGTGACTAACGACTCACAGCGGACCCATCACCCTAACGACTGTCAGGAACTAGGCTAATGACTGCCATGAAGTTCTGAACAACTGTCAGGAACTAGACTAACAACCCTATTTAGGACCCTTTGTGACCCCTGGACACACCCAGCTGCCTGAGCTCATACCATTACCACACATCATGCACACACACACATATACACAGTACACTTAAAACATGAAACACACACTCTTTAACTCTTTTATTCCACTACTTTAGTTTATTTTATTTTGCTTATACTTTCTTTTTCTTTACTTTACTTTACTTTACTTTATCTTTATTTATTTACCTCTTTATTTCTCTTCTTCCTTATTTCTTTATGTATTTATTTTGGTGCCTTGGTCCACAGTATCCCATATGGATTACCATGACCTGGATGACTGAGAACCTTCAAAGACATGCTAGCAACATGTTTCAAAACAGTTGGGACTGTGGCACGTTTACCATTGTGTTGCATCGCCTCTGCTTTGAGTAGCACTCAGTAAATGTTTGGGAACCAAGGGGACAAGTTTATGGACTTTGTCTGCTCAAAAGTACGGGGTCTCCTTTGTGGTATTTTTTGTGTCACGATGTGCCAAATGTCTGTGATAAGTCATGATTGCAGGTAGGCCTATGAAGCCCCCTGACTCTTCTACTATGGAGCAATGCTTTTGAAATGTGCACAAAGTGTAATTTGGCACCTTGTTTGTGTATTATGCAAGATCTGTCCTGAAAAAGACTGTGTCTGAATGCAATTATGTGTTGCTTCAAAACCTGTGTATATTGCTTAGCATCAATAGTGCCTCCCCAGATTTGAAAACAAGCCAAGCAATGAACACTCATGCATCCCCATTGGCTTTTAAAGTGTGCTATGATAAGCCGAATGGTCCCTGCCCTTTATAGAGCAGAGCGATGTAGTCAATCAATCAATCTTTGTTTGTATAGCGCCAAATCACAATGAACGTTATCTCAAGACACTTTTACAAACATAGCAGGTCTAGACCATACTCTATGTTACATTATTAACAAAGACCCAACACCAAGACAGGATATAATCGAGTCCCCTCTTACTGACAGGACTCGATCTGATCTCCTCTTAATTCACCATGAACATTTCACCTTGCAGTATTTCGCTAGGTACAGCAGCAAGGAAAAGCTTCCTTTTAACAGGCAGAAACCTCGAGCAGAACCAGACTCATGTTAGACAGCCATCTGCCTCGACCGAGTTGGGTTTGGAAAGAGGTGTCCATCATTCTACAAAAAGAATGTCAATTTTTGATTTGCCAGACCACAGGACAGTTTTCCTCTCGCCATCTTAGATGTCCGTGGGCCCAGAGTAGTCATCATGTTTAGGTTCCTTCTTCGACATAGTGCAGTTTTAACCTACATTTGAGTGTTCAGTGACAAACTGTTCACAGACTATGGTTTTTGAATGGGATTTTTATGGTATGCAGTGATTTTGATTCAGTTATGGCTGTCTCTTTTTTACTGACATTTCTCCAGATTCTCTGAATCTTTTAATATTATGTACAGTGGATGATGAAATCCTCAAATTCTTTGCAATTGTATGCATAGGGACATTATTCAGGAGCTACTGAACTATGTCCTCACCCAGTTCCACACACAGTAAACCCCTTTTTATTTTTAATTCTGAGACTCAGCCTCTTGAATGCATTTTTTATACTCTGTGACGTTACTAACCAGACGCACCTCAACACAGTTTCCAATTCCTCCAGGTGTTTAAAATTTTTTTTGCATTACACAACTTTTGCAGTGTTCATGTCCCTGCCCCTAAAGTTTTGAAATGTGAGCATCAAATTTAAAATGAGAACATTTTTCACAAAACAATATTTTACATTTTTGTGGTCTTCACACTATTTACAATGAATTATTCGCTTTACATGATTAACCAAGATGCACCATCAATTTCTGTTTTTATCAACATTTTCACAGTGTCTCAACTGATATGAAATTTTGGTTGTATTTTACAACTAGTGATATGCTTTTATTAAGATCAGTTCTGGCTTCTTTCCCCACAAAGGGTTCAACAAGAAATCATCATAAAACAGAAGGAGGAGGAGGAAAAGCAGCGCCAGAAAGCGAAGCGTCATGCAGAGGCTCTTAGACATCAGGTAAAGGAACGAGAGTTCTCAGCCATAGCTAAACGCAGAGAGATCTTCAAGGAGGCTGGGTGCTTAATTGAAGAAGCCAGGCAGAGACGTGAGCGCCTTGATGAGATAAAAGAGAAGAAACTGAGGGCACTCAAGTAAGTATGAGGTTGATATATTGGCAGAACAAACTCTTGAATGTGCATGTGTGTTTGATAACAGAATAAACTTGGTATGTTTTTTTGAATATGCAGGGCTACAGGGCTCTCTGAGAAGTACTGCAGTGAAGTGGAAAGAAAAGCCCGGACCGACCGTCTTTGACTCAATCACAACTATAAACATTAAACATTTTATTGGGTCTCATCACAGGAGGTAGTTCTACTTAACCACTAAGTTCACAAATAATAAAGATTTCTTTGAACTCCCAAGGATTTTATCTTCTGTTCATTAAATTGTACCTCTATTCGGGGGTTACAGTCTTTAAAATAGCTCCTCTGGATATGGCTACTTCCTCTCACATAGACGTACTGCACAGGAGACTGGAAACAGTTTTTATTTTTTATTCAGTCTAGTATTTTCCTTTCAGTCAATTCATATCTTTCCACTTATTAATGACAGGTCCCCATTATCACTAATATGCATGACAAAAAAGGAATTCAACTTAGACTAGGGATAGGATGACACTTTACACACAGCTTAAAGCATGTAAGGAAGTTAAGTACATCAAGGTAGATACAGTCTCTTATTTCAGACCATTCTTGACAAAGAACTATGTGTACTGAGACATAATTTATTCATCTTAACCATCTAAACATACAACATATAGGAGTGCTTATGGATCTAATTAAGCCTTCATTAGAACACCAAGGGTTCCACCAGCCTGTATTCTTCTGCCTCCTTGATACGCTTGTGATGCTTAACAAGGGAGGAAACAGGACAGAGGTGGGGGTCTCAATCTAAAAGTTTTAACTTTGTCTTGTTCACATCTGTACACGCAAAAAGGTAATGGTGACCAAAGGAAACACAACACCTGGCATACACAGGCCTCAGAGTAAATACACACACATACGATACAGTTAAAGAGTTAAGGGCCCTTAGGTGTGGTAGCCGTGGTCCTGTCCTTGCACGTACACATACACAGTCTCACACAAACACTGTACACAGCACAAGAGGTCACCTAAATACATGGATCTGATGAAGGAGAGCTAACACCTAGTAGGGAGGATTGGGGTGGCCCAGTGCAGGCTTAGATGGAGTAAAACTCTTATTTAGATCATCAATTCATACCCACACAAACACACCCTCATTCACACAACATACATCTGTTTGCATTTTAAACTCCATAAAGCTACACACCTGTGCAGATTATACTATCATGACTTAGTGTTGCTTGCTATTGCCATTAAAATGGCGATATACGCTGAAATATACGCAATGCTATCTTTTACTCAGAATATACAAGGATGAAATGCATTATACAGACAAATGAGACAATGAAAGCTGTTCACATATTCAGTACATTGAAATAAGAGCTTCTCTACAATAGTTTCTCAACAAGTGCAAAATCCAGTTCTCCTCCACCTACTTCAAAGGTTCATTGCTGAGCTCGAGCGAGTCCACTTCTGCACAGATCATAAACCAACTTTAAAAAAAGACAGACAAAAACAAATCTCAACAGGTCAGAAACATGGAATGTAATGTCATTTTTTTTCAAACAATGCAAATAAAAGTCCTTCAATGCAGTTAAATTTTCTCTTGTAAAATACAACAAAATAAAAAATACTCAAAACCAGTGTGGGCTGTTGCTTGCTTGTGGCCCCTGTTGTGAGTAGAATACCATGGGAACATGGTGAGGAACACAAAGAGAGAAAGACCAATGGCCAAAAGAAAGCTGTCTAGTGAAGGTTTGGTCAGGGGTGGCAATCTGGGTTGTTGGGTGTTCACATGCCGTAACCGAAGCCGGGCTGCTGTGGCTGAGCATAGCTTGGTGCTGTATAGCCGTAACCATAAGCCTGCTGAGGAGGCACTGCCATGTTGGACCCTGATGTGAGCATGAGTTGTGGTGTCCCTGCAAAAGAAGCATCAGAGTCAGTAATTTAAAGAGCCTAGCTGTGGTCATTCTATGAGAATTATTCACTATAGTTCCTTTCACACATGCTTTTAACTCCTTAAACTTTCCTGATATCAGCCAGGTAAGGATCATGTGTAAACTTAATTTGCCATTCATGGCTGTTAACCCTTTATCCAAACGTCAACCAGCAAATCCCTTGGTAAATGTCCAAATAAAGTTGCTGTGGTATGTTGTGTAAAGAAAGCAGGTAATGATATAATTACAGTAAGAAGGTCAGGATGGTGATCATTCATCCACAGTTCAGTTTTACTGCTTTTGCTCTAAACTGCTGGTCTCAGTTGTCAGTTTCTTGTCTAAGTATGTTGCATTTGTGTTACAAAATGAACCCTTCTCTTGCCAAAATCAAAAAATGTTTCAAGTTGTATCTGGTCAAGAATATCAGAAATGTATCAATGTATATGTTTTCTTCAAATGTCCTCTAAACACTGTCTCACAGCTATGCAGTCATCATCTGTGTTGTCTTTTTACCGTAAACAATGGGTTGGGACTCAGTAGCTTGCTCCTCCTGTTTCCTCAGGGACTCGGAGGCCTCCAGTTTGTCGACCTGTGGAAAACACATCCAAATTGACATTTTTATAATCAAGATAAGTTAAAGCAGGTGGGGCTCTTGAAGACCAAGGGCTGAGCTGCCAGGTTTGCCAAAACTGACCTCTGGGTTATTTCACTGGCTGACGGATGGGACCATTCCTGTCAGGCGAAGATGAATACAGTCCAGATTTCAATAAAAACAGGCTACAGGAGGAAGGCTTATGTGTTGGGAATGAGCAACTGCAGCTGGTAACCTACTGGCTCTATTAAGCTTGGGTAAGACAGTTTCAGATAGACATCACTTTTTGTGGAAAGTGGTATAGGTAGGGAGAGGGGACAAAGACAAACATATACTTGGCAATAATGGTCCCACCATCCAGCCACCCATATCCACTTCTCTACTATGTGGTAGATGTAGAGTATGCAGAGAACTAACTCCTTGCCTGTAAATTACAACAAAGACACACATCTATGTATTTCAACCTTGGCAGAATATCAAACCTTATCCACATTTTCTGCATAAAAGTTGGACAGAGAAGCACAATAAAACTTGATTAGCCTTTGGCAGCAATAAGGATTTGTCACTTCTTTCATTAATAACTATAATAATGTTTTAACTGTTACCATAATGTTAATAGAGCTAAATACCTGATTTTGAAAAAAAAAATCCATCAAGTGAAACTTAAAGAGTAGCTAAACCCCCAAACCACTTATTTTAAGCTAAAAACTCTAGATCTGTGTATTTAGTAGAGTGGTTGAACAATTTAGGTCCATATTTTAACATCTGAGTAAAAAATGTTTACATTCATCAAATTGTGTTAGAGCAACTGCCCTTTACAGGTTGAAACCCAGCAACTGCAATTGCATTTTTTTATTAGCTGATCTGGTGGCAGGTGACGACTTTCGTCACCAAACCCTATAAAACTTACCTGGCTTGGCAAATTGTGGGGAGTTAAGTGTATTAAAAGAATTGCAGTGGTTGATTTAACTATGACTTTAGTTAGTTCATGGATTCTATTGTTATTATCGGTTGTGTTAGTGTAGATTTTAGAGTTGTTACATTTTCAGAATCTAGAAAGTTAGTTAGCGGTTTCAGGCAGTAGTTTGGTTGTGAGGTTTTCCCAATTTAAGCTAGCTGGTCACTTTAGGTTAGGGTTAGCTTTATTTGTAAGTTATCTTTATTTGTGTGTATTAGGAAATGTATTGACTTGTCTAGATCTTTGCTTGTGTTGTTCTTGTTCTCATATGTACGTCGCTTTGGATAAAAGCGTCTGCTAAATGACATTGTAACATTGTAACATTGTAACATTGTAACCTATGGTTACTCGTACTGAGCAGGGTTACAATTGAAACAACACATCATCAGAAGGGTAAAACGATGGTCTAAACCAGGGGTGTCAAACATGCGGCCCGTGGGCCAAAACTGGCCCGCCAGAGGTTCCAATCCGGCCCGTGGAACAACTTTGTAAAGTGAAAAAATTAAAGAGAAGACATTAGAAAATAGATGACTTGCTGTTTGCATAATCTGGTTAAGATCATTAAGACTTTTTAGAGCACTATAAGATGATCAACTAACTACTAACACTAGCACTACACCCCTGCCTACAACATTATCCAGCAAGCAAACTGTTCATGCTGGAGCTGAGGGGTCCAAAATAATCAACTTTACCTTGTTCATTATTATAATCTATCTGTTCTTTTGCTGTAAACATTACACTCTGTGTCAGGTGAATGGGTAACCTGTGTATTTGGTGTGTTCGCAGCAAGTTTCAGGGCTTAAAGAGTAAAATATTCAGCCCACTATGAGACTCATCATGGCAAAAAATACAACAGCTGTTTTTGTAGAAAGATAGTTCATTGAATGTAAACATTTTCAGAATGTACTTGTACTTTTTGCACAAAAACAAAGTGGAAAATTTAGAGTTGTCATTATTTATAGGGTTATTATGTTATTATTTTACTGGTCCGGCCCACTTCAGATCAACTTGGGATGTATGTGGCACCTGAACTGAAATGAGTTTGACGCCCCTGGTCTAAACCCTGCTCATGTTCCCTATTAGTGGGTGAACAATCCAACGCTTAGTTAAATCTGCTTCACAATGATAGGAAGAGACATCGCAGAATCAAAAAGCAACGTCCCTATGAATGCTTGGTTGCAATAAGTGTGTTATCCCTATGGTAGCTTTTCTGTTACAGTGAGAAGTACCCGCTTTCACGGTCGGTATTCATACTGAAATTCAAGATCAAGCAAGCTTTTGCCATTCTGCTCCATGGGAAGTCCCCACTTGGAACAAGCCTGCTTGCCTCCCCACCTCACCAAGTAAGTGAAAAAGTGATAAGAGTGGTGGTATTTCACCAGCAGCCGAGGCCTCCCACTTATTCTACACTTCTGTCTCTTCATAGTGCCAGACTAGAGTCAGGCCCAGCAGGGTCTGCTTTTCCCCCTTTCCCATAGCTCTATTTCGCTAGTTAGTAAGGTAGGGACAGTGCGAATCTCGTTCATCCATTCATGTGCGTCAGCAATTAGATGATGCAGGATTTAGCTAATCCTCACTTTGCAATGATTCACTTTATTTAAACAGTTGGATTCCCCTGGTCTGTACTAGTTCTAAGTCAGCTGCTAGGTGCCATGCCAACTGGGCCCCCCATGGGCGCCACTGTTTAAACATGCGCTGATAGCTGTGTTCACATACTGTATGTCAAAATGGCAAAGGAGGGACAACTTCTGTAAATATGTGTATGTCTGTACAAATAAACAAACAAACTTACACACACATACATACAGGTTAATCAATCTGAAATAATTGCAGTTAACATAATCATAATGCAAACATGTCACACATTGCAAGTAAATTTTAACATCTCTGGAACAATGCTAGCAGCCATCACACATAGCTGAATTAAGTTATTCTCTGGGTGCAAATTACTACAGGAAAATATTAAGCAGCCCTTAAAATGAACAATCTCAACTGCCTTAGTTTTCTCTGTGCTTAAGTATTTGCTTAAAATCCAAGCAGCAGTAACTAGTAGAAAAATCGCAACAAAAAATGCTGCCGGTAAAAATCTTCAAAAATTACAGTTAGTGATAAAAGTGTGAAATTTTAAATATTGATAACATAATTTTATGACGGTACCAAATGGTATAACAGGAAGACTTTTGTGTAACAATGAATAGATTCAGTTCTCTACATACTCTGATATATTCAACAGTCAATCTGATTAAGCAGGCTGTTAAAGAAAAGACAAGCTATTAATTGTCAGATTAAGGGTTTAAGAGACATGCTAAAGCAGCAGTTTAGTAGTTTTCTTTCTGAAATGTGCATAGAAAAGAAAGTTTGAAAAGCAGAAAGCAATGTGAAGGCAATGTGATTGAGAGGATGTACAGCCAGTTAAAGGTTTCCCGAGGTAGGCACAGCCAATGTCTTGTAGCTTGGCCTGGGTGCTGCTGTCACAAGGGGGCATCATGCTTGTTGTACATTGTGTGTAAATGTGTGTAAAATAAATCAATCTATCTATCTATCTATCTATCTATCTATCTATCTATCTATCTATCTATCTATCTATCTATCTATCTATCTATCTGTTTTTCAGGGATGCAGCATTATAGTTAGCCTACGGTTCAAAATGTACCTTTTTTTGGGTCATGGATTATGGCTAGGTTCGGTTCTAGCGGCCCAGGCGGTCATAGTGATAATTTGGTATTCCATTCTTAGCCATTTAAGCAAATTTTACAGGAAGATAAAGAGGTTAAGAAAAAATAAATATATATCTTTTCTTTGTCTTACTTTAAAAACTTTTATTTGTATACACATTCCTGGTCATTATATAATTTGAAATAAATACACACAAGTGTTGTGCTTAAATATGCCTATACTTATTGAATGCAATGTCTGTGATTCGATGCACACAGTATGTTACTGTAACTGCACGGCCTCGTTTTGTTGCTTTTTTCTAGACATAATATTATGGTTTCAAATGTTTCATTGACATATAATTTTAGCTGAGGAACTAAATGGTGTACGTTGTCATGTTGTAATTAACTCTGGGTCGCTGCCATAGACAGCTTGCTGCTGTGGATGTTCCAGACACCAGCGACAACAGCTACTACTACTACTATCCATCTCATCACTCACATCACTCTCTCTTTCTTATTGTCCTCTATCCCTCTTTCCAACCCCAACTCTCCACATGGCTCTCTAACATGAGTCTGGTTCTGCTCGAGGTTTCTGCCTGTTAATAGGAAGTTTTTCCTTGCCGCAGTAACTAGCTAAATACTGCGAGATGCAATGCTCATGGTGGATTACGATAAGATAAGATCGAGTCCTGTCAGTAAGAGGGGACTGGATCGTATCCTGTCTTGATGTTGGGTCTTCAAAATACATTTTTTCATATATATATGAAAATACATACAACATTTGTCTCATGTTGTAATTACTGAAAGCTTTTTTTCAGCTTATTTAAAGCTCAAACTTGACCAGGTTGGCTTTGCAAGGTAAGTTATCTAGCCAGGTTGAAAGCAAGCCAGCTTTGTGACACTGCATCCCAGCAGGAAGACTAACGGGCACACATACAGAACCAATTCAGGGAGAAAAATTACGCATAGAAGCTAGTTATACCAAAAAAGAAGATACCGCAATTCGCAAGCGCGTATTAAACTGTGGATGCTGTACTGAGTGGTTCAGCATTATACTGAAAATTGTGGCATCCCTTATACATGTGTGTGTCAATGTTCTTCTATGTTACTAAGATAAATTTAGCAATAAATAAATCATATATCACAACAGAATAACACAAGGTCAAATGATATAAGTTCTCTTAATGAATTTCACTCAACTAAAACAACTATTCACTGGATCTTCTCTTCTCAGCAGCTGAGTTGTTCATGTTTAGAATAACTAGAATTAATTTAAATTTATATTCAGGTTTGTGAGAAAAGCACAGAGTATGTTATCCAGAGTGGTGCTCTTCACCTGCACAAATGAAGAGCTGATGGGCATGCTGTAGTAGGTGGATGGCTCAGAGTTTCTGAGAAATATGACTCCCATAAAGTTTTTCTCATAAACAAGAAAATAAATCAGACTCTGAAGCCCCCCCTCTCTTATGTGGTGCTGCACTGCATGTTGTACACCATCGTCTCTGTTTCCTTGTCTATAAAGTAACATTTTGGTTCATTTCCACTGCTGTCAGGTTCCAACATGAACCTATGGCTGATAACATGACAAGGGTGTTTCAAATTTTTGTTTCATACTAATTCAACTTTTTTAGTCAAAGTTAGAACAAGAATAGTTAGTGATTGGCCAATCAGCAAAATATCATGCTGTTACCTGCTGTGACTATGATTTACCATCTACACTGTAATCTTACAAATAAAAAGTAGTCTTTAAACAAAGGATAAAAATGAAAATCCAGAACCAATTCTGGCTAGCTTTAGTTAAGATCAAAGCTAATGCTAACTGTACTGCTTTATTAGTATTGATTTAATAGACAAACACGAATCTCGGTCGATCCAGAGCCATCACTTACACCAGCAAACCTAGCAGAGCCCTGAGGGATAGGTAGGAAGAGCCCTGCTCTGTAGTCCCTGGGTTGGAAGGCGGCTTAGTGGAGAGGTGAAGTTTAAAACCAAGAAGCAGAGTGACATGGAGGAGTTGGTTCATGCAGTTTCTATTTCACTCCTTCAAACTACAAGCTACAGGATGGGGGTGAGGGGACCAAAAAATGATTAAAAAATGGATTCAACTATCACCTTTTCCTGTATGGCATCAACCTGGAAAGGAGATTCAGAGAGGCAACTTAAAGAGGGAAAAAAGAAACAGAAATCTACCAAAATGAAAACACACAAATCCAGAGAGGGGGATGCTGGTAATATTGCCCCTTTTGATACAAGACCCAGAAGACTTATGGAGTCTTAAGATCTCTCTGGTACTGTGAAGTTGATGCTACCGGATACGAGCTTTAAAAATGAAATACAAATATGTGGTGATAGAGACAACTGTGAGTTTAAACTAGGGATATTACAAAGCCACTAGTTTGCTAGTTGTTTAAACAGAAATTTTAATTCTGACTTGCTGACAAGTCCAAAGGTAAGAAAAAGCTAAGAAAAAAGTCAAAAACACTTTATGTGGCAATGCTAACTATGAGATCGCAGAGTCTGCTGGTAAACAATGTCAGCAGGTTTTCTTAATGTGACTGATGTTTCCTCCCTGCAATTTGACGTCTACATGCCTGTGTTTGTGAAGCATGGCTCCTTTTGAGTTAAATAGACACTGCTTACATACAACTTTAATTTTCTATAGCAAAATACTACCAAGCTACAAATATTTGCGCTATGCTATGAGATGCAATCTGCTTTTGTACTTCTTTACAACTGGATAATAGTCGTCAACAACCGGAACTACAGCTCTGCTAGAGACGGATCGCAGCGCTACAGCTCAAACACAACAAATTACCCACGTCTCAGTCCTACAAGAATACAAATATCAATGACCCTTCAACTGACTAGTAAGTCTGGTGTCGAATAGCCATGGCGACAACGTTTAATTGTGTAGTCGACTTAACAGGCACATCCCCAGTTTAAACTCTTCTGGCTTTTGCACATATGCACTCAAATTAAAGTCAGAGTTTCCCTTTCAGACATGTATCTCACAATGGGAGCTTTTCCTAGTCAGCCATTCTCAGTACTGGAAATAGCTTGCCTGACAGAAAGTTAACAAAAGAGTAACTAGAAAAGTAAAAAGGAATGAGAAAATAGCATAAAGCAACAATGTTGACAATGACATCAACACCCTGTCCTCCTCATTCTATTCACTAATCAGCTCAATAGCACATCACACTAACTCTGTCCTATACTGTTAAGTCCATTTAATGTTTTGTTTGACACTAGTATTCCCATTTGCAGACCTTACTAGCAAAGTCCTGAGATGTTAAGCAGTGCAGTGCATCTAAAAGGGACCAATCACAAGTCAAGCATCAAAGCATTTAGGATCTCTGCTTTAACACATTTGTATGAAAAAGTAGCTTAAATGAATAGAAATCCAATAATGACACTTAACTACGACAATGAGCATGCATGTAGGAAAGAATATAAAGTACTGGGGGGGCTTTATCTTTGTCTTCGCAAACACTGTCTCATAAGTATTCAATCCTAACAAGAGAAATATACTCAACATATTGGACAACTACCATTAAATTACCTTTTTTCACTTAAGTGCCTTTGTGGTTGAATGATTTTTTTTTCCTCAAAAAGCGATGTACTTTGGTTACCTCTGGCCAACTCACCTTAGAGAGGTACTCCCTCATGACCTGGATGAAGTATGGCATGGAGAAGTCCATAATGTTGTGTCGCCAAGCGGTCTCCAGCACCACATCAGGCCGCAGTAAGTCGTAGCAGGTAAAAAGGCAGGCTGCAAAACATTCCCTCTTGTCTTCCGTCAGAAACCAAGCCAGGAGCTCCTCTGCCAGCTCAATGTCTTTAGACTCTGATGCATACTGCATGGCATCCTGAAGGGACAAAGGCATATTAACAACTGCATAATTTTGACTGACAGGACAGTGAAGATATCTGACATTTTGAATTTTAGTTCAGCCAGTTAATTTTGGTGAATTATACAACTATTAATTATATTGACTGGAGGTGGGCGTGGTAGTATGCTGATTGCAGGTTGCGGGCACGCACCTGTCATTTTAGAATTATTCTGATTCACTAACATACGTAAGGTGGTGAGAACAAAAATTGCCTGTTACGCACGTGTCATGAATCCGATGGTGATTTTGCGTATGCACTTATTTTATGCGCAGAGTAAGAACATTTCTACACATCTATTAGTGAATGAGGCCCAATGAGTTTGTACAGAAAACTGGCGCTGCCAGCGGTAAAATTGGTGGCAGTGGACACGATACCGAACTTATCCTGCCTTTTTCCTGTTTTGGTCTCTTATGGTTTTCCCGCTGCATGTAACCAATGTCCAGCTTAACGTACTTCTTTCTGTGCATCGATATGATAAGAGTTGATTCTGCAGTGTCTGTGATTAGAGTCACAGCCCTAGTATCACTCTGTTCATCATAGCAACTCTACTATTGAGAGATAGCAGACCATTGCTATGAAATGATGTTATGGAACCACCAATCAGAATCAAGAAGTAAACACAGCTGTGTAATAATTAAAGTTAAATATGTACCTTGTAAAGCTTGTCCTTCTTGCAAAGCTCAACACTTTGTTTCCAGCGGTTGTTGCCCTTGAATAGATAGGCTGCAATCCTCCTAAACTCAATTAATTCGTGCTTCTCCAGGCCCTGGGCCAATGAGATGTTGTCAAAATTGTCATAGGCGTCGATGGAAGTGCGCAGTGCCTAGATGAGATTGAGAGCATATATGAAACACATCTGAGAAGGAGACTTGGAGACATATTTATCTGTCTGGTGAACATTCAGGAAAAAAACAGCATTTGATGTAGACAAAGACATTTTAAAATGACTTAAAGATATGATTCTTAATTGTGCAATATTGAAATGATATACCGCGTAATCTTCCTCATTGATGAAGAGGATGTTGAGTGCCTCATTCACAGATTTGTTGTTGTGAGTTTGGACAGACCTTAAGTAGGGCTTAACCAGTGGCAGCTGTTTCACCTAAACAATTAGTGATACAAAAAAAAGAAAAGTCATCACTGTTCATTTTTGTTACCTATAATAAACACGTCTAAGTCAATTCAGGGGAAACACAGTTACCCCAACCATAAGCCACATAGGGTCCCCCCAGTTCAACAATCAGCTCCAAAGCACATTTTACAAAGACCATGCATGGTAGAAACACATGTTAACAATCTCCTTATAATTTAAATGAACAACAAAAAACTTTGAATAACTAAATAAAACCAGCTTTACAACTTTAAGTCTTCTGAAAGACATGTATAAGGTGACTTTAAACAAAACAGTCATTTTTAAAGGGGTTAAATCCTAGGTACTAAGGCAACAAAGTATCAAGCACATAGGGCATACTACTGCAATTTGCACCTTCAAAGGTATCAGAACAGATGTCCCTTTTTTGTAGGTAACAGTCATCAAGTTTGGCCTTTGTGCCTGAGCAGAGCAGTTTGTAATTTTCTTCCAACCAGAGTCTTTTCTTTGTGACCCCTTTGGTTGACTTGAGAGCATGAACCAGTACGCTCACACAGACACATGGAAGATAATTCAGTCCAGTATGTGTAGTAGAGAGCTCAGAGAAAAGAGTGGCAAAAAATAGCATTGTCTATTCCATCTGACATTGCAAGGGTTGTCAACAGAGGGGGGAAACCTCCCTTGTTCTCTCATTAGAGCAATTAGAGCTCCTCCTCGTGTACCTGCATCTAGGTTTCAAGGAGATGGGTAATTGAAATCAATCAAATTCAGAGCATCATAGTTCCACATATGCTGAAACCTGAGAGTCACTTTTTTAAGCTTTGAGCTTACAGATTACTTGTTTCATTCATAAACTGCAATGTGTCATTTTTGGTATTGGATGCTAAACTACTACCTATATTTAATTTAATTTACTCTTTTTAAGTTGCTTGAAGGAAGGCATCCCTCTCTATGGCATGAGCTGCAAGCATGTAAAGGGGTTGTAGGATCTTAATTTATGTGTACTGCACCAGAAACAGATATAAAATCTCTTCCTAAATAACAGAAGTTTCCATGCTTCTCACACCCAACAAGGAATATAAACTTAATCTGGGGATTCACTTCCTGAAGTTTGGTTAGCCTGCTGAAAGACAATAACAGGGTGTGGATTTTCGAAATGGAATGTCTTCTGGTCTGCGTTTGCAGTTGGAGTAGAATTTAACAATTGGGGCTGGCTGAACAGACACCTCCAATGACATCGATATCCTACCACCTCTCTTCAGCCTGATTTCTTCACATGGTGATAGGTAAAGCAGTGCTTCTTATACACAGGTCTTCTATACCTGGGCAGGCACACCATTTACACATTTTTTTGCTATGTAAAGGCATCAAAGATCAATCTGCCATTGCTCTGCACCCCTCTGTACACTAAGACAGACTACTAATGACATTGCTGTAATCATATTGTGCAGCTTGTTTTTACTGATGCTATTGTGCACTCTCTTCCTTTTGCCATGCCTGTAAGAACAAGCCTTAGATCCAACTGTTGTTTTTATCTCAATGTTAAAGTTTTCTACCATATCTCTAATTTCCTCACCATGAAAGTCTGCACCATTGTCACTGTATAGATCTGAGGTAGACCAATGGCCCTTATTTATGAGTGGATGAAGAAGTTGATAATTTTTCACACTGAAACATATAAAGTGCTCGATGATATGAAGACACCACACAAGGTTCCAGCGCATGCACTGAAGCTACAAGCAACTCCACAGCAGAATTTGGCTTTTTGTTGCTGTGTCTACCGTAATATTTGTCTTGATTTCCCACACTATTAAGGAGTCTCTATAGCCCGTCTATGGATACATGACAAAACTGTTTATAGTGTTCATAAGGGTTTTGATTTTTTCGTCTGGAGGTTTTCAGTCACTGCAAAGACAAGGATGCTTTTCTAAGGTGTCTCTCTGACGCTCTTTCTCTTTGATGTCTACAAAGAAGTGCAGAGCTCAAGGAGAACCGATACCTCAGGTCAGTACTATCGACAGCATAACAGGTTCTTGTGCTGATTTAAAGCCGACACTCATGGTCATGTGTTTGTGTTTGTGTATCTTACGTTTTCTCTCACCTGCACTGCAGGCAGTCACCAGGGAGAACTTTAAAAGTTATGGCTTCACTCAGGGGAGCTATTGTGCATTCAATTATAATAAACATTCTCTGGGTAGAACACACTCAGTTACCAACAGTCTGTCTCCTTGCCCAAAAGCACCACACAGCGCATGCACACCCCAGTGTAATAGTCAACTGTAAACACATTTTACTGTAAAGACCACAGTAGAGATTTCAGCAATCTCTCATGATATTTCCTTCAACTATTGTTTTTGTTGTCCTTTTTTTCTCGGCAGGACACCTTACACCAGTCCCTTATTACTTTACACACATGGTTTAATCTTGTAAGACATTTTGTTAACAAATACAAGAAAACTATCAGAGAAAGGTTTACCTTACTGAAGAAGTTAACAGCACGTGTGTGGTCCAGTCTTGGAGAAAGGACAATGAGCAGGTCGTTCAGTAACATTGGTTTGAACTCTAGATAAAATTGGACTGCCTTGTAGTACAACTCAACATTGGCCACCTGAAATAAGAAAAAACTCAATTCAACAGAGTAACAACAATAATGTTTCTGTAAGCAATAGTACCATGGCCTCAATCTAACCATTACTACAGCAATCACTGGTCAGTATAAAGCCATGGTACTGTTGCTTATTGAACTGGTAGCTAGAATGACAGCTACCACCAATAATCGAGTTTCCCAATTTATTTTTTTTCTTTTTACCTTGGTGACAATGTCTTTGAACTGGCCCTCTTTCCAGGCATCAGATGGGTGGTTCATCATGGTGATGATGGCGTTGTCATATTCCTCATATTTGTCGTAGAGAAACACAAGCTCTGCCCAGAGGTGGGCCTGCTCTGCTGCCCTAAGAACCTGATGAACACACAGGTTATTATTCATTTATAAAGTTGTCAGCAGATCATCAAGATTCTCAAGAGTAAATAATATGAGTGTTCATCCAAGTGATGCTTTTTGGAGCGGTTGCACTTGTCTACCTTTGGGATGTTGACGCGGGACCAGAAGAGCTCCAGGTGCTCCCTCATCTTCTGGGGTTTGAATTTTGAATAGAGGATGGCCAGCTCAGTAAACATACCCATGTGAGCACGTTCCAGACCTAGGGCAGCTTCCAACATGGTAATCAGCTCTTCAAAGTAACCACGGTCCTATTGAGTACAGATAGACTTATTGAGACTAAACACACATCTTTATATGAGTAAACAAAAGACATATGGAAGTTTGTCAAGTTGCCCCCAGTCTCCCCAGTTACCTGGTAGTAGTTGATGAGTTCCTCCAGCTCATCTGCATGGACGACAATATGAAGGCCACACATTTGGGCAAGGCGAAACTCTGTCCCATCCACACAAGCAAAACACACCTGAAAGAGAAAAGAGTCATATGAAAGTTAAACATACTGTAGGTGTCTGCACAGTACACCATCTGGATTTCAATGTTATGGATCCTGTAGAGTGCAAAGTACTGCAAAGAGAAAAAATGACTCTAAAATACGTAAGAAGAAATATAAAACCTGATACTAATTTCTTACCTCTTTCCAGGTGCGGGTGCTGTTGGCCTTGCGAGCTCCATCCACAGCTGCCTGGTATTCTCCCAAGTGCACAAGAGTGGAGGCCAGACGGCCAAAGTTCGACACATTGTTGTAAAGCAGTTTCGCCGCATCGTACATCTTATCATCATAGCAACGATCGCCCACCTGAAGAAAGATGAACAGTAAAAAAGCAACTGTAAACAGCCAAGATAATTAAGCAGTAGTTTTAGAGAATGGAGCAGACACAGCAGTGTAGACGAGTGTATGCAGTATGATTCCCAGGACATACTTGCTGAATGTGAGCATTATTGGGTCCATTGATGAACTCTTCCAGTTCAGCCAAGCGGTTAGTCTTGGCAAGGGCAAAGATCAACTCTGTTTCAACATAAGACTCGCGGGCCTTCTTACGGGCCATCTGCAGAAACTTCACCAGGTCCTCCCAGTTTCCTGTACACAACAAACAATTTTGATAAACTGTTATGTTACCAAAACACTATTTTAAGTTTTTCACAAATTAATAAAATCAATAAGTGACAAAACAGATAACAAATCCTTGCACCAAATGAGCAAAGAAGGTAGAGCGCATCTTACCGCCTTGGGCAGCGGCTTGTCCCACCTCCATGTAAGCAGAAGGGTCATCGGCCTTGATATAAGAGTCAATGGCTTCCTTGACCATGCCCTTCTGGAGCTGGGCCTTTGCCAGCTGACTCCACACTGGTGGCTCATTGCAGCGCTCAGCAAACTCATAAGCTCTGTCTAGGTTACCAATGTGCTCGATCAGAACCTGGACAAATATGGACAGCAAGATGCAGGGGTCATGGTTCATCGAACACAATCATTTTGTAATAAGGGTCATGAACATGATTTCATAATGTGCTGAGTATGACAGCTATTAGTTAGCAGCTGACCTGTACAGCAGAGGTGTTAACATCAAATTTTCGAAAAATGGCAAATGCCTCTTCAAAAAGTTCATTGCTGATGGCAATGTTTGCAATATCTGGGGCATCGTAGTTGTCTAAGCGGTTGATGTACTCCATAACACGTGTTCGATCAGCTTTAATTGCTGTTAGGATGAGCAGATTCTGGAGGTTTCTGGAACAAACAACAAAGACAGTTTCAGTAAGTGCATTGTTCTCTATGTCCAAAAAAGCAAATCATTAATGAATTAATGAGTGTTTTTCTAAAATAATCATAGTTTATGAAGCTTCTTTCAAAGAAACTGGAACAAACCACTACTTAGAAGACCTGTTGCTTACTTATGTCTTACAAATATCTGGAATGCTTTGGAAACTTCAAATGCATCATTTTAGAAAAGAAAGACAAAAAAATGAAATACAAGTGCCCTCAAACCTTCTCACCTGTGCTCACTAAAAACAGAATTATCCAGGACAATCTTCTCCAGAAGCTCAATGAGCTCATTAGGGAGGTCAGCAGTCATGAAAGCCTTGACTGTGACAGAGACTTCCTCTGGATCCTGGGTCTCAGACAGTGCTGTCTGAACAACCTGCAGCAGAGAGGAACAATGGACCTGATCTCACTACAGCTTTTGTATTGAAACCCAATTTTTACATGAAAAATTGTAAATTATATAATGTTGCATAATTTGGTACAGGAGATGTCATGGACTCTAACCTGGTCAATTAGAGGCCTTCTGTAATTGTTGGTTTCCAGCAGCACGCTTGCCCACAGCTCAGTGTCCTTGCGACGCACAAGGTAGCGGGAGAGACTCTTGAACAGCGAGTTCTCATTGCATACCTGAGATGTATTTAAAAAGGAATTAACATGAGACATTTACAGATCAGAAATGTCTTGATTTAGGAATGTATGTACATTAGAAGAAACACAAGAAACATCAATGAATAAAGTGAGGAGCAATGCATCTACATAACTATCAAAATGCTGTTCTTTTTGCTTTCAATAGAACATGATTTTAATTTAAACTCACGTGGATCAGCTCCTGGTCACACTGTCCTCTTTCATAAGCCACACAGGCAAGGTGAGGGTCTCGCTTCTCACAGTACTTGCCAACCACGCGGCTGTCATAGAAAGGGTTCTCCCTCAGGAAGCGCTCAGGGTTGTTGTTACTGTCAATGTAGATCTTGGCCAGAGCATTGTGGGTAGCAGGCTCCTCACACCCTTCATGAATACGAGCCTCCAACCAAGGCAGCAGCAGCTTCAGTCTGTAGATATACACACAGTCAGGATTTTACAGAACTGTAGCAAGCCTGATGAAAAAAACATTCTGACTATTACTAGATAAGATAAGACAAGATAAGATCAGATGAAAGGTCACTCAAAGAGCTGATTATACTTTTGCCATGTTGCTCAAATAGTTTTTCTCTTCATACCGATTTCTTTTCTCCACTTCAGCCACAAGTTCATCTGTCGAAAACTGCCCTCTAACCACCAGGATCAGATTCTTAATCACATCTTCTGCACAATCGACGTCCAGTAACCCTCCAATGACTACAGGCAGACGGCTTGGATTCACCTGGAATAGATGATAATTGAGCCACTATATTTTCACAGACAACTGAAAAACAAAAGTGTAACTTCAAATGGAGCATAGCAGTTCAATCTGTAGCATGCTTAGCAACACCCATAAACGTATACCCATCACCCATCAGCTATAACATTATGACCATCTGCAAAATAATGTGTAGGCCCCCTGCATGTCAGGTCAGGGCTGTTTAACACATGGACTCTGCTAGACCTCTGAGGGTGTGTTGCAGTATCTGGATCCAAGATCACTGCCATAGACAGCCTGCTGCTGTGGACGTCCCAGACTCCCGCTTCTACAGGCGTGCCGGACTCCAGCGGCAACAGCTGCTACTAATGCTACTACTACTACTACCACTACTACTATCCGTTTCATCACTTCCATTGCTCTCTCTCTCTCTTATTCTCCTCTATCCTTCTTTCCAACCCCAACTTGGTCGAAGCAGATGGCTGTCTAACATGAGTCTGGTTTTGCTTGAGGTATCTGCCTGTTAAAAGAAAGAAAGTTTTTCCTTGTTGCTGTAACTAGCTAAATACTGGGAGGTGCAATGCTCATGGTGGATTAAGATGATATAAGATCAAGTCCTGTCAGTAAAAGGGGATTGGATCGTATCTTGTCTTGCTGTTGGGTCTTTGTTAATAATTAAACATAGAGTATGGTCTAGACCTGCTTTGTTTGTAAAAGCGTGCTGAGATAACGTTTTTTGTGATTCAATAAATATTAATAAAGATTAATTGATTGATTGATTGAAGAAGTTAGCAGCAGATCATTCAAGTCCTTTAAGTTGTGAGATAGGACCTCAATGGACCGCACTTCCATAGCTCTGTGGTCAAGTTCTGATGCTCACATGACCATTGTAGGCACTTTGGGGGTGGACAGTCACCATGGGCTGCCAGACCAGGCCGGTTTATGGCTATCAAGCCTTATACACAATAAACTGCAGGTTTTGAGATTATAACTGGCCTGCTGACCTGGTGCATGATTGACAGACTCCAGGCCAGCTGATTGCGAACTTCACTGGCATTTTCAGACCATTTAAAATACTGTCTTAAGAGATCCAGCCACATACTTTCCAATCGTTTTTCTGTGATACTGGGGTTAAGCATATGAGTTTGTTGAGCCTGTGTTTCATAGTTGAAAGAGGCTGCTGCCAGTTTTGCCCCTGTCACTCCTCAAAGTGTACTCTCGGACACAGACTTTAGCAAGCTATTGTTTTTAAAACGACCACTTCCAGGCCAAAACACAGGCAAAAATTAAAAGTAAAGGTAAAGAAAAGAAAATCACCAGGAGAATCTAGAGAGAGAGAGAGAGAGAGAGAGAGAGAGTCACAGGGATTATGAGAGAAGGGAGAGAAAGATCCAACTATACTGGCAAGACCGCTGGGGTTGGCTGGAATATGAGGTGGCTAAAAATTCAGGGCTTGATTCACTAAAGGATTTGTGCCCACAAAATTGGTGCAAATGAGCCAGAAGACATTGTCTAATTCACAAAGCATGCACAAAGAGTTTAATGCTCCACAAACTGCACAAAGAGCAACTCACAGTCCAGCTTTTGCTCCCCATACACATCAGTGAGCCTTGTCACTGTCACCCATTTTCCTTCTTGGACCGGAACAGACGCTGTACATTTGGAAAGCCTCTTACCCAGTTTACCATCAGAATTTGGCCCTTGTTGAAGTTGCTCATATCCATACACATGACCATCTTCCCTGCTTCCAACACATTAACTTCAAGGACAAAAAGTTCATATCACCCGAAACATATCCCACCCTCCGAGGTGCCATTGTAAAGAGAAAAACAATGTTATTGTCTTCACCTGTCAGTGATCATAATGCTATGGCTGATTGGTGTGTATAAAACTGGGGAAAGAGGAAGCATATGATAAAGGATAGAGTTTGGAGTTAATCATAGTATTTAATTTCACTAATGGTTGAATAGAAATGATGTTAACATGCAGCTACCTCTTTTCCATTATTTTCATTTTAAACACAACTGCATGTTTAGAGGTAATAGCGTACCTTCTGGACGTAGATTTCGATGTATTTTTGGAGGCTGTTGCGATAAAGGTAAAGAACCAGATCATGGACAAAATCAAAGCGGTCACACACAATGATCAAAGGCAGTTGGTCAGTGAGCTTGGCTTCCTATGAAGAAATGAAGAAAACATTGAAATTAGCTTTTTTATGTTAAACAGTAGCCTGGGTAAAATAGAGACAAAATGTTAGGGTTGTTATCATTCTATCAGTGATGTCACGCTCACACTTGTTTACTGTTTACCTTGAGAAAGTTCTTCACACGTTCAGGGTCGTAGCAGTTACTCTCTCTGCATATTCTTTCCACTTCTTTGATCTGACCTGTCTTGCAGGCAGCCTGTATATATTTGAAGTGGACCTCTGGATCTTGGCTGAAGTTCACAATGGACCCCAGGAAGTAGAACAAGCCTGAAAGACAATGAAAACCCCCAAACGACTTTAAAGCTTGTTCTTTTCTTAAAATGAGCATGGAATATAAGACTATGTAACACTTATGCTCCCATGTTACCTTCAAAGCTCTTGAAGGACTCAAAAAGTTCCGTGAGGGACTGAGTAGAGAGCTGCTCATGATACTTAGAGGCGACCTGGACACAGATCTGAAGGT
This sequence comes from Notolabrus celidotus, assembly GCF_009762535.1. NCBI lineage: Eukaryota > Metazoa > Chordata > Actinopteri > Labriformes > Labridae > Notolabrus > Notolabrus celidotus. The sequence continues at coordinate 16,629,664 of NC_048285.1, forward strand.
TTTGTCGGATGTTTGCCGACAGCATTGCCCTCAGACACTCTAAAGAGTCCTCCACTGATAAGGAGCCAAAGAAATTAACCAACCACTGCAGACAAAAGATAAAGACATAGATGAAAGAAAATATAGCATTCACATACCAATACATGATAAGAGATTTATTCTTTTTATTTATTCATTCACTTGTGTATTGTCATTGCCAGTATTATTTTGTGCTCATAGCCTGTGCTCTACCTCAGGGTTAAGAAGGTGTGTGTGCACCACAGCCCGTTTTATGTCGTACAGGTCGGTATAATGCTCCAGTGCCCTCTGCAGGAGACCAGCCTTTTCACACAGCTGTGCAACATGAGCACGATCGTAGTGGGTAAACATTTGATTTCCTAGGATAGCATCTGCAACCTACAAAACATCAAACAGAAGCAGATACAATTTAATGATGTTAAAGCTTTGTTAACATGGAACTTGAAAGAGAAACGTAGTCTTTTATAAGAAGAAAGAAAAACTTAAGGTTTTTTCAAAAGCAATATATAAAGAAATAACAAGCAGATATTTGTACTCATTCTAGCATTTTGAATTATGCCTCCGAAACCTATCTGTGAATTTCTGATTCTTACATACCTGTGGTGCGTGGACAAGATTCATTTCCAGCAGTCGTGTCTGCAATTGTCCTTCCATAGGCCTGTTGTTCTTCAAGGCATCAAGTAAGAACGACGTACACTGCTGGATCAGGTTGTACTCCATAAACACATCGACTATCTGAAAACACAATAGAAAAAAAATCAATATACTTGTCAATCTTTCGGATGTTCACCTTTCACGATTAGTGTGGCCTTCCCAAAAACCTTTTACCTACTTAAGTTGCAAGGAAACTTTTTTTGGTGCAGGTAGAGTACCCTACCTTCATCCGTCATCTCCTCAGACTGTCAGTTGCAGAGGTGGCCCCCACACCTTGCGATTAAGGCTAGCTTGCTAGCTGGTCAACCAGCATAAAGATCCACTAACACTCCTTACCATGAAGCAATTCTCAACTCAACTCAGCTCATTTCTATTAATAAAGCACCTTTCATACATTCAAGCATGCAGCCCAAAGTGCATCACAAAAGAACAGAGACAGAATACAACAGCAATGGGTAGAAGTATAAAGTAAAGTGATATAAAATACTTCAAATATAAAATCATGATAATCAAATCAATAAAATCGGAGAAATATTAGAAAAAATTAAATAAAATCAATTTCAAAAAATCTGATATTAGTTACACGGTATTACCGTATGCTTATTTTTAGAACAATATCAATATTCCTGTTTTTTTTTTTTTAAGACGGTTATAATCAAAACTAGTATATTGAGACAGCCCTAGTTAGTTTATTAGCTTTCAATATAATTGCATAATTCTCTTTTTCGAATGACCATTTCTTGGTTACATTTTTTTAATTTAACCTTTATCTAACCAGGAAGTTCCATTGAGATTCAAATCTCTCTTTCGGTAGAGACCTGGCCATAGTAGCATGAGATTATCTTCTTAACTTAAGGCTTTAACTTTAAGATATACTGAAATTGACAGTAAACCGCCCAAACATGCTGATGAAAAGTAGGTAAAACCCAGTTCTTTACTTTGCCGGCGCAAACAGTAGGTACTTGTAGAAATCAGTTATAGTGATGTTGGTTTCTTTTGTTACCTGTGTAATATCAGCAAGGGGTTCTTCATCTTGAACCAACATCTGGGAAAACTGCAGGCCCTGTTCTGGACTGATTCGCATAACATTCCTTAGCAAAAAGATCCAGTCTGGAGTGTAGCCCACCTAAAAGGACAACAGATCATTGAAATCTGCAATTAACCTGGGTTGTGCTGTAGCTACAATGGAACCACAAGAAAACAATTGAACACATATTTCAACATTGCAAAATAGTCTTTTGTAATACATAACAGACAAACATATAAAACAAATCACAAAAATTGTCACAAACCTTTTTGGCATACAGCACAATCTTTTGGAACTGTCCAGTTTCTGCAAAGCACTGAATAACTTTATTAGGAACGTTGGCTCTAAGGTAGACACTGAGGGCAAGAGTAGGATCTACGGACTTCACCAAGTCTCCAAGCTCCTCTGAGCACTCCAGCTGTAAACAAATGAGCACACACACAAACAATAAAGTTTAAAAAAAGACCAAAATATGGAACAAGGGACAAAACAGCACACATTGACCTGGACTGTAGAAGAACACCAGGCTACATGATCTAACAAAGAGATGTCTGTCAGTCTTACTTTTGAGAAGTCACAGGTAGAAATTTTAATAACAATGTTTCTTTGGAATACATGTTTGGGCTTCAAGTCTGAGTCCGTCCAGCATCCTGTCGGTTTGCTTTCTATTTTTCACGACAAAATGATTAAATCTATCCAAGAAAACATTAAGATTGTTCACTTTAAAACCAACTGTTGGTCACCAACCTTGTCCTCTTTCAACCATTTCTCTAGTAGCTGCTTGCGTCCTTGCTGGAGAACAGGCCTGCACAATTCCAGAGACTCAAACTTATTAAGTTGGCCTTGGTCCAGCAAGATACCAAAGTATTGGAGCAAAGGAGAAGTCTGGCCTGGTTGGGCTGGAACACTCTGGAAGCGGCGAATGGTGTCTGGGGTCCGCAGGATACCCTGGCGAAGAAAGACAATTAAATAAACAAAAGTAATTGACAATGGGGGTTTTCTAGCTTTGGAAAGTCACTTTTGAATAGAAGGTTATTGGGGAACAGTCGCATCAGCTGAATGTTGGTACATGCATTTGCTCTGGAATTTGTCAATAAACATATAACTGAAAGACTGCATCCCTACTTAACTTTTCTAATTGCGTATAAACCATTTTGGTGCAACATTAAACGCTTATTTTACATATGTGGGTTTTAATTGCCAAACTAAGCTACAGAAACCTGCTTAGCCTTAACAGTCGGAGTATTAATAAGTTGAACTGTGGGTAATGTCACATTGTTTGAAAGTGCTCCAAGTGCACTAGCACTACCTTTGGTGCATTGGCTGCCACCTTGGCTGCTTCTGAGTAATTCCCTGCTGCAAAGAGAGTGTTGAACTTCCGGGCAAACAGCTCCTCAGCACCAGCTAGATTGTTGCGAACAGCCATACGGAGAGCCAGGTCTGGGTTCTGGAGGACATTAGTTATGTAGGGAATGATGTTTTCCTCCTCCACACACACCGACAAAACCTGGAATAGCACATTTGGAGGATGTATCAATAAACACTTAAGGAGATGATGCAGGGGTGGGATTTAATGCCTAAAACAAATGCAGTGTTCAGCTTACATACGAGTATGTTATTACTCAGACTATTCAAAAAACTATCACCACTACAGCAAATTAACACATTTAAGTAATATAGACGTCCCAAAAAAAGTGACTCTAAATCAACAACATGTATTTGTATGAACTACATAAACAGCTGCACTTTTAATTCAGTCAAAGCTGCTGTGAGGAGTTTTAAGCTAGTTATGAAACACATGGACAGTTATACTTTCTCTACCAATAACCCTGGTTTCCAAAAACATTGGGGCACTGTGTGAAATGTAAATGACAGAATGTGATGATTTGTAGATCACCAAAATCCCACATTTAACTGAACATTGCACAAAGATAACATATCAAATGCTGTAAATGAGAAATGTCCTTATTTTTGAAAATTATATGCCAGCAACATATTTAAACTTGTGACAGAAGCAACACAAGACAGGAAAAGTATTTAAAACGTGAACGGTGGAAGATCTCACAATCATTTAGAAACAGGCAGCAGGTCAGTAACATGACTGGTATAAACAAAGAGTGAGGAGACATTGCACAGGCTTTGCAACTATTGCCTAATGTACAAATACTTCTAAAAGGATAATGTACAGGAATTTGTTTGAAAATCGCCAGGAGCTTACAAAACGTATGCGTGCCTAGTTCAGTGCCCCTGTTGTCATTAATTGATTGTTTTGTTTGCATTTCATTGTGTTGTTTGTGCTTGATCCTTATGATTTAATTAAAAAAATTCCCACGATCAGTGACCAAAAAAAGGAACAGGCTGAAACTCTTGGCTTACACCTGCATAATTATTTTTCACTTAACTACAGCAACAGCCCATCATAATGAGCCGAGACAAGCCTGGAGTCATCAGGTCAGAGGTTTTTAGGGGCCAATAAAGACAACATATATATAGAGATGAGTCAGATAATTGTTGATTCAGTAATTACCGCTTAGTCACATGACTCCAGCTGTCCGGCAGTCCTGCTCCACAAAGTTCAGTGCTTTGGGGTTAGGGTTAGTGTTGTTAGGAGCTGATGTAACACAACGGTAAATATGTCCCCATCCTAACTCTTTTGAAATGTGTTGCTAACATCAAATTTATTTTTTAAGTTATATTTTTGGGCCTTTTTGCCTTTATTTCATAGGACAGCTTATGAGAGACAGGAAAATATATGCTCATTTTAAATTTGATGCCGGGGCGCTGGCGGCCTAGCGCCCCGGCATCAAATTTAAAATGAGCATATATTTTTCTTAAAACAGTACAATTTTCTGGTTCCAACATTGGATTGTTGTCTTTGAAATTTTCAATAAGTGGGTTTAAATGAATTGCAAACCATCAAATTATGTTTTTCATAACATTTTACAGTGTCCCAAATTTTTGCAAATTGGGGTTGTAATATTTATTAAGGAAAAGGAAAGTCATAGCAGAAATGTTTCTAAGTTGAAACATGTGAAGCGGGTAAAGTGACAAAAAATACTGCAAAAGTAGAATGCTTTGCAACATTCACACCAATTTTAACCTACAAAGAAAATAATTTTGACAGACATTTCACTGCAATAGACGAGTAGAGGGTCAGAGTGTTTACTTAATAGTACCTGTCCTTTCCTATTGACTCCAATGATACCAGCAGTGGGCTCGTGGGGGGCGGTGACGAAAATAGTCTCCCCGCTGATCCTATTCATGTAGATACAAGTTCCAGTCTCCAGGTCATACAGGTGGATGTAGCCATATTTGGTGATGAGAAAGACTACATCTTGCTTGGAACTGATCTAGATGTAAAGATGGAGAAGTCATTGTTTTTTGTGCAAAAGATGATCCTAAAATTATTATCAAAATGCTCTCAAGGATGAAAATAAACCTAAAACTTAATAGGTATTGCCATGTCAAAATGTGTCGTCACGTAATTAAAAAAAGTTCAGCATGACTTATTAAGTGTTGTAATTAGAACCACACTATTTTTTTTCATTATACAAAACGCACCTGTAAATAGAACTGATGTATTCTAATTCCTAAGAATGCCTTCTTTACATCTACAGTGGGAGACAGACTCTTTCAAGGTGCATGATAAGTTTAGCCACAAACTGACCAAGGAAATACTGGCTCCCTCTCTTTCTTTTTTTTGCAAAAAGCTTGATAAAGAAAGATAAAAGGTCAACAAACATAAGTTCTGTGCGTCTCCTTTTTAATAGTTTTTGTACCTGCATGGCAACAGGAAAGTCATTCTGTGCTTCTGGTGGAAAGAAAACATCAACAGCTTTCTTTGGAAATGGCTGGTTTCCGGTGGGGGGAGTCCCCACTTCAATGATATGCAGCTAGAATAAAAGGAGATTAAGGTAAAGAAAAAAATATTAATAACAAAGTAAGATCACAAGGGTCACTGGAAAGTTTAAAAAATACATTTTGTATATGTTATAGTTTTCAGCCTGAGATATTTCAGTGCAAGTAAATCTTACTTTTCCTCCAGCCTGTCCTCGCACAGCAAAGCAGAAAAGGGTTGACTCTTCAGTGTTACCCTCCATCTTGAACTGTGCGAAGCCTGCAGCATGCCCCTCAATGGGCTGAGAAACCTTCCTGTCCACTGAGTACAGCTGCATGGCCCCAACAACACGATTTTGCTGAAGAGAAAAGAAAGCTAACAAATTAGGTAATATCCCCAAATTGTCAGTAAATTAAAAACCACAATTACATTGTATTTGTTACATCAAGTTTTACCTTTAATGTGATATATGAGTGTACTATCAATCAATCAATCAATCAATCAATCAATCAATCAATCAATCAATGGTTAAGAACACAATGTGCAAAAATAGTAATAAAAACAATAAAAAATAAAATAAATTAAAAAAAATAAAAAAGAAGTTGCTGAACGAACTGAGGAAACGCTCTCATGATATCTTAATGAGGAAACACTGGAGGTAAAATAAGATGTTAAAACTCAAAACTGGAAATTAAAAACACTAAAGTAAAATTTCTAAGATAATAAAACACTAAAATATTAAACCATTAAAAGAACATAAGATGCTAGACTTAAAATAAATAAGTACATAAATAAATAGAGTAGAATAAAAGTGACTAAATTTTACATAGATAATAAATAAATAAATAAATAAAACTATTAAGAATAAAAATAAAACTTAGTTAAAAGCAAGACTAAAAATAAATAAGTACATAAATAAATAAAGTAGAATAAAAGTGACTAAATTTTACATAGATAATAAATAAATAAATAAATAAATAAATAGATAAAACTATTAAGAATAAAAATAAAACTTAGTTAAAAGCAAGACTAAAAAGGTAGGTCTTGAGTTTGCCTTTAAAAATATTTATGCTCTGGGCAGCCCTCAGATCCTCAGGCAGGGTGTTCCACAGTTGGGAACACCCAGTTTAGGGTCCGAGGACCAATTAGTGTGAGGACCCTGTTGTAATCGGTTTGTTTTTTCCGCATCCCCAATGAATTGCAATTTTGAAGTCGTGAATATTCTCTAAAACTTTTGAAAATTAGCAAACACATCAGGCCTGGGGAAAATCTAAGTTCTTGTGTTTGAAAAGGTTTTGACAAATGACCCCATTGCCCCCTTTTGAAATTTAAAAAAAGGGGGTCCTATAGAGATTACTAAATGTACAAAATTTAAGTCAGCATATGTGGCTTGATAAGAAAAGCCTCTTCAAGTCATATGCTTACTCCAAAAACATAAACTATTTTGAATAGATTAATCAAAAAATTACCCCTGGAAGTGGCCAAAAAAGACAAATGTGTACTACAATTGGCATGCAGCTCGAGAAGAGCTTAGTGATGAAAAGAAATAAAGATAAGAGATAGACCGATTAATAATGATTAATGACATTTTGAAACAATTGGCATTGGCTGATGCCTGCGTACACAAGGCCAAGTTTTGTTCCTCATTTGTTATTCTTAAATTGTTGCATTTTAGCAAATGCATAAACAACAACATGATAAAGACATTACACAATTTCCATCAGCTGATCTGCTCTCTAATTATTGGCACTGGCAACAGCCGTTCTAAAATTGGCATCGACCAATAGGAGTGGCCATGGCAAGCACTCAAATTTAAATGATACACCACAAAACAGGTAGTGGTTTGTACATCTGCTGCACATGCTGCAATCTAACCCAAATCTCTCATGTGTGATGATAGATCCATCTATAAAATGTTGCTTTAGTAATAGTGCATTCTAGTGACATCAATGTCAAGCTGTTACTCCAAGTTCCTGGATCTTTGACTGCATGTTCAAACTGCAAAGGATTGTTTTCAAGAGATAGCCGTCACTGTTGGACTCTGTTAACAGACTCCAGACTGCAATGGATTTAATTTACTTCATTGATAGACCTAAGAGTAAAATAGAGCATCATCTGATTACATGATTAAATATCCTGTTTTCGTATCATGTCTGTACTGATTCTGTTTGTCTGTCTGTTGTGTCCCCTCGCCCCTGTCACAGTACAATAAATGACTATTAATTTGATATTCGGCGCCCTCACAGCTTGGCTACAGCGTGTTGCTAACAAGCTGAAAAATGATTGTGAAAGAAGTTTATTGATAGTAAATTGATCAAATCTATATGAAAACATTTACAATTTTCAGGATTTTAAGTTGGGTTGCTTTCTCTGATAGGGGTGTATGACAGAATGAGATCATGAGGGATCAGAATGTATCCACTATCTGCATATCATGGTGACATCGTAGTATCAGCACATCTTTTGAGTTCTCTGAGTAGCATCTCCATATACCATAATGTGACATTAAGTAGTTTATCCTTATTCAGTTAATCGAAATGCATATTTTAGCTAAATCTAAATAATTGGTTGCAGTTTCAATTGTAACTGGGTTGAGGTAGCCTTCCCTGAGGGAAGACATTCTCCTCTATCCAACCCCAACTTGGACGAGGCAGATAGCTGTCTAACATGAGTCTGGTTCTGCTCGAGGTTTCTGCCTGTTAAAAGGAAGTTTTTCCTTGCCGCTGTAACTAGCTAATCATGTCTTGATCTTGGGTCTTTGTTAATAATTGAACATAGAGTATTGTCTAGACCTGCTGTTTGTAAAAGCGTCTTAAGATAACGTATGCTCGGATTTGGCGCTTTACAAATAAAGATTGATTGATTGACCAGAATTCCTCTTAACAGTCACCTGAAAATGCTGCTCTCTAACCTTTAGTCACTTTACATGGCCAAATGTAATGATCGATCCATTTGTTTTAGTATGTAAGGAGTTATATGGAGGTGGTGAAGTTTTTTTTCGCTGTGTCTCGGTCTATTACAAGTGAAAGTGGACCTAAATACTTTAAAGGCTTCCTCTCCTATCAGGATCTCCATCCCACCTTAGTGCAATATCCATTACATCACCTAAGCTAGGAGAAAATAGTCATGCATGGTAGGCAGATATGAAATTCTTGAAGCCTTTCTTGTTGACAAGAAACCTCTCTATAACACTGTGCATGACTAGTTCTTAAGGAAGTAAGCACTATGATGTAATAAAATGACAAAACTGGAGAAAACCTTAAGTGTTCTTTACTTGACTTTTTATGAATGATTGTAGTTGTTAGCCATTAGTTATGCCACACGTCAAAAATATTGAAATGTAGACCTGGGGTAAATTCCTGGTGCCTTATAAGAGGAGTAGTAGCAGCCCTTGGCATCAATAAAAACAGTGTAGAGCTCTGACTGGTGCAAACTCTTTATTCTTCATTGAGCACCGTGAAACTAAAAAAAGGCAAATAAGCCAAAATAACTTTTCAAGTAAGCACACCGGGTTCCAATTAATGTAGAGATCGATGTAAAGTTTTTGATTCACATTCAACAACCATTGCACATTTATAAATCACCCTCTTGTTAAAAAAGCATGTCAAATGTGAAACATCTTCAATCCTACTGTAAACATAACAATCACATTACAATTACACTAACATACTCGTGCGCACTTGTAACAATATCCAATCAATCAAACTTTATTTTTATAGCCCCAATTCACAACAAATGTTATTGCAACCTCCCTTGCCAGAAAAAAACACCACAATACATCAACATTTAAACATACGGCTCACAATTATTTTTCAAATGTAAAGAAAACGTACCTCGCACCGCTTATCAAGGGTTCAAACTTCCCCCACACTTGCCTGGAGACCCACATCAAACATGTACCACACTCTGGAGCTGACAGTGACTACACACTATGCCAGGCCAACCTGCTCAGTGAGAACTGCTTTAGTGTCTATAAGCCTAGCAGGCAGAGCTGTGACATGAATCTATACTAGTTCCAGGGCACTGGCTTCTACCCAGAATATGAATAACTTTATCCCAAGGTAGGTAAAACCTGTGGGGGACCACTTGAAGGGGCAGCTGGAGGGTAAAGCTAGACTAGCAGAATAAGATAGTGGAATGACCTCTGATTGGCCAAAGTGTATTTCGTAACCTGATAAGAAGCTACTCTCAGGAATAATATAAAGAAGGGCTGGTATTAACACCTCAGGTTTTGCAGAATAAAAAACTCAATGTTGTCAGCACTAAGTGCAATTTTGTGAACTGCATCATCAACTGTCATACCATGCACATCCCTGTGTAGCCTATAGCCTCAGATAGAGGCTGCAATGCAAGTGAAAATAGCAGTGGGGACAAGGTGACAACCCTGTCTTGTCCTTTTATGCATAGGGAAAGCAACAATTGTGTACTGTTAGTTACTATGGATGAGTATGTTGAGTTGTACAGTATCCTCACCCATTTTAGAAAATCTCCCCAGCCCAAAGTATCATTTGAGTGCATCCCCCCCAGATGGAAAAATCTTTCAGCCTTAGGCTCTTTTTAGGAGTTGAACTTAGAAGGAGACTAACCAACATACTTACTACTTTTAAGATCCTGTTAGTGCTCATTTGAATGGACAATGTGTTATTCATGGTGTAAATCTGGCTCGCAGTCTGGCTCGCAATGGCAATTAGCTCATGTTACAATGACAAGCTAGCCTTCGCTTTACCGGCTGTGTGTGTCCAAATAATGTTACTCACTGCCTTGAAATGATGCCCATCACTTGTAGTAAATTGACTGTGTTTATAAAGCACTTTCTCTGACCACTCAGAGCACTTTTTACATTACACGATACGTTCACACCACATTCATACACTGATGGCAGAGGCTGCTACGTAAAGTGCCATCAGTTTTAACAAATCCCATTAACTTAATAGTGACACAGCCATCAAGGGCACTTTGGAGTTGAGTGTCATGCCCAAGGACATCTCTGCATGTGGACAGCGGGACCTGGGATGGAAACCCTAACCTTCCGATTGAGAGAAGACCGACTCTACCACTGAACTACAGCCATGTTAAATTAGAAACTAGAAAACACAGTATCCATAAAACAAAAATTCAATAGCAGCCAACTACAAAAAATCAAAAATGAAAATGCAAAATAAATGAAGCGTCTGAGCAAATAAACAATAAGTAGCATTAAACTACATATAGACTGATATATATATAGTCTATAAAGTATATAGTCATGATATAGTCTGTATCTGCAGAGAGTCTGCTCTCTTTCATAATCATCAACTGTGTTAAGGACATTTCTTGATGTCTGTCACTGGGCGGCAATGTCTAGTCCCAATCTAACAGTATAGACTAAAAGAAGACACAGCAATGAGGTAACATCTCTGCCCCCCCCCCCCCCCTTGGGGGTATACTGTTAAGTAGGCTCAAGGTATCCAGGCTTTCTTTGAATAAGCTGGCTTGAAAAAGTCTTAAGTTCCAGTTAGACACAACTGGTCACACAAAGCTGTTTATGAACTTTCTCTGTTAAATCAGGCTTTTTCCCTCAGGCTCTTTGTGCACTCACATGAAAGAGGGCATTAAGTGTACCAATTGAAGCTTCCTCCACACAAAGAGGAACGATCACCGACTATCTGTCCAAGTCATACGAATATAATGAGAAGAGATGGTGAGTATCCTAAATGTATTGCAGTAAAAACCGGCACTGCTGCTGCAATCAAGGACAGGAAGAAATCCTGCATAAAAATGTTGTTACTTCTTAAATCAACATACTGATTTTACAACACAATACATGCTGAGTGCTAGTGTTTATTTCCAATGTGAGAACTAAACACAGTACAGAACCAAGCTAGGAAGATGTATTAATCAAGTCAAACCAAACGTCACAAACCTGGGTGTGGTTTTAAATTCAGATTTTAATTAATGAATTAATTAATTTTGTTGTGCCTTTATGATAGGACAGCTGAAGAGAGACAGGAAATGTGGGGAGCAGAGAGTGGGGGAAGAGATGCAGGACATGGACGCGGCCGGGAGTCAAACCGGCGACCTCTGCGACAAGGACTATAGCTTATGTATGTGGGGCGCTTAGACCTCTAGGCCACCAGCGCCCCTCAGATTTTGATTTAATGCTCGTTTTAAAAAGGTCGTACTTTATTTTATAACCATAGAATCGTATTGATTATTGCAACTCCCTTTTTACTGGTTTGCCCAAAAAGTCTTTAAAAAAAACTACAACTAATTCAAAAGGCTGCTGGCAGTTTTAACAAGAAACCTCTTAACAGCCTTGCTCCTCCATACATCACAGATCTCCTGTCATTTTATGTTCCACTGTGATCACTGAGGTCTTTGCACGCTTTCCTTTAAAATGTTCCTCATGTGTCCCTCACAAGCGCTGGTTCGAGAGCTTTCTGTTTTTATGCACCAAAACTGTGGAAATCTCTGCCTCTCGACATTAAAACAGCGAGCTCCCTGGGTGTAAACTTAAGACTTACCTTTTAAATCTGGCTTTTAACTTTGAGTAATTTCCTTTTAACTGCATTATTACCACCATGACCATTGTTTTAGCATCATTTCTATTTATTTTATTATTATTATATTATATTTTAATATTATTTTATATTTCTGGTATTTATGATTTTAATGATTTGATTCCCCCCCCCCCCTGATATTTATCTGATTTGATTGATTTGATTGTTATGATATGATTTTTTAAGTATTTCATATCACTTTCCTTTCTACTTTTACCTAATGATGTGGTTTTCTGTGTCTCTGTTCTTTTGTGAAGCACTGTGGGCTGCACGCTTGAATGTATGAAAGGTGCTATATAAATACAAATAAGCTGAGTTGAGTACAACTCTTTATCTTAAATGATGATGGACATTACTTTAGTGTAGGCCGAAACTGCAATTTCATTGGATACCCCTACTTTATGAACATTTAAATAACTTTAGTAGTCTATTTGGCCAAATATATGTCTAATCATTATAATTAAGCAGTTCTTGTAACTAGACCAGTGTGATTTTTTGTCTTTGACATGTTTCCACTACAAACTTCCTGCAGTCTCCCTTTGAAGAGTCACAACATGATCATCCTGCCGCTTCAGGTGGGACGGTCAGCTGACAGTCAAGTCACAAAAACATCACGTCATCCTTCTGGGGAAGATTGAAGATTTTTTGTTTGGTACTTTGACGTGATTTGGCTAAAAGCAAAAAATCCCATTGGTCTTTTTGGACTAGATGTCTAATTAGTTCATCCCTTGAGACACTGGTCAAGGTGGTGGAGTGGCAGCTATTCACTTTTCATTGGTCGGTTTAGGTGTGGCAGTGTACACAGGCCTCATACTCCAACAAACTCCTACTCAACTTTTAATCAAATACAGCTCAAAATTGGCTGGCTTATAATAAAATCTTTAGGGATCAAAAGTTATAAAAGGTTTGCTATTTAATGGAACCGATGCAGCAAGCCAAAATTTGATTTGCCACAATGAAACAGGAGTTTGTTGTAACCCTAAAGTTCAGTTTAAAATCAAACGTGGACTAGCAGAAACTATCTTATAGCATTAAGGCTTGTGTGACAAACATTCTGATTACATGTAATATACATAGTGGTGCTTATTCTTGATGTAAAGAAACATGTTAGGTGCCCTCAGTTACTATGGACAAAGGAATTCAAATTCAACTCCTCAAAGCAGTGTCCAAAACACATGAATATACTGAGCCTTTTCCTTTTTATTTTACCTGTGCTGAAATGCCAATGAGCAGCAGCCACTTCTGTTTGGCATCTGTGCGATAGTTGATGATCTGGCAGCCTGCCAGGCTGGAATGACGGTCAAACACTTTGATTGGCTGAGAGTCACCCTCCATGCTCCAATGGTAGACTGCATTATCAGTGACCAGGGCAACAGTGTTGAGGGAGATCCATTTCCAGAAGGTCACATCGTCCGTCATCGTATGAGCCTTCATTTTACTCTTCATCTCAATGTTAAAGATCTGCAGGGTCTTTGCCGCTGAAAGAATTTAGAGTTCAGGATAGCAGTGACACAGTTGAACTCTGTAACTCCTCCTAATTAACATGCTAATGATAATAATAATAATAATAATAATAATAATACTGATTATCAAGAAATATTAAGCAAGTTGGTTTGGTGACTAAAATGTCTACACACAGCGCACAATAGAATGTGGAAGTGAAAAGCATTTGGGCATACCAAACTCCAATTCTGGAGAAATATTGCTAGTCAGCGTCTGGTTTGAGTAACAAAATGACCATACAAAAGCTAGTACCAGTTTCAAGAAAAGAGGCACGATCAACAAAGAAGGTAGTTGTTTGATCTGCATTTAGTATGGCTGGCAAAAAAGCTGGCTTATAATGTACCAGCACAGATTCCAGGCACATACTTCAATGTGTATAGGGCATGATTATTACTTTTATTATTGAAAAGTTCTTATATCATACAAAATGCTGTGATTGTTTGATGGCAGGGCAGCCTTTAAAATCATGGATATGTTGCTGGACTTAAATGCCTGGATCTACGTTTTTGATGAACAGTTCCTGAAAACGTCAACCACATGATTAAGGCATAATGGTTCAATTCTCTTCCAATTCTTCTTAATAACTAAAACTAGGTCAAACAGAAGCCAATTATTTTACCCAGTTTATGTAAAAAAAATATGCTTTATGGCCTTTGTTCAGCCTTAACACCCCACAAACTGCTGGAGAAATCAAACTCCAGACATTTTATAAAAGTTCAGCTGCATTTTCTCAGCTGTTGCTGACAGCATAGCTAAGTTTAAATCAGGCATAAGCCAGGTTCAACCAGACTATACCCCATAATTAACAAGTAAATCTCATAATCTGTATTGTCGGGTATAGTGATATTTTTGCAAATTATACTGTATCTTATACTGTCTAGAGCAGGGGTTCTCAAACTTTTTGGAGCCAGGGACCCTTACAGGTGAGAACATTTTCCAAGGACCCCCTCATAATTATAACATAGATTAAGCACATGCTTACTACCATTTGCACTCTTAGTTGCCCTTGGAAATATTTGTATTGTAAAACTTATCAATGTAAATACTTCAGACTTGTACCATAGGGATAAACAGATAACACTTTAATTTAAATCATGTAAATACCACTTGTATACTTTAAAACAGAGGGTCATTTCATTCCTTGTGGACTCAACATGACAGCATTTATACTTTTCAAGTAACTGATCTTAAACGCTTTCAGAAAATTAGCAGCAGCAAGACTGGCATATCCCTTCGAGCCACTAAATGGTATCCTAACAATGGTATGCTGTTTTTAATGACACAGCACAATTTTAGATTAATTAATTAGATAGATTAATTAGAAATGTATTCTAATTATTTCACGGACCCCCACGCTATGGTTCGCAGACCCCCAGGGGTCCCAGGACCCCACTTTGAGAACCACTGGTCTAGAGCAGAGTGACTTGTTTGCCTAAAAAAATGTTAAGGACTCAATAGAAAATCTCTGATACGAGTTTTTCTGACATGTAACCATCTGTTTTAGCTGCAATTAAAAGAGCTGCCATTTTAATCACTATAACTCATAATGTTCAATGTCACTACTTGTTCAGAGTAGAATGAAGCAAGCAGTATTCATCCAAATACTGGGCAAAAGGAAGAAACTAACATCATCACCTCTCTCTAAAAAAATTGACACTCCAGTTGCATCCATGATAGTGATAAACCTCAAACTGCCAAACTATTAAGATATCTTAAAGCCTTCTTTGAATTGGTACATTTTTGAGTAATATTCATCTATTTGGTACCTGTAACCAACCATATAACTCCCTTTATCATTATTATTCCATGTGTTTGTGTCCTCTTGGATAGAACTTTTGGTGGTGTTGGGATATTCAAAAATACAATTAACCTTAGTAACTAAAGGAAAATTTGCACAAATAAAAGTAGAAATTACTCACACTTGATAAGAACTCTGGTGTTGGAATATGTTATTGTTTAAATTCTTGGTCTGTCAGTAAACTATAAGTGAGGATCTCAGTCATCCCCATAAAGAATGTTGGATTTTAAATATCACAGGCTGGCTGAAAAATGATTGTTAACTTCCTTTTCCCAAGACAGTCAATACAACATTGAGCAACTATTGATGTAATATGGCCCAAATGACACTGCTTGCTTCATTTCCCATAATGTAAATGTTAACATCTTTTTTTTTCTCTCAACCTTTCAGTCATTTTACTACTTAGACACAATTTTCGTTACAACCAACCATTTTCTAAACCACATAATACTTTGTTTCATTTCTGAAAAGTAAGGTAATTTTCTGATGATTCCAGATTTTGATTGGTCTCTGAAATGAATTAAAATTGTTGTGTACATGTTGTGACTGAAACTTTGATATGTGATCAGAAAATACTTTATTTGATGTTGTTTACAGGCAGCCAGATTAAAGTCTTTCTTTCTTTTTCACACTTACAATGTTTACCTTCAAGTATGCTTTATGTGAGCCAGCTGCTGTGAAGTTACTACCAAGTTAATCCATCAATGCTATTTTATTGCTGAATTATGTTTTAGAAAATAGTCAGCTGTAATATAAAATCTTAGTGCAGTATAAGAGACAAACACACACAAACAAACAGAGAAAAAAAGAGACAGGCCTTTGAGCTGCCTTCTTATTTTTTCCTTCCCTGTTTTTTATACGATTTTAAATTAAAGCATTCATTAAGAAAAGTCATGTGCAAACATTTCAAGACAGTGCATACAGGGTAACATTTTTACAACTCATGATATTTAAAATTCAACTCACCGTCTGCAAACATAAGAAAGCAGTAGGAAATGAAAAAAGAGCAAAAAACAAGCAAAATAGACAAAGCATTCATGACAGCATGACAGTTTAATACTATAAATACTTACATATCATGTCTTTTACATTTAAGTTTGTTACACTATACTTGAGTTGATTGACTTTTTGACAAACAGAAATGGGGTGGTCTACATATGAACATCAAATTAAAAAGCAGACTGTGACAGCTAGATAACTGACTTAAAACACAAACAAACTTTATACAAATGACCCTATGTTTTACTGCACTATTGTCAGGAGTATGACCAGCTAAACCTCTTTTTGTTCTCCTTTCCAAAGGCATTGCACACTTCGTTCTAGGCTGCAAATAAAGTTATGTGGTGACAATGCAACATATTAATTGTACCAGAGCTTACCTTTGAGGGCGATTACTTTGCTAGCAGGATTCATGATGGCGCTGTCTGCAGAGATGGGCCTGCGTATGGGATTGTTGGGGTCTGCCATATCAATAATGACAACCTGGGCCTGCTCACCCACTTTCTCCCTTATACAGATGAACTTGTCAGACTCCATGGTTAGAGTACTGAATCCAATGTTGGCTGGGTTAATTCCCAGGTTCTGGAGCTGAGATATAAAAGCATGCACTGTTTTAGTAAGAGTCCACTGCAAAGATAACAGATGTAGAGAATAATAAAGGACATTTTATTTCCAAAAGACCAACTCAACTGTTCCCTTCCAAGGGTTAGGCACAAATGTAAACAGATAAGATTGGAACTTTGCCAGATTGCTCCAAAATCAAATTTAAGACATGTGTATAACGTAAAAGAGGACACAATATACACAACACAAACAAGCATCAAATGTAGAAAAATATATATATATTAAGTGAGTGATGGTTAGATGCATAAAATCTATTCCTAAAATTGAATATCAAAAGAAGTAGGATAGGTTAAATAATTAAAGCTATAATACAATAATGTCTGAAGGTCTGAAACTATTTTGAGTGATGAAACAAAATATAGCAGAGCACCTCACATAGACCTTCATCTTCATTCAAATAGTGATTTAAGAATAAAAATATATAACAAAATACAAAAGAAAATGCAGGGGTGTCAAGGGGTCTGGGAGAATTCTCCCCTAGAAGAAAATTGTAGTTATCACAGTACAAAAATTAAGCTGTTGGGAGAATTTTGAGGTGTGCACTGGCTGCACAAGTTGCAGCTGTCAGCCCCACTTCCTTTAGAAGTTTTTTCCAAAATAAGGCAATAAACCATTATTAAATTTGTACACAGAAATGTATATTCATATAAATGTATATACATATATGTGTATACATAAATACATATAGACATATATATGCACATATACACAAATATACAGCGCGCACAC
This sequence comes from Notolabrus celidotus, assembly GCF_009762535.1. Lineage (NCBI taxonomy): Eukaryota > Metazoa > Chordata > Actinopteri > Labriformes > Labridae > Notolabrus > Notolabrus celidotus. The sequence continues at coordinate 16,647,393 of NC_048285.1, forward strand.
ATGCACACACGCACACACACACACAATTCCCATCAGCTCTTCTGACAGTTTGAGTCATGAACTGTTGATATTAGCTGCTTTTCATGTCTACTGCTGTGTTAGATTTTAAATGTTTCAAAGAAATTAACAGTTTTATTTTGTATACAAATGCACAGAAAACATGTTTTTGTTGAAGTTTGAATACAGTTACTTTGAAAAGCAGAATTTTAACCACACACTTGAAGAAATATATTCACTATCTGACTTCTTAACCAGTTTGAAAACAACTGTTAACATATCTTTTAAAATATTAACAAAAATGCAACTTGCATAATAATTTGGAATGCAGTGTTATCACAGAAGTTCACACCTGCAGATCACGTGTCTCTAAATGCATCTCCAGTGATCTCACTTGATTGAGTCTCAATTTCCTGCTTCATATGCAAATTAAATCAGAACCTGTTAGAAAATATTAAACAAAGCTAAACCGTCGGGGGGAAGAGATGCGCACAGGTTATCCAGCAGCAGAGAGCAGCCTGTCAATACGGACCAAATTAATTAAGTTATTTTAAAACTTTGTTTGATCATGCACCCAATAAAATATAAGGATTCAACTGAAAAAAAAAGAAGATTGGTGTCACATTAACGCACAGCTTCCTGTTATGAAACACTCGTCTCCTCTGTGCTGCATGATCATAAACTCTGATTATGGTTGCAAGGCGGTCTCCCGATCTGGTCATTCACACCAAGTGGTGTCGTAGGTTATTTATAAATGGAGCGATTGAACTCTGAAACAGTCACTGCAATAGGTAAGTCATTCATTGTCTCTGATGATGTGATTGTCAGTCACAACTTCAACCACGGGTATGGATATATATACTATTTACACACTGTTAAACAAGGTAACAAGCTCTAAACTCAATACATATTTTTTAACTGGACACTCCTGGTGTCCTGGCGATCTCACTCCAGACAGCTGACACTATTTGGGGGTTCCTGTATTGAAATGAGGAGGTATAGCACAGCCACTCCTCACAGCTCGAGTGGCTGCTTGTTGTAGTAGCTATCTCTTTGTTGTTCTTTTTTCAACTCTTTTTTCATTATCTGTTTAGTTATCTTTGTAATTGGAGCCTGTCATGACTTTTAATGACACTTGAATCATCCCCCTGCAGCCGTTTTCAGTGGTGGACAATGAGGGATTTAAAAGGTTGGTGAACACGCTTGAGCCAAGTTACAAAATTCCAGTCCGTTTAAAGACACTCAACTGAAAGTTTTTTTTTATTTGCTTGTTACTTGAAACACTGGATGTGCCTGCACTGTTCTTTTCACTTGAAAATACCTGTTGGTAGTAATAAATGTGACATTTGAGCATTATGTTTGTGTTCAATTACAGTAAGTGTGTTTATTCTTATCATTCCTGGCACTTAATTTTCCACACTATGACATTTTTTCAATGTCATCTTATTTTTTTGACAATACCGCAATAATACCGTACCGTGGCCTTAATACCGTGACGATATCGTACCGTGAGATTTTGATATCGTTGCATCCCTAACAGACACCATACGTAAATATTGTGAATAGTAACGTGGACATGGAAATCCACAAAAAAAAACAAGAAGCGAACATGTTACATACTAGATGGTGTAGATTTGATGAAGTATTCAGGCATGTATCAAAGTGCCATATAAAATGTAAGACCTCTCACATGAAAACTGTCAAAACACTTTAAGACCTGCAGAAACCCTGTAGTTGTCTTTATCATTTCAAGTGCAATCCATGAGACAGATTTAAGAAATGCAATGATAGCTAATGACAGCTTACATTACACACAAGTGCATAGCCTACTGAAACATTGGTTCACTCAGTGAACCCAAAAACCTAGCATGAGTCAGAATGAGGTATTACATTCTGGACTGTTATTTTCCTAATCAATTAATAAAATATTAATTGTATAGCATTATTCCTGGGCCAGTAGTAACAATGGTAGGGCTAGTGATCTTGAAAAGCAAATTTGGCTTAATGTCAACTCCTGCTAGTAGTCTTACCAATGTGGCTAGTGATAGCTATCTGATGACATCCATGACTTTTAGGCCTGGTTTATACTTCTGCGTTGACTCTAAGCAGCAGTGGCAGACGTTGACATGAGCACTACATACTAGTATGTCGTTGTGTCCGTGTCATGCAGCAATACTCAGCCAAAGCACGTGGAATCAGTGTGGTCTCTCTGATAGTCAGGTCACCTGTTCCAAGCCAAGCTAACTTTCTGTTTACTTTTTCACATTGATTCCAAACATATTATGTTAATCTACAGCTGATACATGTTGCCTAGGTACGGGGGCTACACAGACCTACGGCGCAGCCTAGACCGCCAACTTGACGCAGAAGTATAAACCTGGCTTAACATTGTTCAACATTTTTGTTGTTCTTTTTGCTATGTAATATAGTGTGAAATGCACAGAGACATTAGTAGAGAAGAGACACAGAGGTAAGAGTTGCATAATAGTCTAATAGGCTAAAATCAAGTCATGTAGCTTAACATACTAATAACTGTGTTCCAGACCAGGAAATGGTAGTGAAAAAGGCACATTTTTTCACACAATTGTTGTATCAGCCTTGGTTAATATTACCTGGGTGTAATTGACTGCTGGTGTACTGTTACTTAGCAACAGGTCATTGAATGAAAACTGCCCCCAGCTGTGTTAAGGTTGACAGTGAGGTCGAAACACGTCAGCGGCGTATGCCACGTCTATATCGTGGTATGCCACTCATATGCCAAGCCCATGTCATATGCCGGTTCTGTCGGCCTGATGTAGGGGTATCTGCCATCATTTATCGCTCCTCAGTGGCCGGCCAGTCGGTTTAGGGCCTTAAAAGAGAAAGGCCGGTTTCAGACTGTCACTAGAGGACCACTCATGCTCCACCCCCATGATGAATATTAAAATATACACCTCAGGTTCTGTTTTAAGACCCTTCTGCTGCATTTATACATTAAAAAAAATCTATCTTTATTGACATTAAGTGCAACACCATGATGTAAACAAACCAGTGGTAGATTCTTTGGTTTGAGTGTTGTGTGTTTTATAGTAAGTTTATCCAGGACTGCTGTGATGACAAAAATTATTACATAGCGATATGATCGTTATGAATGCTTCAGGAATCTTGAAGTAAAATTATATTGATGATGAAATATGTTACAGCTGATGCTCTCTATACCAACATGTCGGTCACAAGCCAGTGGCAACAGGCTGTATTCATTGTATTGTAGCGTTCCACTTATTGATGCTACAAGACGAACTGGTCCGGATTGCATGGGCCTTACTGTCACCACTTAACACAGGCTACTATGGGCCGTAGCCAACTTAGAAACAACAAACTGGTAACTTGGCTGTTTCATTCATTACCTTTTTCCATCTCTCCACTCACACACACAGACACACACACACACATCCCGCCTCTATTCTCACTAGGGCTGAACGATTAATCGAATTCAAACCGACATCGTGATGTAATAGAATGCAATTTTTAAAAGATGTCAACAGCAAAACAACAAATCAAAATTTAGCGTGGCCGAAGTTGTTTTCTTCATCCCCCACTTGCACGTGTCTCGTTCTTCAGAGAATTTTGGCAAACCCGCTGAAAGGTGCATTACGGCCACCTACTGCATGCATGTCACGTAAGGTTGCGCCTGTGTACATGAAACATTTTTTTTTTTTAAACTGCAGCCTTTGCAATTTGAAAAATTGCATTCTATTACATCACGATGTTGGTTTGAAATCGATTAATCGTTCAGCCCTAGTGAGAATAGAGGCGGAATGTGCGTGTGTGTGTGTGTGTGTGTGTGTGTGTGAGTGGAGAGATGGAAAAAGGTAATGAATGAAACAGCCAAGTTACCAGTTTGTTGTTTCTAAGTTGGCTACGGTCCATAGTAGCCTGTGTTAAGTGGTGACAGTAAGGCCCATGCAAACCGGACCAGTTCGTCTTGTAGCATCAATAAGTAGAACGCTACAATACAAAGAATACGGCCTGCTGCCGCTGGCTTGTAACCGACATGTTGGTATAGAGAGCATCAGCTGTAACATATTTCATCATCATCAATATCATTTTACTTCAAGAATCCTGAAACATTCATAACGATCATATTGCTATGTAATAATTTTTGTCATCACAGCAGTCCTGGATAAACTTACTATAAAACACACAACACTCAATGCAAAGAAACTACCACTGGTTTGTTTACATCATGGTGTTGCACTTAATGTCAATAAAGATAGATTTTTTTGTAATGTATAAATGCAGCAGAAGGGTCTTAAAACAAAACCTGAGGTGTATATTTTAATATTCATCACGGGGTCGGAGCATGAATAGTCCTCTAGTGACAGACTGAAACCGGCCTTTCTCTTTTAAGGCCCCAAACCTACTGGCCGGCCACTGAGGAGCGACAAATGATGGCAGATACCCCTACATCAGGCCGACAGACTCGGCATTATGCCGCGACATGAGCACTACATACGAGTGTCATACCGCGACATACACCGCTGCCGTGTTATGATCACGGCGTTACTGCAGAACATCACATGTGGCCATTGGGGAGTGAGCATATTTGGGCATTTTAGAAGGAATGGGGGGTTTACCATGTTCAAGTAAGACTTTACATATAGAAAGCATTACAGAGTGCCTAGTCTCTCTTTGGCTGTGGACATACCCTTCTTGTCATTCACTTTAAGTATGATGCAAAATGACAAGGGGTCAAAACAGACTACAGTTTGACAACGAATGTATATTGATGTATATCCATAAAATACATTTAAAAGACTGGATCAATTGAGAACCAATTATCACATAGGTCATGTTATTATGGCTGCATCAAATATATATATATATATATATATATATATATATATATATATATATATATATATATATATATATATATATTCAAACGATAAAATACAAAGACAGACACTTAATTTCGTTCGTAGCTATGATGCACGTTCTAAGACGTGCATCCAAGATTCCTCACGACACACGTTATGGTTATCTAGCTCGTGAAATAGTTTTAACCATGAGTGGCTAGCGTTTCCCGTCTGTGTTTAGAGGGTTGGTAGGGTTTCAATGTTGTCGTCGGACATAGTTATAATATGTTAACGATAGAACGACAAGGCAAAGTGTCAGCTCTGCAAATGGGAGCTACTAGCCTGTAATGCTTGTTGTTAGCTTTAGGCTAAACGGGGGAAGGGAGGTCATTCATTTGTTGCGGGTATTGACGCTGCACGTTAGCTTTGCTGTCAAGCTGTCTGTGAACTGTCATGTAGGGAAAACAAACGCAAATGACATTTTTTTTGAGTCTCTCAAGTTCCGGAATTCGAATACATACCTGTAGGTGCTCCTGGAAGCGAATGGGTAGAATCTGAGCCATGTCTGTTTCTTTTACCTTCTCCAGAGTCCTAAAAGTCTAGCCGTTAAGCTAGCGAGCTAGGCAGTAGCTAGCTACGACCTCCTCGCTGGCCGTGTAGGTCGAAGCCAGTCAGTGAATTAAAGAAAACGTTAAGGGTAATATAACGTGTCGTTAGTCGTTTTTCAAAGTCCGGATTCAGTGAATGTGTCTTGTACGTCCCACCTCTGCGGTTCTTCTCTGCACTGCATCGATGGTTGGCAGTGGCTACGGCTGATATTGTCCTAAATCCGCAATGGCGGCGGAAACGGCAGACAGCAGGTTCGCGAATCCGGAAGCATGTAGGAAGCTGTGGAAGGACACTAGACCTCTCCTCTCCCTTAAACAGACTGGATGTGAACACTTTTTTTCCCATTCATTCAGATGAAAAAAAACCTAATTTGAGTATGTGTAAACTACGGAGGAGGATTAGGGCCACTGAAAAAAGAAAAAAAAATTAAGGTCCAAATTTTTTTTTTAATTATTATTTGGAGAATATTCAGAATTCTGACTTTAATCTCAGAATTCTGACTTTTTTTCTCAGAATAATAATAAAAAAAATGTTTTTTGTCCTTTAATTTTTTTTTCAGTGGCCCTAATCCTCTTCTGTAGTAAACCTTGCAAGTGCATCTCAGAAAATTAGCATGAAACGAAAAAGTTGAATGTTACATAATTCAAAAGTAGTATATAATATAATATATAACACATAATTTAATATTCCAATATTAAGTTGTTTTTTTTAAAGCTGCACCATATTATAAAAATCAACTAGGAAATGCTATAAACATTTGTGTCCCTGTAATCAGTGTAGATTCCCTCTTAATAAATAAATAATAATAATTCATAGAATTTATATAGTGCTTTTCTAAGTACTCAAAGTCACTTTACATAAGGTTAAACTAAAAATAAAACATATAAATAAAACAAAACAGGGACAGAGGTGGGGCAGGTGGAGAGGTCATTTGTTGTATGCTTTTTGGAACAGCTACGTCTTGAGGTGGCTTTTGAATGATTGAAGGGAGTCAGAGTTGCGGATGTGTGGAGGAAGAGAGTTCCAGAGAGTGGGGGCAGCAATGGCAAAGGCTCTAAGTGATGACAAAATGGTTGAATTTTGTAAAACCACGCCACTGAAGTGTCCAATACTCAGTCTGCACATCTTAAAGTTTCTTGAAACTTGATTCAGTCATGAACCACACAGCTGTATTTTTCCATCTAAATAAAAAGGTCTCTGAAGTGTTTTATTAATGAAACAAATTAATTTTTCTTTTTCACAACATATCAATGCTAGGCCTTATTCTAGCCGCTCTTCTACACAGATGTATTTGCAAATCTGTGTACGTGAGTTTGTGCCACACTCATTTGCCTGAAAATGAGGAACTCACCACTTGATACGGATCTGGATATAGATAACTCAAGACAAAGCAATTCAATTCAAGACGCAGCTGAATTCAGCTATAAAGGCATCTCTAATCCAGTGTCTATAAGCAGATGTCTTTACATTTCAGTGTAAAAAGCCTAGTGTAATAGAAATAGAAACAGTAAACCCAAAAATACATTTCATTAGAAAAAAATAATTGAAAATAAAAATAATCCCCATTCACCAGTCATTTCAATTAAAAACAGAACACCATTTCTTTTTTGAAAACATTTCCCTCAAAAAAAGTGATTTTTAAATATATATATATATATATATATGTATATATATTTGTTTGTTTTGTTTACTCAAGGCAGTTGGTCATGGCCAAATTAATTGACCTCATCATGGCCATTTTTCATGCTTCGAAGTATGTAAAAAATAAGCTAGAATGGAAGAATATAACTAGATTAAGCACAGTGTAGAGTCTCTACACTTGCACACATCATTATCTCATTCTGAGTGAAAGTAAATAGTCTATCAAGGCAGTGTGGCACACAGGCACACTTCCTCTGGAGCAAGTGCAATGCATAGAAAATAACCTCTTACATCATAAAACTACAACACGCTTCTTTCACATGGTTCAGACCGTCCACCTAGTTCCCTTTGCCTGTCTTTATCTTCCTCCAACTTCCTCCAAACAGTGAAGACAGGTGTGTTTCAAATGTTCTTAGCCATGGCTTGGAGCTCAAAGTCCATTTGAGGGAGAAACTTTGCTGTAGTCAGGGAGTCAGGGCCGCCAATGAATCCTCCATTTTGTTGTCAAACATCGATCCACTACTCCACTAGAGACAATTTACAACAAGTAGATGACTTCATCTTTACTACCCAAATTAGTGTTTGAGATTAAACAATTGGTTGCAGACTGAGACTGACTGATAAACAATCTCAGCAAGCCAGCATCTTGCTGAGTAGTAGTTTGTTTAATACATTGTGCCTGAATACTGTAGAATGCGTAGAATTGTGTTTCTAATAGTAGAAGGGAGAAGACCACAAGTAGCAGGATTTCTGCAGAAACAAATATTTTAAGTGTACATGGTCACAAAATGGAGGGCAACTGTGGCTGTGTTATGTGCTATATATTGGTTGAGATGAATACAGCAAAATGGACACAATGGGATGGGAGGAATGAACAGGGGAGATATAGGATAGGTGAGATAACCACAGCAGCAAGTAATCATCAAAAGCGCTGGATGGCAACATGAGGAGGTTCCCTGGGTAACAATTTACATTAAGTGAATATGCATGATGTATACATTAGGAAGTAAGCTCACATGTGTTCATTGAATAGAGAAAGAGAAGGACTAAATGTGCAGCAGACAAAAATAATCCCTGGGCTAAATGGGAGGGTGCAGTGGTGGAGAGATTCCAGCTGGCCTTGACCATATTCATCCATCACAGCCTTCTGATATGCCTTACACTCAGCAGAACTATGTGTTTCTCTTTTGCAGCTCCTGAATAAAGACTGTGAAAGAGGAGAACAGAAACATGCATTAAGCACCTGAATTTACCTTATTCATGCTTTGGATAGTACATTTCTCAGAGTGCAAAGTAATCTCACCTCCAATAATTTCCTCCTTGACTTTCTGGAGTTCCTTTCGAACCTCCTCCAGAATCTCCTGCAGAGTTTTGATCAACAAACATACTGATCAGTGGTTTAACAAGTGTTTAGACAGGCATTTGAGCACCAAACTTACTGGGATGCATGTAAACTAGCATAGATCTCATCAAGATTTCCCCTCTTATGTCAACCTTATATATGGAGCATGACTTACATATTTAATACTGTTGAAACTGACTCTTAATTTTATGCTTTGGGAGAAATAAGTCTTTATAAAAGAAGTTATCTCTCCTTTCATCAAGTTGTCCGTCACACACATTGGAATGTGTACCTATACGAAAATGAGTTACTCTAGGCTGATTTATACTTCTACGTCTAAACGACAGCGTAGCCTACGCCGGGGGTCTGCGCAGCTCCCGTAGCTACACGTAGCTGACGTGCACCTCCTCCAAAATGTAACTACACATAGGATCGACCGCAAACCCTGTGATTGGTCGGCTCGGCAGCTTGTATTTCCCGCATTTACAGCACTTCCGGGATCCCGGACATCGGACGTGTATTTCATCTTCTCCTCTATATTCAACATGTAATCATGTCTGTGTGATAAACAGCAACAAGTATCAACTGTAGATTAACATGAAACACTCTGAAACCTAGCGGCAACCTCCGGTCTCAAACGATGAAGCCCATTCGGAAGTGTTATAAACCGCAATGCATCGAGAATCCGCTTGAGGCTGGCTGCAGAAACACCAGGGACCACATAGACATGAATGGGAAAAGGGCAATCTTTGTAGCATCAATAAACATGTTTACAGCCTGGTTCAAAAAACGGCTTGGCCCTATGAAGCTAATCTCTCTATCTGCACACACTGTACGGTGGGTGAATTTTTTTCTAACGTGACGGTTCAGAAGATTAAGATTCCGAGTTTTTGCCCAAATAAGGACATGACTGACTTGACTCCCGATCGGGAACACATAACTATTGGCTAGGAGGCTCACACTACGTCACACTCTGCCTGGTTGAGTTCCGCATTTCTAATATGGCTGCTGCCGTCGATTGGCTTCAAAACAGCGCTCAGAAACAGATGGGTGACGTCACGGATACTGCGTCCATATTTTATACAGTCTATGTCTGAAACGCTGTGGAAAAATAAACAGAGATCGTAGAGGGACTGGAAGCAGGCGACCGGCTCTCAGAGAGACCACACTGCCCTCAAGTATTTCGGCGGAGAATTGCTGCGCGACACGGACACAACGACGCACAAGTATGTGGGGCTCAAGTCCGCGTCAGCCCCAGCTGCGTAGGGGCGACGCAGAAGTATAAATCTGGTATACAGGCAATTATACAGCATTTTCCAAGAGAAATATAGTACAGCTGGGAAAAAGAGTGTTCTTTTGTCCCCTACATTCCACTTAGGGAGAAAAATATGAGTGCATGTAGTGCTACTTATTAAAGTTCAAGATATGAAGTTATGGACAGATAAAAATATACCTGTTTCATTTTCTCTAAATCTGAGTCATCACTTCCACCCACATCATTAGTGTTTCCTGAAGGCTTTGCCCTGTAAAAAAGACAAGAAACAGAAAAATACATGTAAATATTTCATGGGTTTCACAAAAGCCAAGAAGAGCCTTGGCACTGCACTGCCAGGCCAACTTTTGATATACGACACCTGGGTAGTACCAGAGTTATGAAGGAACAGTGATCCCAGAACTGAAAAACATAGACATCTGACCCTTAATAAGGATGTTAATACTTGATGAATGAATGAGGATGGTGCTCTTCAGAGAAAGCTTGAAAGAAGACAGATGGCCCAGGCTTGGACCAGCTCTTAGTTATGCTACTATAGGCTTAGACTGCCTGGGGAACTAGCCCACAGACACACTGTCGTTTCTCATTTGAAGTAGAGGATATAGTATGTCAAGGTGGAAGAGTGTGTCGACCATTTGGGAATCAAGGACCCGGAGTCTGGAGGAAGAGGGGAGAGGCACGGAATCCAAGTTGCTTGAAGTCCAGTGTAAAGCTTCTACAGTAAGTGATGGTTTGGTATACCATATTATCTGCTGGTATTGGTCCACTGTGTTTTCTGAAGTCCTGAGTCAACGCAGCCATTTACCAGAACATTTTGGAGCACTCCATGCTTCCTTCTGCCAACAAGCTTTACTGCGATGCTGATTTCATTTTACAGGACTTGGCACCTGCCCACACTAGCAAAAGCTGGTTAAATTATCATGATATTGCTGTGCATGATTGGCCAGCAAACTCGGCAGAAGTGAACTCCATTGAGAATCTATTGGGTATTGTCATGAGGAAGATGAGAGACACCAGACCCAGTATTGGAGACAAGATGAAGGCCACTATCAAAGCAACATGGGCTTACATAACACCTTAATAGTGCCACAGTCTGATCGCCTCCATGCCACACCGCATTGATGCAGTTATTCATGCAAAAAGGAACCCCAACCAAGTATTGAGTGCATATAAATAGACATACTTTCCATAAGACCAACATTTCTGTATTCAAAATCCTTTTTTCTTGTACTTACTATTTTTTTGAGATACTGAATTTGGGTTTTCACTAAGCCATTATGGTAAGCCATAATCATCACAATTAAAATAAATAAATGTTTGAAATCTTTCCCTCTGTATGTACTGAATCTATACATGACTTTCACTTTTTGAATTGAACTACTGAAATAAGTTAACTTTCAACAATATTCAATATTTTTGAGATGCACCCGTATTGTGAATTTGTGATATTTTTATATTATACAAAGTGAAGTGCTGAAAAAAGTCTAAGTGGAGTGTACACATTAACCAAGATGAGTGCATGGGCTGGGGTTTTTGAAATGTACATTGCTACTTAAAATACAGACAGCAAAATTATGAATTAAAAGATTAGTGTATTGATTTAAACTGTTTATGTATACAGTTTTTAAAAAATAGTCCAACTCATTCAACGGTAGTGGATTCTGCCTCTTGTGATCAGTGTAACATTAAACTGAACACTTCAATTCAAAGTCAAGTCACGCATATGTTATTGTTTGCATTACATTGAACATTTCTATTGACAGTCACGTTAGACAAGATGAAAAAGTCTCTTACAAGTTTAGAAATGTTAACTTTTGTCCTCATTCAGGCTCTCCTTCTTCTCTGAGCTCTGTGGTTGACAAACTTTTTAAAAATAAACAAGGCAAATGTCATAACTTTTAAGACTGCTGCTGTAATCACCACCTCTCACTGTTTAAGTTTATTTGTAGCAATCAATAACCTAAAGTGCCACCACCTCTTTTACACACCTGCTCCTCTAGGATTGCTGGACAGGATCCAATATGAAAATATCCATGTTGTTTGGCCTGAGTTAGCATGCAGACCAAAGCTAACATTTTTGCCACATCGTTTACAATAAGGTATATGGTGTCAAAAGCTAAATGTCTTTTCCACGACCAGATCACACATGTCAAGTTCATCTTGTTGTCTCTGGCGTTGCTTATTTTAGTTAAAGTTAATAACCACTGTTAAGGGGTTGTCAAGGGGTACCAATTAGAAAGGATCAAATGAGCAAAAGTATGCATACATGAAACAACTAACTCAAACTTTTGGAAAAAATCAATGCAGAAAATTTTAACAAGATATTTCAGGACGCAAGTACAAAGAATATTGTATGTGAAGATGTTGGAGAGACTGCACTGGGCAAATTGAGAACCGCAGTCATGTAAAGTTGTAAGTAGATTCTGGGAAAATTCTACAAGAGAATTCTCAAACTTTTTTGGCATTTATCTGAATGATAACTCGACCCTAAGTCCCTACAGGACAATGACCTGAATTACCTGATGACAATTTAATTCATTCAAAATGGAAGGATCTTGTAAATAAAATGTATTGCATGGAAAAAAATTACAATGAGAATAAGAAATTAGCTCCGTACATTTGAAAAATGATGGGAAAAATGGTAAAGGTACACAATGTGTAATATCTCTAAAGATAATCTGGTTGAAAGTTATAATTAATGTTATAATATGGTATTAATTGTGTTATTTTGGTTTTATGCAAAAATGAATTGTGCACATGAATTAAGCTGTATATATATATATATATATTAATGCACACAGCACAGAACTGGGTACTGTATGCAGCCACTTGAATTTGGGGTAACTGGTTGTCATTCATAAACCAATATACCAAAAAATGTATCCCCATACCTAAATATATTCAATTTCAGTAAGATACTATACATTCTGTAACATTTGAGATCAATCTAATCCACTATTGTATCTTAAGTTTTTGTTTGTGTGATTGACTGTTGGTTTTTGTTTGGACTTGTGTGTTTTATTGCTTGTATTTTTTCTCATCTCTATGCCCATGTAATGTCATGTAATTTATTAAAATCTTAATTTGAAAAAATATAAATTTTGTCAATGCGGGAAATTATGTAAAAATAGAAAGGGTGTGCAGTGAAATTCACAACAAGATAAGAACAAAGCAGCGGCACAAGCATAAAGAAGTGACTTGTAAAAATGTTAAAAATAATCATATTGCTGGTCTTCTATTTTAATATTTACTCTTTAGATGTGTTACGTTAAGCTAATACACTAACAACACTCCATTCAGTAACGTTAGTTGTGATTTGGCACTATACAAATGCAGATTGATTGATTAAATAACATGTTGCCATAAGCTGTAAAATGTGCTGCCCCAGTGCACTGCATGCAGTGAAATTGCACTAAACCTGAAGAGAAAAGAATAATAAGGAAAACTTAAGGAGTAGGTGAACAGGAAAACATGTATACCTGGAACCTTGGGACTGTGAGGGAGGCAAGTCCATGCTCTTAGTGACTGAGTTATTCCTGTTAGTGAGACACACACATCCTCTTCTTAAAATGAAAATGGACATTTACACACACAAGCACGCTAGTATTTCTATGGAACATAAGATTCATTCATGAAGAATACAAACACACATGCAACCTTCGGGAACTTCTCTTTGTATAACTTTCAAACATGGGGCACAAAACACCCCGAAGCATCAGATTAACAGTAGTGGCTGTATGGAGATGACTGAATGAAAAATGACATTTACTCCTAGTTACCTGGACATGGATGATTTCTCCCAAGGTTTTCTCAGAGTGTCTGTGAAGGACAGCATTTAAGAAATATGAATTGTTTACCTTGTAAACTGCTTAAAATTTAATGATAGAATCAGTTTAATGGCATGCTATAGAAATAATGTTCACTTCTCACCGTTTTGACCTTGAGGCTCTGCATCATCCTGTATGGAAAAGAAAAGTATGGGTGAATCTTCCTAAACATATTACTAATTTTCTTTTTGGCCATATTCAAAAACAGATTTATTGGTCTTCTTTCCGGATTACTTTTTTGATGTATTATCTTACATTTTCTTGTGTCTTCGCAGGTGGCTTCTCTCCAGTGTCTGCAGCTTTTCTCCTGATGTAAAAAGAAATCCATTTAAAGAGTCAGTCAGCAAATCCTCTGTTTGTAGATGCAAAGGGACTGATATGATACAGCACTATTTTCTTACTTTAACTTCAATTTGCTCTTAAGCACAATGCAAGCATATTTCAGCCTCAGACAGCTGAACTCAACTGATTCATACATTTATACTTTTTCACACTGTGCACAGTAGATTGTCATTTCCCTGACCTTAATTTATCAACAGTAAACATAGTGAATAAACTGTAAATTAAAAGGTGATTCACTTTAGTAAAGTTATTTTACCCTTAACAATGAAATAATAATTCAATTTACTTATCTTTGCTCTAATTTGTTATTTTGTTATTAGTTAATGATGATATAAAAAGGACTTCTTACATTACTTTTTGTATCATAGATGATAATAGACGATAGCAATAACATCCTGATTATATAAGTAATGTAAATATGTATATATATATATATATATATATATATATATACACATGTATATATATGTATAAATTAGTGTACTGAACTGCGCGCTCCTCCCACATTCATTCAGTCTAAGCTAGTCACGTTGGTTTTAACTGTGCTTCATCTGGAAATATATATTTCACCATACGACGGTCTGCTGGGTTCATATGTTCACGTGTGTGTGTGAGCTTGCGCACGCACTAGAGGGAAGCACAAGTGTCCTCTTTGGTTGCAGAGCAGAGTTGTTAGGTGGTCCTGTAGTGATGCTAGACTGGGTGATGTGGTTTTAAAGTGCATATATGCATTACTTGTGGTCATATACTGCATGCTGTGTAAGACTTCAGCCTGATACCGGACAGTGTTTTCCCTGCCGTTATCGGGGGGGCACCTGCCATGTCCCGTGCCCCCTCCTAAAATGACAAAATAAATTGGAGCAACAATAAGTTAATATTATTAATTATGATTTCATTGTTTGTTGACACTAAAATAACTATCAACTAAAGAAAAATCAAATTTAACTTTAACTAACTGTAAATTAACTTTCTATTTACCATTTATAAATTATGGGTATTATTCAGTGTTATTTTCTTTTCCAGTACTTGTAGTCTTTTTAACTAACCTCTTGCCAAACTACTCTAATACAGTGTGCTGCATAAAACTATAAATATCACTACTCAAAACTAAATATATCAGATACACTAAGTGATTTTTTTTGTTCCAGCGGCTTCAACCCCATTCACAGTGGTACATGGCTTCAACCTTGCCTTCCAAACAGGGGCTGTGCTTACCAGCCTTTATTTTACTCTGACTGCTGTTTAAAGTCCCACTTCAAAAAAAATTAAATACATTTATTAATACCAGTTGGTTTTATATAGAAACTGTCTAACAACAGCTACAAAAGATCCACTGTATAATCCAGAGAAAGGGAAGTAACAAAGAAGAAAATAGTTGTATATTCAATCAAAATCAAGTAGTCCCAATTATTTAACTATGTGTACAAAATTCATATATTCTACTTGGCACCAAACCAGTGATGTTACCCACCTTCGTGCCAAGATGGCACTCATTTCACCCATCAGCCCACCTCCACCTCCTCCAGAGGAGTTGCTGCTGCGACTGGAATCAGCTTTGTTTGTTGCAGCTGCAGGACCTCCTTCCTCCTGCTGAGGACAGCAAATAACAAAAAAGAAAAATGCCAAAAGACATGTAGGAGTTTAGAAGACATCCAGCAGACCTTATGAATTAATTATCAATAATTGACACAGTTATTAAAGCTATGCCAGCAGGAAGCACTCTAACAAATAAGACTTGTACTGGGTAAATGCTGTACTATCAAAATCTGATATTCCACAAAACTGTTATGTATTACCATAAACTGTATAAAACATGGACAAAGTGTCAATGACATCACCCATTGGTTTCTGAAAGAGGTTTTGGTGCCAAATGAAAGCAATTGCCAAAATTGAAATGCTAACTCAACTACAAACCCATGCATACATCATCTGCAAAACAGATGAGTTAAAAGAATACATCCCCAGTTTATACCAATAAAATATAAGGTATTGAGACCAAAACCGTTTGTGGAACAAGGCTGGAATTTCGCTATGAAAATGGGCATTTAACATGGAAGTTAATGGGGTTTCTTTGGCTTTTGCAGCCAGCCTCAAGTGGACACTCGAGGAACAGCAGTTATTTGCACTTAATTTTTTGGCACCGGAGGTTGCAGTTTTGTACTCACCTTGGATACTTTGCGTAGTTTAGCCCCGGCCAAAGCAGCTGCCAACCCTCCTGCACCACCAAGGCCACCGCCGCCACCGCCGCCTCCTCCTCCTCCGCCGCCGCCTCCTCCTCCTCCGCCTCCTCCTCCTCCTCCTCCTCCTGCAGTTGGCAGGGGTGGGGCTGGGGGAGGTCCTGAGGGAGGTGGTCCTGGTGGGGGTGGGATGCCAGCAGCAGGGGGAGGGCCCGGGGGTGGAGGAGGTGCTGGTGGAGGAGCAGGGCCTCCAGGGGCCAAAGGTGGAGCTGGGGGAATAGGGGCTGAAAAAATAGAGAGGAACCATCAGAACCATTCCCTGCGCAACAAAAAACGCTGTGTCGAAGACAGGGCAGGGTGATACGGGTGCACTGTTATGAAATTTAGGAAAGCAGCGCTTATAATTTAGGGAGAAAGGTTAATGGAACTATCTAGGCTAGGACTCAATCTGATCTCATCCACCATGAGCATTGCACCTTGCAGTATTTAGCTAGTTACAGCGGCAGGGAAAACTTCCTTTTAATAGGCAGAAACCTCGAGCAGAACCAGACTCATGTTGGACAGTCATCTACCTCGACCAAGTTGGGGTTGCAAAGAGCGATTGAGGAGAATAAGAGAGACAGACAGATTGAGTGAGAGAGATGATGGTCATCTGACAAGCATCTCTTTTCCTGGTTACCTGGGTGACCAGTCTACCCCATCTAGTATGTGATTGGTTGTCTAAGCAGCAGCACCTTGCTGAACAGTACAGGCTGAGGTATGGTAGCCCCCAAAGCAGCTAACTATACACCTAGCTAACACTCTGAGGGGCTGTCCCATTAAGCACACTTGATCACACTTGTTCATGTGCACAATGTCGGTGCGCAAGTGTGTCCTCTATCTCCAACAATCAGAAGTACAGTGGGCTTGATTTGCACTTTATCAGTGCTAACAGTTTGGCCGCAGCTGAGCGGTATTAGGCTCAGTCTATATGACACAATGTATCACGTTGGTGAAGAATATTCTCATTAAGTGATTTTTAAGAGCCACAAGATTGCAGCTGGATGCCACCAAGGATGTAGGAAAGATGTTTCAAAGATGCAAATGTTGTAACTCATATTATATATATTATATTCATAACAGCTTGATGGTTTAACTGTACATTTGTGAGCTCCCTTAATGCTTCTGCACTGAGCAGGTCTACATCAATTAAGCGTATTTCTGACCTGCAGCAGTTTGTCTTTCTCTATCCAGTCTTTCTCTTTCCTGACGCTCCTGCTCCTGTCGCTCCCGTTCCTGCTGTTCCACCCTCTGCTGCTCCGACCTGCAAACAATGACACAGAAAGCAAAGGGGCATGATGGATAATATATATATATATATAAAATAATAGAAATGTTGTGTGTTGTGATGTTTTCCAACAAGTCTATCTGATAAATGTATTTGAAACTGTTTTGGGAGCTTTAATCAGGATAATCAATCAATTCAGCAATCTCCATTAAGCTTTGAGAGTTAAAAGGGGAATACCTGGGCATGTTGGCCTATATTCAAGTAAGCTTAACACACTACTCATCCCTGCCATCTCCTTCAACTAATCTTGAACTCACAATTCTGTAACACATGCACCACTAAAAAGTGCACAGGTCCACAAAAATGCACACAAATGTAAAACACTCAGTGAGACTCTCTCAGATGCGTAAACAGTTCATCTGATTTGGCAGGTTGCCCAGAAATGGGGGAGGGTGCTGACTACTACTTTTATAAATCATTTATTTTTACCAATTTAAAACTTGTAATTCTAAGAATGTATAGTCACTACACACAAAGGTATAAATGTAAATGAATGATATCCAGCGTTAATCACATCTACTGTAATTTGATTTCAAAGGTTTAAAAGCTCCCCAAGCCGCACAAGAGTCATTAGCCACTGGTAGTGCTAGTAACAGCTAGTCTCTCTGGCCAAACAAAATGCCTCTGTGAAACAACTTACCTTTAGTCTAAATGAGATTACACATTTAGAGCCTTGTCTATAAAGCAAGTGTAGTGCCACTACATTGATTCTCTGTGTAGAAAAAGATAGGTTGTGAGGTAACAGCGACCTGAAAGGTGTCCTCTTGTTGTCTGTTTAAACTTTGACCCACAGGGGCTGCTGGGTTTAGCACTGCTGACTAATACCATGAAATCCCCTGCATATGTCATGCCAACAGGATAATCACAAAGCCAAGACAGCTTAACTTGCTACTGATTATTATTCAACTAGAGCCAGAGGTTGGTTGCTTTTGTTAAAACATACCTAAACCTCACAGTCTTAAAAAAAAAAAAAAAGGAACTTAAATATAAAAATAAATAAAAATACTTGGCTCCAAAGAAAATATTGATATTACCTAATTATTTTACTTCATCTGCCAGCAGACACTGAATAAACTTTGCCTTGATATGTGGGTTATCACAATGAATGTTGATGGTGTCTTTTCAGAACCAATGCATTTTCTTGAGAGTAATTCTGAAGGTACCTCCGCTGCTGTTCAAGCTCATCCGGTGTAGGTCCATTTGACACTTGGCGGGGTAGTGTTGCATAACCTGCCGAGAAACAAAATTGAGACAGATGACATCCTTTATCTTTATAAAGATGAAACTTTTATGGAGCGAAGAATAGTACATTACAATGAACCATTTTATCTGCTGGTAAACAATACATTACTTCACTTTTATACCACTATTAGAAATCTTACCAACAACAACTGTTCACAACACCCTTTCTTCCCAAATGTATTTCTAACCACTCTTGTGTTGAGTTTAAGTAATCCAAGGACTGTTCATGCCAACATAAAAGTTGATTTACACCAATCAGGGAAAGGAACTCTTCACCATTTCTAGGTTTGCAACACTGTTGCAGTGGTCTTACAGTGTATTTTCTGCTTATGTCATGGCTGAACAGAACAATATATTTAGGATTAAATTGAATGCAAATAGGCATCTGGGGCATAAAAACTTCAACAGATACTGAATTCAAACACCTAATTAACCACCTGCTCACTATACATTAACCTGTTCACCCATATCCTATTAATAGTTATGGGCTGAACAATTTTATATCATATAGCGATTTAATTAATTTTAAAATGGTTATGTTTCATCTGTCAAAATTAGTCCATTACATTCACAAGCTGCTAGTTGTCAACTATTCATTAGGTAGCATCAACTGTCAGTTTTCTTCAGGCACAATATGGTGTGGCATGACTAGAACCAAACTACTGTTATGGATCAGCAGAGGTAAAGACTAGACAGAGAGCTGCCGGCACTGAAGATTACATGCATCACAGCCAGATGTGCTTTACATTTCAATAATTTCAACAGCTTTCCTGTGGCATTTCACACTTAGTTTACTCTTTCTGGCATCTAATGATGGAACTATCACTTGGTTGTTTTCCCTATCAGTCTTTTTTATTAACTTTTATATCTGCTATCAACTAGTTGTAGCAGATATAAAAATCTATGTATCTAAAAATACTGAACTGAGAATCTAGTCTGGACCAATTTACCTGCATCTGACATGGAATTGAGCACCTCCAGGGCATGAGACATGCCATTGGCAAATAGGGCTGCATCCTCCTTACTCCCAAAGTTGAGCCCCCACACCTGCCTGGCATCCCTCCACTGATGGAAATTTGGTGTAGCCTGGTTATACTTCAGACCTTTAACAATTGGACAGTTAATGACCACCTAGGGAAGGAAAGGGACATATGATCAATAACAGTGTTTTTCCCTGCATAGTATATGAAGAGGCGACCGGTTCTGGCTCATTTAATACCACCCTTGGCCTTCGTCCATGTCTGGTGGGTGTTTTCATGAGGTAGTCTGCTGAGGCTAATGCAAGGTGAATTTGTCAGTTTTAACTGCAATTATGGCATTATGTGGTGGCAGCACTGTGTTTTATCAGTATAGTAATCAATCCAGTATAACAAAAAAAGATGCTACTAACACTGCAGCAAATTGAATACTTTCTTCTACTTTGGCAGAGAGGGTTTTGTTTATGTGCTCAAAAACAGCATTTCTGATAACTCCTGCTGAAAACTCCTGCTCTTGAACAACTAATGTTTCAGGGCCCCTCTTCCTCCAGACTGCACTACATGGACTATACTATAAACCACAAATTGCATTGCCTTACTGCTTAGCATCTTGCTAAAATGATTAACTCTAGAGGGGCATCCTGAAGCTTTCACTGCTGCTCAGAGGAGGGATCATTGAGAAGAGAGAAGAGACATTTAAGTAACCATAAGCTGGGATACAGAAGAGAAGTCTCCATGCAAGTCATTTAACTGCAAGACAAGCCCATACTCACTGACTGGACGCTGCAGTGGACTTAACTGATATACTTAACACCACCAGCATTTAACAGGAGAGACCAGAGGGAACTTAAAGATGTGGTATTATACTTTCTTAATTCAATTTACTATTACTACTACTACTACTCTCTCCGATTCTCCTTTATCCCTCTTTGAATACCCAACTCGGTCAAGGCAGATGGCTGTCTAACATGAGTCTGGTTCTGCTCGAGGTTTCTGCCTGTTAAAAGGATGTTTTTCCTTGCGAGGTGCAATGCTCAATGGTCTTTGTTAATAATTTAACAGAGTACGGTCTAGACCTGTTATGTTTGTAAAAGCGTCTTGAGATAATTTTTGTTGTGATATGGCGCTATACAAATAAAGATTGATCGATTGAATAAGGAAGGTACCACCCCAGGCTTATTTTGAGACAGGTGAGAATGAAAAAAGTGAGAATTTATGGTTAACCTATATTCTGTCTTTTTTTTTTTATATCATATACCTATACTCTCTTTAAGCTCCTGTGTCTCATTCAACACCATTCTAAACAAGTACAAAGATACATTCCTTATCCAATATCTGCTTTCCTGAGTTGTCAAATTAAATCACAACTTAAATTGTTTCACATAAACCAGCACCAAAATTGAAACAAGACTTACATTTAAAATATAGTTTGAAGTTTAATTTCCAGAGTATTAGGTATACTTGTATCAAATAAAATGTGTCATACGTTTTTCATAAATTTTATCAGACATTTTATAGTTCCGCTTCATATACTGACACTTCATCAATAGAAAACTTTTCCAGAATTGTAATATGCCTATGATAGACACAGACGCAGTGACCAGTTTAGAGAAACCAATCTCAACTATAGAAATAAGAACAGTTATACAAAGCATGCAATCTGTAAAATCCCAGGTCCAGATGGATATCCTTTGGATTTCTATAAAATAATTATCCACTAAACTCACCCATTTATTGATTTCAGTCTTTGAGGAGTCTTTAGAATCACAGTCTGTGTAGCATATCGCCCAATTTGCCTCTGAACACAGATCCAAATATTCTTGCGAAAGTACTGGCCTGATGTTTGGAGAAGACTATATATATATATATATATATATATATATATACATATATATATATATATATATATGGCAAGCCTTTCAGGAAATAATATATGGAATGAAGTCTGAATATATGGAATGAAAGTCTGAATATATGGAATGAAGTCTGAATATATATAATGAAAGTCTGAATATATGGAATGAAAGTCTGAATATATTGAATGAAGTCTGAATATATATAATGAAAGTCGATATATATGGAATGAAAGTCTGAGTATATTGAATGAAACCGATTGTCTAAAATTATTTTGTCAGTATCAAACACAGTAGTCTCCTCACAGCTCATTGTCCTTTGCCTCTGCACACAGACAGTCAGGCAGATACTTCTCATGCTTGTGTTGATCTGTGGCAGAGCTGAGAGCTTCTAAAATGTACAGGGTAAAGCCATGAAGGGACTAGGGTGCTGTTGTCATCTATTTTTCTGACAGCCGACGTGTATGGATAGCCGGCGTGTATGGATAGCCCTGTATCAAGGCAGTATGTCGACGTGATACACCAATAAAACCATTGTTTGTTCATGAGCTTAACAGCATTTTCAGTAACAACCAATCAGGTAACAGTACCAAAAAATACAGTTTCTTGTAGGGATGGGTACGATTACTCGAGTACTCGCCGTTGACCCCATTATTCAAATAGCATTTTGTTACTCGCCCACCTGGCAAGATAACGTGAAATCATACAGCGTTACATGTGTGACCATGTGCTTTTTGTTTTCACCTAACTGAATATACTAGGTAGGAAAATAATTAACGGGATATAAACGTTTGACTTCTCCGGCCATGGCTTCAGTTTTAGAACACATCGAGCCAGATTTCAGCAAAAACAACTGTTTTACGGCAGCTACGGCAACTCTCTAGGAACACGTTATTCAACCGAAAGCGAAAGCACAACAAACAGAGAACCGTCTGCGACACCTGCAGCATGTCAGTTAAAAAAAGTAATGTCTGGAAGTACTTCGAAAAAACAATGAAGTTAATGAGCAGTGCAAGATATGTGGCGTTAAATTTACATACAATAGAAATACTAGTTTGATTCTTAACCACATGCACTTAAAGCACAAGGAGAAAACAGCGGAGACGGATAACAGGCAGTCTCGCATCACGTCTTTTGCTCGCCCTGTTAGCACACGTCGTTGTGATGAAACCAGAGCGGAGAAGATTAGCCTGATAATAACCAAAATGGTAACTGGAGATATGCTCACATAAAGTTTTGTGGAAGGAGAAGGCTTCAAAGAGCTGATCGCGTTAGTCGAGCCGGAGTACAAGCTGCCATCACAGAGAACAACCACTACGAGAGTGGAAAAGATGTCTGAAGAAAAGGCAGCAGAACTTACTACAACTCTGGTCTGGTAGCTCCGTGTCCGACAGACTTTTATTTATTTACTTTTGTTTATGGTTAAAAAAAATAAATAATTGCAAGTACTCGAGTAATCGTTCATTAGGAAATTTGAGTAATCGATTACAAGGATTCCTGTAAATCCCCATCCCTAGTTTCTTGGTATCCATCCCTACAGTTTCATACTGCTTGATACCAGAAACCAAAGCCTGCACTGCCATACCAAGTATACACTCTGTCCTGCGTTTTTCAACAATACAGTCTTGCAGTAGGAAGTTTTCAAGCCAAGAACTTGCAGCTGTACCTGCTGGTCCGTCTGCATCTTGCGTCCCACTATCCTAAAGGCATTGGTGGAGGGGTTGTGGTAGATCTGAACTCTGCTGAAGGCCTGGGCCCCGGCACCTGCTGGCAGCCACTTCTTATTACCATCATCGTAGATCATTACAGTTGCACGAGCCTGGCAAATACTTGACTCGCTAGAAGAAAAAAAGACATAATTTTGGGATTAGTTGGGATTAGACAGTATAGAGGTCATGAAATCATGTAACATCAAGAAAAAAATCTGAAATACACCTACAACATTAAATGTATATTAAGTTATGGAAAAAAGCACACTGAGATGATACATGATACAATCTTTAGGGTAGTTACTACAAACAGATCCAGCAGATGCTGATACTTCTCATCTATGAAGCCCTGTGACAGCGATGACCCATCTGACTGAACAAGGATGTTGGTTGAGTTATAAAACCGAACTCAACCATTATCGTTATGATACTTGTGCTGAGCAGCCAAAAAGTTTGTTGCCTCTGTGTTGTCTTTCGTAAGAAAAGGACCGTGTCTTTTGAACACAACATGAAGAATGAGCATACTTGCCCTGCATCCCAAAGCTCTGAAATGTTATAACTTTAATCCAGACTTGCCCCGCATCCCAAAGCCTCAGTAAAACCAGAAGTAGCTTTGGGTCTGCTATGTCTCAAAGCATCCTGTGATTTTAATGCTGATCAGAGGAAAGAGGATTGGGTAAAAAGTTTGTATATGTGGCGTGCCGTTGCCCTAGCAGTCTACGCGTGCCACATGTATCGAGGCTTTAGTTCTTGTCGCAGGTTGGACTCCTGGTCTCAAACATTTGCTGCATGTCTTTCCCCACTCTCTACTTCCCACATTTCTCTTCAGCTCTCTTCAGCTGTCCTATCTGTTAAAGGCGAACATAATTAAAAATATATAACTTAAAAACATCAGTGAACATCTATCACTGAAGTATGGTGACTGGGAAGTGTAATGCAAATTTAAAATGATGAAACACTTTTTCAAAGTTGGAAAAAGTTTTGGAAAACATTTTTATATTTTATAAAACCAAATGACATTAGCAAAACAATTTTACCAAGGCCAAAACAGAAACAGAGTGTCCTGCCAATCGCAGGTCATTCTTTCAGGTCATTCAAAATAAAATAAATAAAGAATAATTCTGGATATTTTCTATCAGTGATTAAGAACAAATCTCAGTTTCCACTGAGTCATTTTAATTCAGACTAATTGCTAGGGATGTAATGGTATTGTAAATATCACGGTATCTCGGTTTCAAAATTCTCACAATAATACCGTGGCATGTAACGATATCAAACAGGAACTCGGAGAACTCCCCCTAGTGTAGTTTCTTTCTGGCGCTATTGAGTGGGCCGGTCTGAGAAGCAAACATCATCTCCCATGATCCCCTGCACAGTGCAGGAAGAGATGGCGGAAAGCACAGAGGGGGAGCAGAGTGGAAAACTTCAACTAGTGGGCCCTCCTGTGAAGTTAAAATCAGAAGTATGGACGCATTTTGATTTTGCAGTAAACAAAAACGATCGAGGAGAAAACATGACGGACATGCAAAAGAAAACGTTAGCAGACACTGCCAGACCGCGATCGTCTACGAGTCTGGGAATACAAGTAATATGAGAAGGCACTTGATGAATCATTCCCCTGCAGCTGTTTTCAGTGGTGGATAATGAGGGATTTAAAAGGTTGGTGAACACGCTTGAGCCAAGTTACAAAATTCCAGTCAGTTTAAAGACACTCAACTGAAAGGTTTTTTTTATTTGCTTGTTATTTGAAACACTAGATCTGCCTACAATGTTCTTTGCACTTGAAAATACCTGTTGGTAGTAATAAATGTGATTAGAACATTTGAGCATTTTGTTTGTGTTCAATTACAATAGGTGTGTTTATCCTTATCATTCCTGGCACTTAATTTTTCACACTATGACATTTTTTTCAAAGTCATCTTATTTTTTGGACAATACCGCCATAATACCGTACCGTGGCCTTAATACCGTAACGATATCGTACCGTGAGATTTTGATATCGTTGCACCCCTACTAAAAACAGAACATTATTCATAGGAAACTTGGATTTTATTCATAATCTGATTGAAAATATATAGATTTATGGCTATTTTTCCTTATTTCAAATGACTGATATTTTAAATGTAGACGTCAGCTCAAGCTGTGAACTATAATGAGTCAGTGAAAACTGAGATTTGTTCATCGTCTTTGATTAAAAATATCCAGCATCATTTCTATTTTTTCAAATTTCATATGGCTTTTATTTTGAAAGCATACATCAAAATGACCTGTGATTGTCAGGACAGACTGCTTTTCTCCACCAAAACAAAGTGCTCACTCAATCACTTCCTACTAAACTCCATTCCGGTAGAATCTGACGATTGTAAATTTGTTTCAGGACTGGTAGAAATGTTCCGTCTCTTGTAAAAGTGTTTTTCTGATTTTGTTAATTTGTTTTCTTCAATGTAAATTTGTTTTGGCCTTGGTAGAATTGTTCTGCTAACGTCATTTTGTTTTATAAAGTGTAATAATGTTTTCCAAAATGTAAATTTGTCTACAACTTTGTAAAAGTGCTTCAGCTTTTGTGAATTTGCATTGTACCTCCCAGCCACCATACACAAGAATACCTGACTAAACACAACAAGCTCATGGAGCCAAGCTGAGACTTGTATTTGCAGCAGCAGGACTGCTTTATTCAGTCTTTTTGCTTATTTCAGTTTTGGCAGAAAACTGAAGTATCTTAATATGATAACGGTATCCTGACAAGCTGAAAAAATGTTTGTGGAACTTCTATCTCAAAACAATAATTGTTTTGGTGGAGTTACATTAGAGACAAAAGCTTATTTATAAGTCCTGTGCAAGCAGAATAAACACGTTTGAACATGTTCAGGTATATACTTGCGCAATTGTAAGTTTAGGTAGCAGAGTCTGAGACTGCAGGGTGCGTTTCAGACACTGAGGTCTAAAGATGAACAAGGAAGAGGATACCATAACTTTGTATAAATACAGCCAACACAATAGTTCATAAAAGTTTTTAGTAAAAACAAACTGGAAAAGGTACAAAATCATTACATCTATTGGCTAAAAGTGGAGGTGAAAAGGGACAAAGCTACAAAGTTGAATGACTGTAAATTCCTTTTATTTACCCCCCCCCCCTTCCCCTCCCTCTCTCTCTTTCCCCTTGTATTCTCTCTTTGTCTCTTGATCAATCTCCTCCACCTTTCCCCCTCTCCCTCCATCTGTGCAGTCAGCGATACAATCTGCTACTTCCTGTGACACAACCCACTTCCTGCTGCCAACACTTCCCAATAAGGTCTGCCTCTGCCTCTGCCTCAACAAACACTGTCCACACACTCACAATCCAAAAATCCCAAAAATGATCCATGAGCCAAACTGTGGGATCTGTGATCAGTAGCAACCAAGACACATAGATTTTACAGTTTGAGCAATTTTAAAAATACATGTATAAATATATGTATACATAAAGACAATGTTTAGAGGGAAATAATACAGGCGCTGGTGATAATGATAAGATTAGTAGTATTTACTGCTCTCTTTATGGACACATCCTTAAGCTGTTGGAACAAAAAGCAATACTTCAACAATTAAACCTAACATAAAATATGGTTCTCACTTTAAGTCCTCTCTTCACCAGCACTTATCTGAAAGGAGTTTTAAAAGAGACTAACTTTCACTTTTCTTTCTTTCACTTTCTGAGTCTCTTTTGCTTCCAGTCCATAGCTCACAAAGGAGAGAACATGGAATATACAAAGAGGTCATTTTTCAGTAAGCCTTGGATATCTAGCAAGTTGCCCATTATAATTATTTTGCTAGTACAAATCTGTTCTGTTTTTTTCATTCATTTTGTTGTTGCAGAAGTGCACCAAATATTCCAAGGCATTATGTATCAGTATTCAATCAGGTCTTTATTTTCAAAATCATAGATAGTGGGGCGCTGGTGGCCGAGCAGTCTAAGCGTCCCACGTATAGAGGCTATAGTCCTCAATGCAGAGGTCGCCCACTCTCTACTCTCCACATTTCCTGTCTCTCTTCAGCTGTCCTATCCAAAAAATAAATTAATAAAAAATAGGCAAAAAAAGCCCCAAAATATATCTAAAACATTTTTTTTTAATTGTAGATAGCAAAAATGTTCCTATTATTCTTTTTTTTAATTTTAAAACAACTCAGGCTTGGATTGAGAATGAGCAGGCCCCAGGGAACAAAATCTTGGAGGCCACCCTAAACCCAAGCCTGCCCCGACCCTCCACTATGCACACACATATGCACTGTAATGTAGGGATGTCATGATCAGCCTTTTTGGCACCCGATCACGTTCCAATTTTTTAAATATTTTTTTACATTTATGTGATACGTTCACATACATTCATCGGATACTTGTACTTGCCTAGTTAATAGAGTTGCATACTGTTTTCTTTTTGTTTTGTTTAAAAATAAATTAAAGTAAATAAAATAACAAAGATGTCTACAGCTTATTCTCCTTAAATCAGTCCAGCTAGCATTGTGTTAAACTAAAAAATAATCTATTCTAGATGTTCTGCTTTATGAGACCCACAAAAGTTTTGTGCATGCAATACTGCACACTCAAACTCAATGCTGCTGTGAATGTAAGTCTCATGACAGTGCCAGATTTACAATAGCGTTGCCCAGCTGCTAGATTAAGAAGATGAATATTAGACAATCACTCAATCAATCAATCTTAATTTGTATTGCACCAATCACAACAAACGTTATCTCAAGATGCTTTTACAAACAGAGCAGGTCTGGACCACTCTTTTTTAAATTATTAAAAAGACCCAACATCAAGACAGGATAAGGTCCAGTCCCCTCTTACTGACAGGAAT
This sequence comes from Notolabrus celidotus, assembly GCF_009762535.1. NCBI lineage: Eukaryota > Metazoa > Chordata > Actinopteri > Labriformes > Labridae > Notolabrus > Notolabrus celidotus. The sequence goes on from NC_048285.1 coordinate 16,675,388, forward strand.
CAGTCTCATCTCATCTTAATCTACCATGAGCATTGCACCTCGCAGTATTTAGCAAGTTACAGCGGCAAGGAAAAACTTCCTTTTAACAGGCAGAAACCTCGAGCAGAACCAGACTCATGTTAGACAGGCATCTGCCTCAACAAAGTTGGAGTTGGACAGAGGGATAGAGGAGAATAAGAGAGAAAGAGCGATGATAGTGATGAGAAGGATAGGAGTAGTAGTAGTAGTAGCTGTTGCCGCTGAAGTCCGGCACGTCCGCAGCAGCTGGAGTCTGGAACGTCCACAGCAGCAGGCCAGCTATGGCTTTCTTACGATACATTTTCCATTGAACAATATCCATCGCTTTTTTATTTTTCACAATTGATACACCTCCATCACCTAAAAGTGGAGGTATCAATCCAGTGTGCAGCGGGGCTTATATGTGACATGGGACAAACATCAAAGCTTTTACTGCAGTCACATCATGTTTTAAATCTCCCCATATGTTTTCACAAACTTTGCTGTACAACTCTGGTACCCAGCAGTGTTGAAACAGCAGGACCAGAAGAATTCTAGATCCAAAAGACAGAAGAAAAACATACATTCTTATAGAGATAAACTGGTTGTTTAAAGCGGTGAATTCAACCACCACCTCTATAATCTTGTCAGCATTTTCACTCTTTTGAGGATATCTATCCTTCCATATTAAGTCCAGAGTTTGTTGCTTCAGTGGAGCAGTCTTTCCTTTGTTGCTCTAGTGAAGTGTGTTGCATGTTAAGTTATTAAATGTTGTACCATATTGGTGGTATTAGTCACAGCTCTACTGCTACCACCTTGCAAAATGATCATATTATGGCTTCGTTTCCACCAAGCGGTCTGGTATGGATCAGTACAGTTTGGTATGGGTCGGATCGGTAGCGCCTGATCCTGTTTGCGTTTAAACAGCCAGCCATGCCCTACTTGGTCGGCGGTGTGTAAGCCGGATGCCGATAGCCGTGTCAGTTCAGTTGTGCTCATAAGTTTACATACCCTGGCAGAATTTGTGATTTTTTTTTGGCCATTTTTCAGAGAATATGAATGATGAGAGGGAAAAAAAATCACTCGTGGTTTGTGGTTGTGTGAAGCCATTCATTGTCAAGCAGATGTGTTAACTCTTTTTATATCATAATTACACCAGAAACTACCCAAGAAATCATACATTCTGCCAGGGTATGTAAACATATGAGCACAACTGTACGTAATAGCATCGTCATGGCAGCGTGACACAGTGTACCCCACTAATAAATGCAACGAAGAAGAAAAACGTGAGGAAAGTCTGCATCTCCATGGTCAACTATGGAACGCTGTTTCTTGACGCCATTTTCTAAACAAAAAAAGTTATCTTCCCGAAGTCCACTGGAGATTTAAACATGGCGGGGTTATGTGTTGTTCTTTATTACCGCTGCCGCATGGGAAGTGACGATTCTTTCGACCAATCAACGGACTGCAGTGTTTCTAGCTTCACCTTCTGGGGTCGGATTGGTATGTCTGGCACCCCAACAGAAAGGTACCAAAAAGTGGGACGGTACGGCTTGGTAATTTGGGGACCTGTACCGGTTTTAGTCAATGGAAACGCTACAAAATGCGTGCCGTACCGAGACGAACCAATCTGAACCACTTGGTGGAGATGGGGCTTTTGATACGATGCAAGTGAATTTTGAACTGTTTTCACCTTCTAGCTAAAAAAATATGGTGTTTGGTATGTTTTCACCCTTTTGAACCATATGTCTACATTCCAGAAGTTAGCTGGCTGTGCACGTGTTCATACAATGACATTTAAGAATAGCTGGAGTTCAACATCAGTGTCTCTATCTGAACCCCAACTCATTCGAGGCAGATGGCCGTCTAACATGAGTCTGGTTCTGCTCGAGGTTTCTGCCTGTTAAAAGGAACTTTTTCCTTGCCGCTGTAACTAGCTAAATACTACAATGCTCATGATGGATTAAGATGAGATAAGATTGAGTCCTGTTAGTAAATGGTAAATGGACCTGTATTTATATAGCGCTTTTTTAGCCTTTCTGACCACTTAAAGCGCTTTTACACTACTTGTCACATTCACCCATTCACAGCACATTCACCTACTGATGGCAGAGGCTGCTATACAATAGGTATTAGCTAATCTCATTCATACACATTTACACACTGCTGAACAACGGGAGCAATTTGGGTTCAGTGTCTTGCTCAAGGACATTTTGGCATGTGACTAAAGGAGCTGGGAGGATTTGGGGTCTTTGATAATAATTCAACATAGAGTACAGTCTAGAGCTGCTATGTTTGTAAAAGTGTCTTGAGATAATGATTTGGCGTTATACAAATACAGATCGGCTCAGTGTCCAGATCGACTCCAATCCAATAGTTGAGATCAAGATCAGGACATCCCTACAGTAATGTGAGTTGTTAAAAGTTTTTGATTGGACTAAAATCTATTTGAAATACCTATAGTTGTGATCATAGGCTGCATGACAACACTTATATCCCACCTATATCATCTGCATAATAGCCTACAGTGCATAGCTAAATGGTAAATTCAAGAGTCTATGATTCAGAATCTTCAATCACACATACACACACACACACACACATCAACCCATAATGCATGGGTAGACCTATAGTAAATAGTAATATACTGTATGTAGCCAGTATTTTTAATCATACCAGAGTTCTACCATATCACAATGTAAAAATTGAATGGAAAGATTGAATGGCCTAGTGGTTAGCTGATGCCTGCTGTTTGCAGAGCAAGAATGTGTCACACATAGACTTCCACATGGCTTCAGGAAACTCAATATGCAATTCCTCTTTCCAAGCATCCCTGAATCTGTCAGTATAAGCTGTAGTACCATTGTCATGTTATAGACTGACACATTTAGAGATAAGATGTCTCAGGTGACCAAACAATGCAACCATCCTTTAAAGTACAAGTTATCAATTGAGACTAAACCCATATCTCTCCAGACACAACAGGATTTGTCTAACTGTGAGGGTAAAAAAGGAGTGATTAAAAAAAGATCAGTGCTTTTCCAGAGGTTTCCGGCAGACTACCTAAAATTCTGATCTGATTTAGAATTCAGAATCTCAGAATCAGCTTTATTGGCCAGGTATGCTTGAACACACAAGGAATTTGACTTTGGTAAACTGTGCTCTCTTTGTACAAGGCATAAGAATAAGACATACAAATAAAAAAAAAAAATTAAAGCTATAAATACAAAAGAACAACAAATAGGCATGACTAATATGTACAGGCTAAAATAATATGATAAAGGGCAGTGATGAGTAGCAGAGGTAGTATTTACATTATAAAAATAGTAGTTCAAACAATATAAATATGGAATTCTGCTTGGAGAATTGTTGCATTGTATATCTACATGTATATTTACAGAGAGTATTGATCCAACAGGTATGACACTGTTATGGTTTAATGTTCATCAGAGTGACAGCCTGGGGGAAGAGACTGTTCTTATGGCGGGTTGCTTTGGCGCACAGTGATCTGTAGCGCCTGCCGGAGGGGAGGAGTTTGAAGAATTTGTGTCCAGGGTGTGAGGGGTCAGCGGTGATGCTACCTGCCCGTTTCTTGGCCCGGGACCGATACAAGTCCTGGATGGGGGGGCAGGTTGACACCGATGATTCTAACAGAACACTTCAAGACAAAGCTTAAATTCTTTAAGGACTCAAGCTTATCCAGCTTGGAAAATAACATGGCTGGCAGGGATGAGCTGACAACAGAGTTGGCCTCCATGTTATACTTTATAGGTGCATTTTGACCAAGAGTTCCCGGCTCTTTCAGCCCCAGAACTACTTTACCCTGAACTAAAAGGTTCTGTGCCCCCCATTGTTGTCTTTCAGCCCCAGAACTACTTTACCCTGAACTAAAAGGTTCTGTGCCCCCCATTGTTGTCTGCATTTCGACCGTGGGCCCGAAGCCCCGGGTAGATTGTGCAAATCAGGCCAGTGATGTATGGAGGGGGGGAAAAGTAAATGCACTACACCACCAGACCAGTAGAGGGCAGTAAGTCAAAGAGGAATGCCATTCATCACAGATAACACCATAGAAGAAGACGGACCGGCAGGTATCACAACAGTTAGCCTGTTAGCATGGAAGAGACTCAACTTGCGCCGTTTTAGATCGTGCTATATGTCATCACAGATGGATTCACTGAATCAACACGTGAGAGGAGATAAGTGCGAGTAGCAAAGACGTTTCAACACGACCTTGAAATCATTTTTTACTCAAGATGCCATGGCAGAGATCGCCGCTGTTTTGATTTAAACAGCGACCCTGTTATCTGCCGACTTTCAGCCGAATGCATCCTCATAAACATCTTTAGATGATCATTAAATATCTGATGAGGATATTGAATCTCAAAACTCCCTGTGTTTCAACAGCTGTGTAAACTCCTCAAACACTGTTAAATTCAGCTGAAGGTCTCTAGTTTACAGGGTCACTTTTAAAACTGTAACACTGGGAGGGACGCATTTGCGGTGGGCTGAGAGAAGACTACTGTTACAAGCTGCTAAATGAAGGGAATCACAGCTTCTTCTTTTGAAAAGTACACACACATTCAAAAAAGATAGAAAAAATTAAAGAAAGAGAAATCAAGTGAATCACAGATGTGTGATGTTATTGTGGACGACGGGCAGAATAAAAACACTGCAGTTAATCTACCAATCAGACACATTCAGCATTGCAGGCCCTGCCCCCCAAAAGCCCCAGGGTTTTTGAAAAGTACTATCCCCCTAGCCGGGGCTTTTTAGGGGGGAGATTATCAACCCCTGAACTAAATTTAGATCCTAGTTCCACCGGTCGAAACGCACGTAGTTCAGGGGTAAAGTTCCTAGTTCCTGGGTAAACTTCCTCCGGTATAAAAACGCCTTAAGACACAAGGGGGTCCTTGAGCTAAGCTTTCTTGAGCCCTCCTTCACCAAAACATAACAGCCCTGGAATTGTCCACCCGGTAGTAATGCCTGGCCTCTGCAATCTCGGTCCTCCTTCTGACTTCTGTTTCTGTAAGTGTCTCTGGAGATCCTTTGATTTCAATATTTCAAAACTCAGGATAGAATCATGGGATTCAACCCTCTAAAAAAGTTGATGAAAGAAAAATTAAAAGGTTCTGGCGCAGATATAGATATCTGGGATGGGCTAGTTTTGATTGAGTTTATACCAGGGGTTCTCAAACTTTTTGGAGCCAGGGACCCCTTACAGGTGAGAAAATTGTCCAAGGCCCCCCTCATAATTGTAACAGATTAAGCACATGCTTACTACCATTAGATTTCCTTGGAACTACTTGTATTGTAAAACGTATCAATCTAAATACTTCAGACCTGTTCCATAGTGATAAACAGATAACACTTCAATTTGAATCAAGTAAATACCACTTGTATACTTTAAAACAGAGGGTCATTTCATTCCTTGTGGACTCAACATGACAACATACTTTTCAAGTAATTGATCTTAAATGCTTTCAGAAAATTAACAGTAGCAAGACTCACATATCCCTTCAAGCCACTAAATGGTATCATAACAATGGTGTATGCTGTTTTTTTAATGACACAGCACAATTTATTAGAAATGTATTCAAATTATTTCACGGACCCCCATGCTATGGTTCACGGACCCCCTGGGGTCCCAGGACCCCACTTTGAGAACAACTGGTAGCATTCTTCAGCTTTGCATATTTGTTTATGTTTTGAGACGTATTCAATAACTTTCAATTGGAATACTAACATAGGGTTCTGATGAGGTGGTCTTTAACTATTCTGAATGGGATCTTTTCCAGAGAACCCAATAAGAAAACATCAAGAAGGGGTTTAAAGTCAGATTTTACCTGGTTAATTGAATATCCAGATAACCTACAGAATGAAGTACTTAAGCCTAGGAGAGTAGGGACCGATTTTTCTAGAATTTTTCAAACAATATTACATTATCTGTATATAAGGTACAGTGTTTCCCCACCTCGAGACCTTCTTTATTCAGATGGCTTTTTATTTTAAGAGTTAAAAGAAGTTAAAACAACCTTGGGTTGGGTGGATAAGCACTCTCTGATCTCATGTACATCAAGCATGCTGTGCAAGGCAGAGATGGCTTATGGGAACTAGGAGGAGACAGAGACTTAGGAGTGGGAAATATATGCATATTTAATAGCAGAGAAAGGGAGGGCTGAGAAGTAAGACTGAGAGTCAGGATATACATTATTGATAAACTTTGGCCGCAGAGACTCAAAACGTGTGGGGTGCAAGGGCATACAGGGGAGTGTGTCTATGTGCTAAACTCAATCCACTGACTAAAACATATTCAATGATTTGCAGTTGACTGTACTTTTGTAATGGACAATATCATGAAAGGTTGGCTATTATACACACCATCTCCTCCGATAAGGACCAGCAATCCACTTCTGAGGATGCTTATACTAGTTGTCGGGCTAAGCTAGCTAAGTGATAGTTTCTTTCTCTAACACAAATAAGTCTCTGGCTGATGCAGTGGGAAGGATTTAAGTCATCAACCTTGAAAATGCCTCCAACAAAAGGACTGAACACAACAGGACTCCTCAGTTAAGGACGTTTTTAAAAGTATCAAATTGCAAATTATTTTTTGCAACACATTTTGGACTCAGTCTTAACTTGCTGTTAATGCAGTTAAAGGGAACTGCTCATCCCTCTGTTGTTTTACTGTCGGGGAGGGGTTAACAGGAAATAGCAGAGCACAGCCCGGGAATGTGTTCTCTAAGAGATGTCTGTATAAGGCTGTGATCTGAGAGCTATCCTCCAAATGTGCTGGCAAGTACAGGCAGGCTCAGTGGCTTTGTGTCTTCTTTCCTCCTCCTCTTATGTTTGCCTGACCATCCCTCAATGCTCCTCAGCAATTTTTCAAGGATTTCTAATTTGGGACAGGCTTCTTGGTGTAATTTATGCTTTGTAATGTATGTCATATGTTATTGAAGTTATATTTAGAAGCTGGGTTTAGAGCTGCTTCAGTACAGTGTAAATGATGGTAAAACACAATAATCAAAGATAAAGAACATAGAGATATTAGTCCTGAGGCTGGGACAAGACACAATGAAGTTACAGTCTTCTGTCTTAACTTAAACTACTCCAATATCATGTATTTGAATCTATTATTTGTTCATAGTCCCTCCTGATATGCAAGACTTCTTCCTTCAAAGGATCTCAATATCACGGTTCTTGGCTTCAGCACTAAGTTTCTTTCTCTGTGGCCAATAGGCAGCAGGAGAGGCTGAAACAAAGTTACAACACTTTCCATTAGGAGTGTAAATTTCAAGTATTTTCCGTGATCGATCTTTGGAAATGTTAACGATCAATTATCGATTAATCATTAAAAAAACGTAAATGTTTTCCATGTCACAAACAATGTCAAATGCGTTTTTCCCCATAATCAAAATGTCCTTCATGACACAATGTATATAACTGACAGTATTGAATAGCTAAGGATCGACTTGAGGTGTTCAAAATGTTAAACATGCCAAATATCAATGTGTAGAGCAGGCTCATAATCTCCGCTGACAAACGGTATTAAAGCAGGATTTACAGCAACAAGGGAACTGATCAGAAATATATTTTACACTCAGTGTCCAGTTACTGAGAAAAATAAGCATATGAACGCGGTCACGTGTCAGCCGGGAGAGCAACAGGGTCACAATCAGTCCAGTGGCAGAGACAAAAAGCGCTCGCTGAGACCTGTCACTCAGCTGCAGCCCCCAGCTGAGCGGCTCCACTGTGCGCAACACCTTCAGCTGATTTACATCAAAACATGCTTTAAACTTAAAATACCCCCCTGATAGCTGAACGAAATATGAGACCACATGTTGTTTGTCCCACGTGATAGAAAATAGAAACAAAAAATGTGTTTGAGTATGTTCTTAACAAGCAATTAATCTATAATCAATTAATTGTTAACATTGTCAACATGTCTCTTCTTTCAGGTGTCCTCTCCCAGGCCATTGAAACAGCAGTAATTAAACCACTCCTGAGGAAGAACAATTTAGATACATCAGAAATGAACAACTATAGGCCGATATCAAACCTCCCTTTTTTTAAGTAAAATTATCGAAAAAGCTGTTTTTCAACAATTGAACAATTATCTAATGATAAATGACTGTTTTGATGTCTCCCAATCAGGATTCCGATCACATCACATCACAGAGACCACCCTAGTCCAGGTCCTCCATGATATTCATTTAAACAAAGACAGTGGCAAAATTTCAGTTTTGGTATCACTTGATCTTAGGGCTGCTTTTGACACGGTTGACTACAAGATACCACTGGAAAGACTTTAAAACTGGGTGGGACTCTCTGGTGCAGTACTAAATTGGTCCTATTTAAATGACCAGGACTATTTTGTGTCTATAGGTAAATCTGAGCGGATGAAAATCGTATGTGGAGTACCTCAGGGATCCATTCTGGGGCCTCTGCTATTCAACATCTACATGCTCCCCTTAGGTCAGATAATAAGAAACAATAAAATAAATTATCATAGCTATGCAGATGACGCACACATTTACATCACCATATCACCAGGGGATTATAGTACCATACAAACCCAAACAAATCAATGACTGGACAAGCCAGAATTTTCTTCAGTTAAAGAAAAAACTGAAATGATTGTTTTTGGAGCCAAGGAAGAAAGGTTAAAGGTTACTGCTCAGCTCCAATCTGCACAGATGAAATGTTCAAACCAAGCCAGAAACCTTGGTGTAATCATAGACTCTTAATTTCAGCAGCCACATTAAGACAATTACAAAGTCTGCCTACTATCACCTTAAGAATATATCAAGGATTAAAGGACTTCTGTCTCAGCAGGATGCAGAAAAACTCGTCCATGCATTTATCTTTAGCAGACTAGACTACTGTCACGTGGTCTTTCCAGCACTCCCTAAAAAGTCCATCAGACGGCTGCAGCTCATACAGAATGCTGCTGCTCGAGTCCTAACAAGGACCAAAAAGGTAGATCACATCACTCCAGTTCTTAGATCCCTACACTGGCTAACTGTCTGTCAGAGAATAGCCTTTAAAATCCTGCTGATGGTTTATAAAGCACTGAATGGTTTAGGCCCAAAATACATTCCTGATCTGCTGCTACTTTATGAACCACCTTGACCTCTGAGGTCATCAGGTACTGGTCTGCTTTCAGTCCCTAGAGTCAGAACGAAACATAGTGAAGCAGCCTACAGCTCAACCTGTCCAAGACTGAGCTTATTATCATTCCAGCCAGTCCCACTGTGGATATCAAAACCTCATGCACACTAAGTCTACCCGAAATCTGGGTGTCATGATTGATGACCAGCTAACCTTCAGGGTTCATGTTGCCTCCATTGCTCGGTTCTGCCATTTTGCCCTCTATAATCAACAATGATCAACAATATGGACAGTGTTACAACATAACGCAGCAGTAAATGCTATCTATTGATGAGTGGGATCACATACTTCATGCCACCACAGCATACGCCACTGCCCAAGTTGAGCCACCCCAGTCAAAAAAGTCTGGATCCGCCCCTGCTTATTGGCGCGTGCCTCATCGCACCTATGTCATGCTTCTTTGACAGTCAACAGGTGGGTCGAAGGGTGCTGCTGATAGACTAGAGGTGGCTACAGGAAAAGACAGGGACTCAAATTTCACCCAGGTAAAAGTCAGACAATTGTCAACACAATTGACCTTATAGTGAGGTAAAATCTTTATTCTCTGGTAGCATACCAATCAAAACTAACTTTTTAGTTAAAAGGTTAGCATGCTACTTTGGCAGGCCAAAGAATCATTTATATTTTCATATTGGATCCTGTCCAACAATCCTAGCAACAGCAGCGGAGGAGGTGAGTGAAACTTAATTTTGCTGAACACAACAAAAACTTAAACAATGAGCCATGGTGATGATAGCAGCAGTGTGAAAAGTTGTGACATATGCCTTGTTTTTAAAGGTGAGTCAACCACAGAGCTCAGAGAAAAGCTGAATAAGGACAGCTTCATGTTAAATTGACCACAACAGGCAGATAAATATCCATCACCTTAGACTGCTAACTGCTGTGGAATCACTGGGACTATTATTCAAAAACTACATACATGAATAATTTTAAATTTAAAAATGTTTTTTCCCAACAGGTTTGTATCTTAAATTAGTTGCTGGGTAATAAGCATGATTAGCGGGACAGGGTGAGTAAGGACCCCCACCCTAAAGGGATTCTATTTCCCATAACCACCTGCTGTCCATACATTATCTCTTACATCAGTGCTTCCCAAACTGTGGGGCACAGCTTAATAAAAAACAATACAGCCATGCTAACTAGGCCAACTATGTATAGTGATAGAAGTGAAGTGGCTGGTAAACAAAGTAGCGTAGCAGAGTAATATGTGACAGACAACAACGTAGATCGGACCCCCCTCCTCTCTGTGTTACCCTGAGACACTTCAGAGCAGAGCCACACTCATCAAACAGCGGCTGCTTATCATTTTGTAATACTGTAAAATATCATGACCTTAAAAGTCAATAATATAAAAATGGAAATGAATAAATTATCACAAACAAATAAATAAATGAACTAATTAATGAAGGAATTAATCAATCAATGAATCACTTAAAACATAAATAGGTGTGTATGTGTGTGTATGTATGGGGGGGGAATATTCACCCACAAAGCGGGGAAAGGTTTGGGAACCACTGCCTTAAATGAACCATCTAGATCGCCAAAATTAAAGGTTTTTCTTGAAGACAATTAGAATGGCCATGCTCTGAAGAGAAAAAATAAATATATTCCTTCAAAAATAATATCCTGGGGGTTTGTTTTTGTTGCTGTAACTGGTGTAGAGCAGTAGGCTTTTTTCGCGCGTCAATCGTGGAGGAAAATGCTCCGGGATTGTAAATGCATCAGAAAAAGATTTAAATGGGGGGGGGTACCCTAAAGAGTATAGAAAAATTGTTGGTGTCGAAAATCAAATCAAAAGGAGATTTTTACCTGGAATTTAGTTTTGTAAATGTGCAACACATTTAGCTACTTTTTTATTTTTAAAAAGAATACGAAATCCTAGTTTTAGTATTTTTTAAAGTTTCTGTCAACAATAGCCAAAAGTTAGTTGTAGCTGCATAATTCTGCACTTGAGAGCGCTCTTTTTTTTTTTTGCCTTGTATTTTTCATAAAGCCCTTGGATGGCAACTTGAAAAAACTAGGTGTGTTGGTAGTATTACATACTGCTTGTCTAGAGTAAGGATCATGTTTTTCAAACCCTCCCTGGTAACTCTTTTTATGTGATGCCATGCCTGCCATCTAAGTAAAAGTAATGGTGTAATTGATATCTATCTGCTATTTGGAAACTCTCTTATATGGTGTCGTGCTGGCGTATGCATCAGAAATAGTGTTTTGTTTGACTACATTCCATCCTCCCTTTGCACTCATGCAGAGCTTTCTGGTGGTGCTTTAAATGCACAAACAAATGAGTGCACTCAGAACCTGCATGTCTCACTACACATCACAAGTCACACACATGTTGCAATTTCAATGGTTAAATGTTAAATCTTGCAGCCAAATTTGGAGCCCATTCAATTTCCAAGTGAGCCACTAAATCACCACCTGTGGGTCCCAGGGACTCACTGAAAATCTATATACATCACTGGACTTGATATTTGTTGTCAGATAGGACAGGTCTTAAGGACTCATAAATGGGACAGTTGTTGTCAGCTATAACAACTGTGAATGATAATGCATATGGTAGCACTGTTTGCACCCCATTATCAAAATGATTAGATAATCTGTAATACTGATAGTGTGCACTAAACAGTTATCACATAGATAACATTTGTTAAGTGAAATGAGGGAAGAAAATATGTAAAGTAACATTAAAACTTGACTTTAAAATAAAAATATTAGAATAATATTACTAAACACATTGCTACTGTTGCTAACCACTTTCTCAGCTTGGACGAATTTGTATACTTCTGTCCAGTTGACTGCACTCCTGTGTCAACATTCACATACCATAGGTACAAATAACAATGACCATAATTGAAGCCACATTCCAGACTCTCCCTATTGTACAAGGTGACACACTGTTAAGGCCACAACAGGGGCTGGCAGGAGCAATATTCAGATAAAATAAAACCTATACATGAATCAGAGTTTGAGACAACTTTGAATTGCACAATTACACCTGAATAGAAACATGAAAAATGTTCTTACAAGTCCTAACATAATTGAAACTGATTCCTTGTTGTTTTATTAACTGACGGAGTCCTTCATATCCATGTGTTGTTAATCTGCTGTGTTGTGGAATTCTAAACTACTATGTGTGAGATCATCATCTGAAAGAACAACAATAGAGATGAATTAGAAAAAAGGAGGTATTGAGGCTGATGTCAAATCCTGGAAAACTGCTTGGAAAACTGTAAACATGCCTATCCTGTGCATTTGTTTATTTATAAATGTATGTCAGCCAGCACCAGCAAGGTCACCTCAATCACCTGTGTTTCCAACTGTTATTCAAATTTTGCCATGGTGATGGTAGCAGCTGTTAAATTTCTGTGGGAGACACTTGATTTTGAATTGGATTTTCAGTGAAACCACTGTCTCAAATTGCTGTCAGTGTGCCAAAACCATAACCCTTATCAGAAAAAGGACCAACCCATGACCAACCCCGTCATCTGCACCAGTTAATTTTATGTAAATAAAGTTTTTCATCTAGCTCAAGGGCACAACAGCGGCACAGGATTGACTGCGTTTTGATGGCCTATTTTGAAGGGTGCAACGATACACAAAATTCACGGTTTGGTTCGGTTTAATACGTTTTTGTCACGGTTCGATACAGAAAAAGAGAAATTTTTTTTACTTCTAGTTTATTGAAATTACCAAAATTTGTTTCAGCTCAAAAGCAGTTTTTAAATTAAATTACATAAATGTATAAGGGGCAGCTATACCTGACACATGTTCTGCTGTGCATGTGTGTGTGTGTGAGTGTGTATGTATGTCTGTCTGCGTGCTCATCTGCCATGCGAGATACAGAGTGCAGAGAAGAATTGTGAACGCGCGACCATGTAGAGACATTAATGACATCCCGTCATGTCAATAAGATAAATAACATAAGGCTATTTAGTCTGTTAAATAAAAGAACAAGGTATAGACCTGATCTATGAGAGAGGGAACCTTAAATCACTTCTGCTTTGACTTCCAGGGGGGGGCAGGACCCTGCTGGTGTGCCCCCGATATAACGACAGGGAAAACACTGTCCAGTATCAGGCTGAAGTCTTACACAGCATGCAAGACCACAAGTAATGCATATACGCACTTTAAAACCATATCACCCAGTCTAGCATCACTACAGGACCACGGAACAACTCTGCAACCAAATAGGACACTCGTGGAGGAGGCGAGCGCAGATCCTCTGAACTTTCAGCACAGAGTGCCTCGTCAGAAGTTGATAAAATAAATATAAAATTGTGTATTCGGTTCGGTTCATAGAGCGTACAGAACCGTGTCCACTGTATCAAACGGTTCGATACAGATACACGTGTTGTTGCACCCTTAATATATATATATATATAAGTTAAGTGGAATTTGTGGCAATTTGTTCAGAAGATGTCAAAGGTACTTTCAGCAGCGAAGCCCACTTTTCTCCACTCTGAAGATGTCATCGCTCCCTCTGAGTCTCAACATTCCATGCAATACACACCCATATAAAATTGAAAATAAAGAGCTAAAAATTGTAAAACTTAACCAGTAAAATCTCAAAAACTGTAAAAGCTAACTTTTTATTTTGAAAACAAAAGAAGAAAGGGTAAAAGTAGAGATTTCAGGTAGAAACAAGGGAGACCAGGTTTGGTTGAAACATTGGGAGAGCTACAGCACCACCATTTCCACCAACCAGGGATAACATAAGAGTCACGGGATCATTTCAGTGCTCAGTTTCTATAGAGAAAAAAAGGATTTCATGGATTAAAAAAAAAAAATTTTTCAATCAAGACTATATTCTATATCTGTGACCAAAATAATCATGTTATTAATAAAAACTGTGCTGAAATGTTTCCGCCTTTTTGGTGTACATGCAGCCTGACTGACCTGCTGCTTCTCTGTATGTTGATGCTCTGTTGGGTCGGGATGACACATATTCTCACACACTCACACTCACACACACACACACACACACACACACACACACACACACACACACACACACACACACACACACACACACACACACACACACAGGAATGAATGCCATGCATGACTATATGCTACTTTGAACATCAAGCTACTCTATTTAAATCTGGTGTTGGGGATTAAGACTTTATGACGGATCTAGTAGCTGGAAGCTCAATTTAGTTTTGTTTTCCACGAACCTGCAAAAAACTTGATATGCGTTTTCTTCCGCAAGATGACGCAATCTACTCGGCACTCTGCTAAATACAGCCAACACAAACTGCTCCACACTAACACACACACTGATCATCAGAGGTAACCACTATTTGAGTTCACATCAGTACAATAACTACACAGAAAACTCAAGTCTTTGGGCTGGTTTGCTTTTGTAGATCATATGGACACATCAGTATTAATTTTAGTCTGTTTCTTAAAGGAATGTTTTCACTTTTTGACGTGGAGTTGTACGAGTTGCATGTCACCAGTAATTGTACTAGCAACAATGAATGGTGCTCAGCTCGGCCCCTGTAATGGGAAACCTGCTGGGAGAAACAGCATGCAAGCAAGGCTACAGTTTACTGCAGATGGGGCCAATTCTGCCACGGAATTTACGTGATTTTTAGAAACTCCAACCCAAGCAATCATCTCGTTTTAGGTGTCCACTGAGATTTTTTCCAGTACTTCACTTCATCAGCTGTTCGGGTCTGCAGGCTTCAAAGAGACAAAATAATGAGTGATTCTGACACAGCCGATGACATGCCGTTTGCTGTGGACACACGTGGACACCGTCATGAGCCAGAGTTTACAGGGGAAAAGGCGATTCAATACACCCAAGTAGAAAGCGAAAAAACTTCTATGTTAACTGGAGAGCAGAAGAGATCCCAAGTTACCGGACGGTGCATGTGTAAACTGTAGGGGTGACCCAAAATAGTTGATTATTCGACAATTTGTTCGAAAGCGCATCAGTCCACTGCCAATCTCATAGTTAACACCTACATATGAAACTAGGATTTATATTACTTCATATCATATAAAGTTTTACAGAGTAAAATATTATTCTATTTGAGTAAAAATGTACTCTGTTAAATTTACTGTGAAGGTTCATAATATCTCACAATGTCAGGAAAAAGAACATCAGAGGATCCTTAAAAAAAGTCATGAAGATGAGGAGCAACCTCATGAAGAGGGCTGTGATCAACGCTTATATACCGGACCACACAAAAAACTGTACGTAGCCACTGGAATGGTGGCAAAAGAACGAGGAGGGATGCACAAAGCTGTCTGGAGCTGCGAAAAAATCCACAGCACCCCATTCACTTTCACACCATCAGAGAGGACATTCTACAAAGCAGGATTTTTGTAAACAAAGCGAGAAGCACACTTCTGCTCGTCAACTTAAAGGTCACATATCATGCAAAATCGACTTTTTAATGGTTCTCTACCTGAAATATGTGTCCTTGGCATGTCTACAAACCTCCCCGAAAATGAAAAAAATCCATTCTGCCCCTGTTCTGATTTCTCCACCTTTCTGTAAATGTGTGCTATAATGAGCCATTTCAGTTTTCAGTGTTTTTCATACGTCACAACGACATCCGGTCTGTAACAGAAGTCAGAGCTCGGAGCTTGTTCAGCCCATAGACTGTGTAAAATACAACTCAACTCCTCCTCCGTTTTCCATAACCTGCACACATGTGTGCTAACAAGGAGCTTAGGAGGGAGGCATGCTAGTTGTAGGCTGTCTTAATAAACACAAAGGTCGGTTTTACTCCCCACGTCTGCAGATTTGAAGATCTAGTGGATGACTTTTTATTTTTCATGGAAAAGTGCTAGCGCTAGTTAGCATAGCCACATAGCTACATGTTCGTAGCTGTGTACCAAGACACACGTCGACATACTGACAAATAAAACAACAAGAAACACAGAATCTGTGACCAATCGTTCAGAAAGGTCCTGCTGCAGGCGCCTCTCCGTCAGGATCAGATTCTGGATCAAATTCAGAGGGTTGAAGTAACGCAGGTCTGTGAGCAGCCGTGTATATTCAGCCAACATGTAAACATTAGATCAACATGCTAGACAGCCGAGGGCACTTCCACTTCCTGAGGGGGCGTGGTCAGAGAGCTCATTCTCATTTAAAGGCACAGACACAGAAAACAGCCTGTTCTGAGCAGGGCTGAAAAAGAGGGGTTTACAGGCATACCAAAATCTGATTTCAAAGTGTTTTTTGAGCAATACACTAAAGATGTGTTTTGGGGACCTCTTAGACCAATATATTTTGATGAAAAAGAGCATAATATGTCACCTTTAAATTAGTTGGTTTTCCTCACTGACCATTTGAAAAGACTCGAGCGGACAAAAACGCAGTGAAAGACTGTTTGAAAGGGTACGGTTAAGAATTTTCAAGACATTTAGCTAGTTCAAATCTCATTTTGAACTTTCTATGTTGAGCCTAAAGTTAGACAAACTACCCATCCCAGTGCTGGTCTCTACAGTATGAAAAATATCTCTGGAAGTCCTACCTGTTTAATTTTAACATTTATCCCATTATTAATTTTTAGGAAGTTTTTGTCCTTTCTTATGTTATATTTTTGTTAATTTGAATTAATTAAGAAAAGTCCATAATGGTCACTGAAATAAATTAAAAATGCTAAAAGTAATGCTAAATAAAAAAATGACTGAAAAGTATTAATGAAAATCAGACATCGCATTTAAATTGCGTTTGAACAGAATCATTTTAAAAAACAAACTAATAAAACTGTCCTGTACAAAAATGGTGGAACCCTGAACTTAATAGTTTGTTGCACTACCTTTTGAGGCAATCACTGCAATCAAGTGATTTCTCTAACTCTAAGTGAGACTTCTACACCT
The DNA here is from genome assembly GCF_009762535.1 of Notolabrus celidotus. NCBI lineage: Eukaryota > Metazoa > Chordata > Actinopteri > Labriformes > Labridae > Notolabrus > Notolabrus celidotus. Next base: position 16,692,398 of record NC_048285.1, read on the forward strand.
GTCAACGGGTATTTTGGCCCACTCCTCGTGAGCAAACTGCTCCAGCTGTCTCAGGTCTGAAGGACTCCAGACTGCATGTTTCAGCTCCTTCCACAGATGTTCAATAGTATTTATATCTGAGCTCATAGAAGGCCACTTCAGAATAGTCCAATGTTTTGCATTGGAATACAGCTAAAGTTACTACACTGAAATATGTGAGCAAGAAATACAAATCTGGGACCAACCAATGTGATGAGATACACTGTACAGTAATAATTCCAAAAGTAGAAGGGGTTCTGCGGGCAGGCAGCAAGTGACCCTCCAGACAATATATTGCATTACTCATATGTAGCCAACCAAGTCACAAGCCTCTTAGACATTGCAACTCTGCAGCACTGCCAGAAAAAAAGATCTGCCATCACAATGCCTAAGTTACATTGCACCCCAAAACAGAAAAATATTGCTTTAGCAGTGTATGATTACCATACACTGTATAATAAATGGATGTAGTATCCGTATCGTCACCCATCTGTTTCTGAATTGCTGTCTTGAAGCCGATGGTCGGCTGGTGCCATATTGGAAATGCTGAACACAACCTGAATTCTGTAAAGCCAGTGTGAGGTAAAGGAGGCGGTCAGGCGTTCCCGCCCGTCGGTCAAGTCAGCTATGCCTCTCATGATGGAAACTCTTAATAATGTCTTCTTAACTTCTGCATTTTGAAAAAATCCCCCACTTTAAAGTGTGCCATTACAGAAATTAGCTATTCAGACTAAAATCATTATGTATGTACCAGGCTGTAAACATGTTTATTTCTGCTGTAAATATTTAGATTTTTTTATTTAAATGGGTGTGTATGTTGGTTCTGGTACTTCTGGAGCCAGCCTCAAGGGAACACTTGACTATGCGCGAGTGTCAAAAACTGCAGTCAGTATTTTAAACCTGCACATTGGCTTCAATTCGTGACTGGATGTTGCTGCTTGGTTACAGCACATCACATTAATGACTACGGAAGCATGAGAGGTATGGCTTGTAAACCAAGCAGCAACATCCGGTCATAAAATATGACACCCATGCCTCTTTATTACCTCAGACAAGGTTTGGTTGTATTCAGCATTTCCAATATGGCCCACGATCGGCTTCAAAACAGCGCTCAGGAACAGAAGGATGACGTCACGGATACTACGTTCATGTTTTGTGCAGTCTGTTACACACGGTGGGAGCACCACACACAAAGACATTCACATGCCAGTGGCGTACCCAGAAAATGTCTTTTAGGTGGGCCACTAGGGGATGGGTACCGAATTCGGTACTTTTATCTGTACCGGCCGAATTCCGTCGGTACTACCGAGTACCGATTCACGTAAAATCAAACGGTACCATGTTTCGGTACCTGAACGCATCCTTGTGACTGTGAGGGAGTGGAAGAGGAGGCGAGTTTCCATACTTTCGCCCTGTAATTAAGTCAGAGACTGATCGGGTGAACAACTCTGCCCTCTGCATCTGCACGGGAGCGTGCCAAACGGAGTCTGCAGCTGACGGGCGTGCGCCATGGGAGAAGTTCCCTCGGCTGGTGGTGAGGCTTTCAGCAGTGTGTCTGCCCCCTGGTGGCTGGCTGCAGTATAGGTCCAATAAATCTGTCTCCCCCATTCATTTGAATGGGGGAGCAGTCAAACTTTAAAAAATAAATACACGTCGTACGAATGTTTCTCACATCCGTATGCTGTGGTGATATGTAGTTAGTATTTGACTGTTTTGTGTTCAAGGCCTCTTTTTCCTGAAACGTTTCTTTTTCGTTAGTTATTAGAGTTTAAAAAATGGGTTTTATTCCGGGTATCCTTTCATTCACAGCCGCCATAGAGTGAAACTTCAAAGGACACACAGCGTCTTGTGACGCTACGCTGTAGGGCGGAGCTTGTTACAGTGGCTTCACAGGCTCTGGCTGCACAATGGCAGGAGAGGGATTTTTGGCTTCAGAACTGTACAACGGGAGGAGGCGGAGCAACGCTGTCCATTTTTATTTACAGTCTATCGCGTGCACACTCACTGCGAGGCAGAACTGCAGGAGGATTAAGTTTATTTTATACAGTCTATGGTTGAGACTGACCCTCTCGCTTCGACTACCTGCCCTGTTTATAACCGTTCCTGTGTGCGTGAATGCCCAACAAGTAAGTTGTGTGTCCTATTATAAAGAGAGGGAGAACTGACTTTTCCCATCATCAGGCATTCACGTGTGTTAATTGATAAACTCACGAAAGAGCAATTAGACGCCACGAGCACGTGTCAGCTAATATATCTAATCACCTATATAATCCTGTTTCTGTTCATTTCATGTTAAATTAAATAAATATGTTAAAAAAAATAATTTTGATTTATTTTTTTTTAAATTAACATTTACTCCATAAACACACACAAAAGTACCGAAAATTGGTACCGTTGAGTACCGGTACCGATTCCCAGGTACCAGGTATCGGTTCAAATGTGAAAAGGTACCCATCCCTATGGGCCACAGCAAAAACAGATGGGCCATTATTTGTATGAGGAAATAATACTCTAAAATCACACACACACACACACACACACACACACACACACACACACACACACACACACACACACACACACACACACACACACACACAGATTCATAAATATTATGTTATCTATCCTATAACAAACACCGCCAGGATTATGGCACAAGCAGTGTTTCTGTAAAGTCTGTCAGACTGTACAATTTCATGTTCTGTGTTCACAAGCAATTGATCAATCTTTAATTGTATAGCGCCAGATCACAACAAACATTATCTCAAGACACATTTTTTTTTTTCAAAAACAGCAGGTCTAGACCATACTCTATGTTAAATTATTAACAAAGACCCAACATCAAGAAGGGATACGATCCAGTCCCCTCTACTGACAGGACTCGATCTGATCTCATCTTAATCCACCATGAGCATTGCACCTTGCAGCACCTAGCTAGTTACAGCGGCAAGGAAAAAATTCCTTTTAACAGGCAGAAACCTCAAGCAGATCCCACATAGAGTATGGTCTAGACCTGCTATGTTTGTAGAAGTGTCAGCTTACGTTTGTTGTGATTCACATGTGTGGCATGTAACTCACATCCAACTAGAGAACTGTTAGTCTTTGTGTGACTCGGGGCAAATATCAGAGGTCCAGATATCTGTGGTTATCTTCAACTGCTAAGTTGGCTGTCCACTAAGCGAAATGCACCGACCCACCAATGATGTAGTGTGTACACATGGTTGCTTTAAACACAGAATAGCATAGAACAGAGTTGAATTCATCTTTCCTATTGATCAGCCCTTTGTCGCCGATAACCAATGTAACTTTTTGAGTCAGTATCCGACCGTTATCTGCCAACAGGATCAGATCTTTTCATCCCTGATAGTGAGTCTGCAATTGTGTCATAACAATCGATTGCATTGAGGAAGCATGAGAGACACAATGTGTAAGCACACAGTTGGAGCTTCACACGCAATCAGCCACACACAGAGCGCTGTTTCACAGTGACCCCATCTTGCCCATTACACTTCCATTACAACCTTTGATGCCAACTAAGGAGTGGGAGGACTTTGTCCCATCATCAAGTCTCTGCAATGTGTAAATTGGGAGCTTGATGTTACAAGGGCTTTGTAAGTGGCATTTTTTTTTATTCCTAATTAGATCGACAACCATGATGAACTAACTAATGGAAGAGTAAATAAAGTTGTTTGATAAATAATGGCAATAGACAATTAACTTCCCCACAAACACACTCACCCTCATTGAAGGTTTCTCTATGCCTGGAAGTAATTTTTTGGGGGGTAAAGTGGGCCGTAGCACAGTAGCCTTTTACAAGTTTGGGAAAGGCTACTGATTAAGATAATACTTTATTGATTACTTTATTGATCCCCGGGGGGGGGGGAATTCGGTGTAGAAAGGACAGCACAATGGGTTTAAAAGAAAAAACAGTTACATAGGTTATCTACATAGCACCGTTGAACTCTGCAGAACCACATGGTCCATAATTAAACTTGCATGTAGCGTTCACAGTTAAATGCCATTATTTTGCACAAGTGGAAGAATATGTTAGTATGGGGAGTGAGAAGTAGTAAGCCAAAAGAAGCCTCATCCTGCAGCAATAGTTTAAGAGCATGTAATTGCAAACTGCACAGGCTGGGACAGGATGTGGAATTTGAGGCCATGAGCTTTTGGCATAGTTTTTTTTTTAAGCACACAACTCAAAAGGAAGTATTTGGGTAACCCTATACTACAAAAACTCAATGACTGTAAACTTTAATGGAAATAAACTGTTGCTCACCGTTAAACCTATTGTACCCTTCATAGAAAAGTACAGGCACATCAACAATCTCCAACTGCTTAAGCCCTATGGAGCAAAGTGAGTGAGTCCAAATGAAGTGTCTGGAGCGGATTTAAAACTATATTTTTTTCGTCATCTGACCAACTCAGCAACCCCTATCTGAGAGTACTTTCTTAAAAGCGGCCACACCTGAATAGAAAGGTCTGAGCGTCTAGAACAACCTTGGAAACACAAATAAGCTACTTCCTGACACAATATTATGAAGTTTTGTTTTTAACAACATGCCATAAAATCCTCCATGGGTGCAACTCCATGGGTGAAACAACACCAAACAGCTAGGTGGGGATACTTTAGAGAGGAGAGAACCCGTTTACAGTGACACTAACAACTGTTGTGGCGATTTAACTACTAGGCAGAACCCAGAGACACACCATAGGATCCCAAACGACTCCTCGTTTTTGTGAAATGACTGGCCGGAACACAAAATGTAGACTGGAAACACAATGCAGATGAAGGGATTTGCGCTGCTTTACTCACCTCATTGTTCGCCAGAGTGGATATCCTCTTCTCGTTGGCAAGTTTAGCTGACTTCAAAGCTGAAGCCCGACTTTAAAAGTCAATGTACTGAAATAAAAACAGACAAATTTCGGCGAAAAACACGCATCTACACCCGAAAACACAGAGCCAACAATAACGTCGAGGAGTACACCTCGACGATTTCCTGGTTGTGGTGGAGTGGTAGAGGAGGGGGAGGGGGGGTTAGAGGACAGATACAGTGGTGGAGCGGGCTTGTCAACTCCAATCACTGGGTTCTACCAGAGGTGAAGCCGAACTAATCACCAACACTTCTATTCGCACTCTTTGGGTTGAAATCCAGACGAATGTCTGTTCTGGACTTTACTCCGCTCCAACAGTCGTCCAGTCGGTCGGTCTGTGTGGGATATTCATTGGAGTTTGGCCCAGCGCGCTAGCTTTAAAGTAGGCTTAATCCCATGATGCGTTCAAGTTCGCATCGTAAATATCCAGATTCCAGGTCTTTACCTTTGTTTAGGCTCTAGGAATTAATCCCAGTGAGCAGAAACAGATATGTTAAAGTAGATCTTTGTTTGAAAACGGGGTGAATTAAGGTCTTAACATCAAATAACTCTTCCCGGCCTTCTACTGAACTCGCCAAAATACCGTTACAAAATCATAATGTCACAAATACAATTTTGTTTCATCTCTTTTTTTTTTCCTTTTCAATATTCTTTTTTTTGTATATATGTTTTATTCATTTTTACACATGAAAAACACAGAACAAGACTACGGAAGAGGATTAGGGCCATTGAAAAAAAAAATTAAGGTCAACATTTTTTTTTTTATTATTACTCTGAGAAAAAAGTCAGAATTCTGACTTAATCTCAGAATTCTGACTTTATTCTCAGAATTCTGACTTTAATCTCAGAATTCTGACTTTAATTTCAGAATAATAATTTTAAAAAAATTAATATACATCGCCTTGCTAGGAGCAGAAGTTTACTCATTAGGAGGAGCTGTTCTTTAGATAGATAGAACTGTTCTTTTTTACATTTCACACAGAGGGCAGAGATCTGAGGATTAAATCAATATTCTTTTTAATGAACATTTTCAGAATATTAACAGTGCAGCACAGTACATAAACAGGTTGTTTTAAATATGCAGCAAATCAAAATCCAAAATACATCTGCAGCAATGATCCAACAATTCCTTATTAGGTCTAACATTTCAGGCAATTGCCTCTTGAGTTCCCAGATACTCCAACACCTTGGTAAACTTTGCTGTAAAAACATCCATCTGACCTTTAATACATCATCTTAATTTTTCCAGAGAGATATATTCTTATATCAATGATTTCCACAGATGAATTGAAGGAGGTTCATCTCCTACCCATTTGGTCATAACAGCCTTTCAGCCCAGCATAAGCAAAAATTGAACAGTGTTCTTATGTATTCTTAATGATTCAGGGACACATCCCAATAGACAAAATATTGGGTCGGGCTGTAATTGTTGTTTAATTACGGTAATAACCTCTTGTTTCATATCTTTAAAAACGTGTCTTTTCAAGTCTTGAAGGGAGGATGGTCATAGTTATTGTGATGACATTTTTGAGTGGCAATACATCGAACTCTCATAAATCGCCATAGCCACACCCATAGCCTCACCCACACCCACACCCACACCCTCACCCACACCCACAACCCACATCCACACACACTTAGTTTTTTACACAAGATATAGAACAGCTCTTGATCTTGGTCCCTGTTAGAGAAAATAATCCAAGTTTTACCCCAGAAAAAGGCAGAAAAAAATCACAGTTTTTCAGATGGGCAAAATAACATACTTTTCTCAACGTGTCTTCTGGCTGTACAGAAAAGAAAGTATGGAATTGGACTAACCCTGTTAACCCCCCTGTTGTGTTCAGGGTCAGATTGCCCCTTTTCAAAGTTAAAAAGAAAAAAAAAATGTTAATAGTGTTTTTTCGGTATGAAACTTCTTCTACTTGCCTTAATTAGCGTAATCAACATATAAAATAAAAATGGTTCCTTTTACATATTTGCAACCCCCCTGCATGTATATATTGCATAGATACTGTTCGTGGGTCAATTTGACTCAGCAGTCAAAGTGGAGGCTAAAAGGACCTTCTCTGTTCCCGTGGGCAAACTCCACCCACATTGAGGGGACTCTCAGCAGGGTAGTGATGTGTCATGATCAAAAGCTGCGGCTCTGAGAGCCGATGCTTTAAAAAGAATCAGAAGAGCCGGCTCGCTTCGAGAGAGAGCCGGCTCCCAGTTTTTTCCTTTCACTGCTTAGCTCTCAGTGCTCAGCCCCAGCTCTGTTCACAGCAGAACTTTGTTTTGATTGGTACATTAGTAAGTAGTATGTAGCAGTCCTTTTCAAAAACAGCCTGTGTATCATGGCTACACCTGTTCCTCCCGAGACAGTCTTCTCGAAGACAGGGCAAATACTCACTGAGAGGAGAAATCAGATCAGCCCATCCAAGCTGAGGCATCTGATTTTTCTCAATGACAACCTGAGGACATTAATAATGTTTGCTCAAGTTTGGTTCTGGTTCTGTTTGCTCGAGTTTGGTTCTGGTTCTGTTTGCTTGAATTTGGTTCTGGTTCTGTTTGCTTGAGTTTGGTTCTGCTTCTGTTTGCTTGGGTTTGGTTCTGTTTGCTCGAGGTTGGTTCTGGTTCTGTTTGCTTAAGTTGGTTCTGGTTCTGTTTGCTTGAGTTTGGTTCTGGTTCGGTTTGCTTGAGTTTGGTTGTGGTTTTGTTTACTTGAGTTTGGTTCTGGTTCTGTTTGCTTGATTTTGGTTCTGGTTTTGTTTGCTTGAGTCTTGTTCTGGTTCTGTTAGCTTGAATTGGTTCTGGTTCTGTTAGCTTGACTTGGTTCTGGTTCTGTTAGCTTGACTTGGTTCTGGTTCTGGTTCTGGCTCTGGTTACTTGAGTTTGGTTCTGGTTCTGTTTGCTTGAGTTAGGTTCTGGTTCTTTTCTGTGGATATGTTTGCAGTTTTTTGTTAATTTGTACAATAAAAAAGTTTTATTAAAATACTTTAAAAAAGTAAGAATGGTTTTGTAACAGAATAAATGCACAATACTAGGCAATTATAAAGCTTCTAATAAAAACGCTGTAGGTAAAAGGGTTTTCAACACACAAACCATTAGTTTTTGCAAAGTTAAGGTAAAACATACGGCTACAAAAGATCCTGAATTAAGAGCAGTTTGGGAGTCGAAAGAGCCGGCTCGTCTTTGGGAACCGTGTCAAAAGAGCCGGCTCTCTGAAAAGAGCCAAACTTCCCATCACTAATTCACTGCAGTCGGTAATTCACATAAGTGTCTGATGAGGCATAACTTTTCTTTGAATTAAATCCTTCCAACTGGGGTGGCAACAGGGGTGGCAAGGCTGTGTTTTAGGGTGGCACTTGCCACTATCCATGAGTTTAGCTCCTTTTCAGGTTATAAAATCAATTTTGATAAATCAGAAGCTATGCCGTTAGGTAACTCTACTAATCTAAATTTGATCAACCTTCACATGTAACAAACTCAGAGAAACAGAATAAAATTTGAAATCGCTTACATATAACCCCTTGCACACTAAATAAGATAAATCGGCAGACGCCCCTGTGCAATAAATGTGGAAGGGAGGTTGGAACCTATTATCACTATTTTTGGCAGTGCAAACTGATCAAAATATTCTGGGCTGCAATTTCTAAAGAACTGAGTGGCATTTTCCAGACCTGCATTAAGAGGGACTCGGGCCTGTTCATTCTCGGCCTCCCCTCAAAAACGATTGCGTTAACACGACCACATTTTAAACTGTGTGACAAACTGCTGTTACTGGCTAGAAAACGTATTTTGATAAACTGGAATAAGGATAAACCGCCAACTGTTACGCTGTGGTATCAAGAGTTATTTAAGGTCCTCTCTCATGAAAGGATCAGTGCAGTTCTGAGGGGTAATGAGAGGTATTTCACTGACATGTGGTCTCGTGTGCTCAGTTATTTACCTAAAGAACTGTCTCAACTTGTTATGAGGGGACACAACTACATAAAATGGCCAAACCTGCAGAGAGCTAATTAATAAGCATCCTTCTCCCTTTTTTAATTATTTTTTTATTGTGTCTCTATTATCAATAAAGCGTAGCTAACTTTGCCTTTGGTTACCAGGTATTATACTTGCTTGTAAAACAAACGAGTATAATACCTGCTTGTGTTACAAGCAAGTATAATACCTGCTTGTAGTACAAGCAAGTATAATACTCGGTAACCAATAATACGTTTTCGCATACCAAGTACAAGCCTTCAAGATTCAAGATTCAAAGGTTTTTATTGTCAATTTTCACTATATATACGAGACATACAGGAAAAACAAGATGCTGTTTCTCTCTTCCAGCTTTTAAAGATCAAAACTTTTAATATAAAACACAAATAAATATAATAAAATACAGTTATAAAAAAAACAGCCTATGTACACAGTGCAGGTAGTGCAGTGACAGTTTAAAAATGGACAATGTAAATAGATAATAGTGCAAATTGTATTAAGGTGCAGACAGTATTGTACTTGTACTTGGTATGCGAAAACTTATTATAATGGCAATATGAATGACATCAACCTGTGGAGTACAATGGTCTGGCGGCTGTGTTTTCCTTGTCTGGAATGTACGCTATGACACAGGTCAGTATTTTGTTTTTTTTATGTATTTTATTCTATTTTATTTTATTTCATTTCATTAATTTTTTCTTTCTTCTCTTCTATTTCCAATGTAAATTTCTTTATATACTCCACTCTTAATGTACTATTTTAAATATGTAATGTAATACGAAGGCAAGATGTATGATTTGATTTAATTCTCTTCTGTTTGTGGAAAAACCAAAATCAATCAAACTCTGTTTAAAAAAAAATAAGAGACGAGACATATCCTTTCCTCCGGAATGTCATGTGAAGCAACGTTGGTTTGCGATGATGGCGTCAGCTGATCACCGCTGGAGCAGCTGTCAGTCAGCTTTAACAGCTGTTTGTGTCTGCACACATGTTCCCTGTAATAACGGATAAAATATCATCAGTAACAGTGCTTTGTCTCTGTGTTTGGCCTGCTTAACAAACATCTGCAGATGAAGAGAATCTGCACTCCGTTTATTCTGTCCTGAAGCATTACTCTATGGATGGATTTACAGTTAAAATGCCTCATTTTTAGATTATTAATTAAGATTCAGGGAAACTATGCAACTCTTTTCAAAGCCATGCTCATTAATGATCAGCTTCATATTAAACTTTAATAATGTGACAGGAAATATTACAAGTGTTTTTTGCTAACAGACAAACATTTTTGAGAGACTTGAATTCTCTTCATGATGAAAACAAGAACAACCGGGAAAATTAACAGGAGAAAAAAAACTAATCATGAATGTATCTGAACTATCTATCTATGACATTAGATATTTTGATTAGTCTCCTATCCTCTCTCCTCTAAGCAGCGTTAAGAGCTTTGGTACGCCACCTAATGTGGGGGGTCAATAATTACTTCCGGCTCGGCGGAGGAGAGAGGAGACAGTCAAGAGCTTTGAGATGCACCCTTAATGTAACTGGCAAGCTAACCACGGCTAACAGCTGGGAGCTTTCATTAATAAACAATCACTTCACCCACTCTTGTGCCTTCTACATGTGGCAGCACAAGGGTTGGTCACTATTTGGGGCAATGCCACCCTGGGAATTTCACCCAGGGAAGCATTAAAGACAATTTAACACTGGTTCAACATGTATACAGAGGAGCTTGAGGCGTGATTCACGATAAAACTATTTTATTATTATATAATTAAAATTATTCTTTAAAATTAGAAAACAAAGAGCGAACAACCATCAAGACATCTGATGACAGCGATAGCGATGGTGTTCAGGATAACATGCTAGCCACAAAGCTAGAGACGGCCATGGTCAAAAAGCGAGAGTTCATGGCTGAACAGTTTACAGGACTAAATGGAAGACTTGACGAAATAAAAGCTGAGCGGTCTCATTGCAGTAAGGATGTTGTTAAGCTGTGCACTGACCACAGCGATCTCTGCAAAAGAGTCGAGAAAACCACAGAGGGCTGCAAAGCTAAACTAGAGGACTATGAAGCTAAGCTAGCGGACTTAGAAGACAGAAACTGGAGGGAAAACGTGCGTATGCTGGGTATCCCTGAGGGCGCTGTGGGTCCCAATGCCTCCCAATTCATCTCCACAAACCTCCAGAAATGGTTTCCTAACCTGGGCAAGGAACAGATGGGAGTCATGCCAGCTCACCGCATCCGCTCGTTGGCTACTGCTAACCAAGGTCCCTGGCCACTGATATATAAGATGCTCCGCTTCACTGACCTGGACAAGATACTCCAAACTTCGTAGAAAACGAATTTCTCATTTTTGCTGTGTTGGTTGGTGTGGTCATGGCCGACAGTGACCGGTTAAATAAAGCTCTTTGTGTTCACGAATCAGCACGAAAAACTTAATGTCACTTTTTTTTTGGATTAAATAAAATCATTACCCACGGGAAAATAAATATAAATCAACCATACCCACCTCTTCCTCGACTTGGAAGTCCATCCACTGAAAAACTGCTGTGGGTTGCGTAGATGCCAGAGAAGCACGATTGCTGCTGCAGCCGCCTACCCCCCTCCTTGATGCCCCAGACCTCTGCGTTTGTTGTGATTTTGTGCTTTAAAAAGAAAGATTGATTCATTGATGAGGGATACCCATGCTCAGATCTTGGAATACTAGTAGTTAACAGTGAGAGCCACCATGTGTTGTTTAATTTGAGGTATGAATTCTCAAACATCAAAATGCAAGGCCTATTAGATTTGGTCATAATGTGTTGGACAAATCGCTGCAGCAAAACTAAATAGGATTTAAACACAAATTTAGATATCAATGTCATTCCTCTCTATAAAAAAAGTGAAATATATAATAGAACATGCTAGGTGCCAGCTACTGGTGAAAAAGTGAAAAAGGTGAGACCAAGCGGCAACCTCCGGTCTAAAAATATGAGTCCAATGCGGAAGTACTAAAAGCTGCAGTTCATCGAGGATCCGCTTGAGGCTGGCTCCGGAAGTGCCGGAAGTCACATACACATGAATGGGAAAAAGACAATCTTTACAGCAGAAATAAACATGTTTACAGCCTGGTACAAAGACGAATGTAGTCTGGATAGCTCATTTCTCGATCAGCTCTCACTGTGAGGGGGGCATATTTTTTTCTAACGTGGCAATTTCAAAGATATTGAGATTATGAGTCTTCCAATGAGAGGCACAGCTGCCTGCAGGAACACTGTAGCTGTTGGCTAGGAGGCTCAAACTGCACCTCTTTACGTCACACTGGCTCGACAGCTGCAATATGGCTGCCGCCGCCAATTGGCCTCAAAACAGCTCTGCAGAAACAGATGGGTGATGTCACGGATACTACGTCCATATTTTATACAGTCTATGGATGAGACTAGCTATTAATCTATTCACAGCTAGTCAAGGCTGCCAAGGAGACTAGAAAAAAAAGTTTCTACTAAGGCTTTTTTGATATACTTCAAAGGAAAAAAATTATATGTAAAACAAATGTCATAAAAAGAAGGAGACATAGGGGATACGATCAAAGTTAGAGTAACTCTAATAGTACACAATGAGTTCAAGTGTATACAGAGAATTACTTCTCTTATTCTGTAATAAAGACTAAAGAAACTTGAAACCATGCAGCAAAATTCTGGTCACCACTTTTATTATTAAACGAAAACACAGGAGACTCCAACAATTCAATCAAAATGAAGTTTTATAGAAAAGAAGACATGAAAGACGATTCATTTGCCTGTAATCAGAGGATTTCTCAGCACAATAATGACAGAGTCACCCCTCAGGAACATTTTGGATATGTAGCGGTCCTTATTCACTGGCTTAGACTTCTTCTTTCCCTTCCCGCTCTTAGGCACTTCTGTCCACATCTCCTTCACGTTCTCCAAGACCATGTTGCAGTGCCTGCAATGATAGCGGGGACATATTGAAGCAAGATGCTGTGTGCTGAATAGCTGCAACTAACACTATTACTATATCCACTACGGTTGTCAAAATTCTGAATGCATTGACACCTTCTGATAGTGTCCTTCAAATGATAATGTCAATTTTACATTTGATAGTATCAAAAGTACCAGATCTTATAAAAAAGCAGTGGTGTGAGTGATGCTAAAGAGTACAAAGCCGAAAATAGAGAATTTAACTTTTCCTGGACTGTATGATTGCAGCTACACTCTATCCTGTCTTCATCAGGTAGTCAAACAAATGATAGGGGAACTTTAAGCTATTGGCTAATTTCAAGTGGCACTCGACCAAGCGAAATGTTCCACTTGGGCATCGAGTTGTGGCCTGCAGAGTGTGCCTAGAAATAAACCCTCCATCAATTGTGTGTGTGTCATGGCAATGTGAAAGCTCAGCTGGAAACACAAAACTACTTTACAATATCAGAAGTGTACTATCACACTAGCATTTCAATGGAATTTTTACTGTCATCATTTACTGTCTATTTCCTTAGCACCTGGGAGTACCTTTGTTAAAGAAGATGCAGTTTGAGTTTGTTTGCATAAACTGTAAAAGGGAAGACTTGCTGATTATTGACGTTTTATATGAAGAGCTTCTTAACTTAAACTAAATGGAAACAGAATGAAAAAATAAAGTGTATTATACATGACATAATGAGTAGAATATGAAACTGAAGTAAGTCATATAACCAAAGACCCTAAAGCCTGGTTGATACCAGGGATGTCCCGGTCAGCTTTTTTGGCTCCCCGATGAACTAAAAATACAGTATACTTTAAAAAAAAAGACCAGACATATATTTTTGAGAGGGGAGTCTTAAGCAAAAAGTCAGGACTGTAAAGCCAACTGCAGGAAAGTAAGCATGGTCCAATATGATAAAATAATTCAAATGTTCATGAAAGTTTGGGGTTAAATTAGTAAAAATGCCATCCTAAATTAAATGTAATAAATAAACTATAAAGTCTAAAACCTTTTGATACAATCAAATATTTAGACATGCAATAGGCATAAGAAGAAAAAAAGAAAGAAGGAAAAGCAGGTTGGAAAAATCATTTATATAAAATTAACTTTAAATCAGTAACTGAGCTGAATACCTGTCAAAAGCCTTGACTCTTCCAAGCAGCTTTTTGTTGTTTCGACAGTTAATGAGGACCTGAGTGTTGTTCTTCACTGACTGGGTAAGTACCGACAAGGGGCCAGTGTTGAACTCCTCTTCTTCTCTTTTCTGGAGTTCCTCTGGGGTCATCTCTGACTTTGGCTTTGTTAACAAACTCCTGAAAAACACAGCAAATCAATTCAAAATTTAAAAAATGTGTGTATCTGTATCAAACTGTTCGATACAGTGGTCACGGTTCGGTACGCCCTATGAACTGAACAATATGCAATTTTATATTTATTTGATCAACTTCTGATGAGGCGCTCTGTGCTGAAAGTAAAGTGGATCTGCGCTCGACTCCTCGGGGCTGCATTGTGGAGCGCAGGTCCACTGAACTGCGCGCTCCTCCCATATTAATTCAGTCCAAGCTGGTCACATTAGTTTTAACTGTGCTTCATATGGAATTATATATTTCACAATACGACGGTCTGCTGGGTTCATATGTTCACTCGTGTGTGTGTGAGCTCACGCCCGCACGAGAGGGAAGCACGAGTGTCCTCTTTGGTTGCAGAGCAGAGTTGTTCCGTGGTCCTGTAGTGATGCTAGACTGGGTGATGTGGTTTTAAAGTGCGTATATGCATTACTTGTGGTATTATACTGCATGGGGTGTAAGACTTCAGCCTGATACTGGACAGTGTTTTCCCTGCAGTTATATCGGGGGGCACCTGCTGGGTCCCAGACCCCCCTGGAAGTCAAAGCAGAAGTGATTTAAGGTTACCTCTCTTTAGATCAGGTCTATACCTTGTTCTTTTATTTAACAGACTAAATAGCCTTATGTTATTTATCTTATTGACATGACAGGATGTCATTTATGTCTCTACATGGTCGCACGTTCACAATTTTCTTCGATACATTTAATTTAAAAACTGTGATTTTGAGCCGAAACAAATGTTGGTAAAAAAAAGGCATGGAAATTTCTCTTTTTCTGTTTCGAAAACGTATCGAACCGTGCAGAAAACACATCAAGCCAAAGTCTTTACAGTGGTATGAGGTAAAACATGGACAGGCATAACCTCTAAAGTGTGCACTATTTACAAACTTTTTTAATTTCTAAATGACTGTTAAGTTATTCAAATGTAATTATTTAAATAAAATATGATATAAAATGTCATCTTTCATGCACCATTATACTTGTTGATTTTAAATGGTAAGTTATTGTGAAGTTATTGATCATGTAATTTCATAATGAAAAACATGAATATTTTACCGATTTGTCTGTAGCATTTTCAGTTTTTCTATCTTATGGTTGTAGCATGTTTCAGTTGTTGTATCTTACATTTGTAGTATATTCAGTTGTATTTCATGTTAGTAGCATGTTCCTGTTTTTGTATTTCATGTCTGTAGGATTTTTGTGTTTCTTGTATTTTATTTCTATATAGAATTCAGTTTTTCTTTTTAATGTTTGTAGAATTTTTAGTTTTGTATTTTATGTATATTTTATATGTTATGTTTGTTTTATGTTGACCCCAGGAAGAGTAGCAGCTGCGTTAGTGGCAGCTAATGGGGATCTGAATAAAGAATAAAAAATATAAAGAATTTATTTAAAAACAGTGACTTAACATTACATTAATTTGAATCCTTTATAGACGGTTGATCAAAATGAGTTAAATGTAGCAGAACATTCGGAGAAATCAGAGCAGTGGGAAAGCACGGTCTACATATATATGTCTATGGTTTATTTACTTCCACATCCAAAACAGACAACCGGATGTGATGTGGCAGAAGCAAAACTCAATAATTAGGAAGAAATGCCAGTAGAATCCCTTCAATTGATTGATAACAAAAAAGTAATAAAACAATAGACCTTTTTTTAATGAGTTTCTTGGAGAGGATTTCCCTCTTAGCATCTGAGATATTGCATATATTTTAGTTTATATATTATCAAGAGTTATATGTCCCACTTTTTGTTTTAGTTTTTTCTTTGTTTCCTCTTGCTTGTCTCTTGGGGTATTTGATTTGTCTGAAGCACATTTCTGTAGTGTTTGTCATTGTATTGTTTACCATGTTCAATAAAAAAAGGAGAGAAAAAAAAAGGGAAGAAATGCAAGATTTAAGTTAATAAAATTGTGAGACGAAACCTGGGAGATGTTCACTGTGGTCCATAATAATTGTGGTGAAGATGCAAACATTTTATCATGCAGAATATGTATTCTGATAGTTTGTGTTGTCGGTATTTGCGTCGGAAAGGTCGGTCCGTGTTTTTTAGTCTTCCACTATACAAAGGCAGAGTGGGAGAGCGCGGGTACACATTGTGAGGTAATAGGTCGCCATGTTGTGGGCGGGGCGGTTTATCAGTAGATTAACCGAAAACCTTTTCCTCTAAATTCACAACCTTTTATCTTTAAAAAAAAATGATATGCATATGTTTATACATACAAATGGTAACTTTTTTTTCGGACTACGTTCTGGTTAAATGCTGTGACAAATGTAACTATGTAAAAAATGTAACCGGGCACGTTGAACGTAAATAATAGCATTTGTGCTCGGGCTGTCTGGTACTGATAGTGAGTTAGAGGCATTGTAAGCCGGTCGATAGACTGTACCGTCTAACAAAGGCAGACTTCTCCTATCTGTAAATGTATCTATCTTCAACTGTAAATATTGTTAAACAGCGAATGAAAAATGCCGAAAACTTAACGTTACGATTGTGGCTTATCTAGGTCAAATTTGCGCGCATTAATACAACATTTTGCCCCCAAACCGCCTGAATGTCATGAATAAGGAACAATGGAACAGTTACCTAGTAAAACACAATGGGCCTGGAAATATCTAACAGCTAACACTCATAGAAAGAGTTTACCAGCTCAAGCTAACTGGTACTGAGTCCTATTGCTAGCCACCTCTGTGGGTGCTCGCAACGTTACAGTATCTCTTCACTACGGCCTGCAGTGATAGTTCTGATGTCGACAGTTACTGTTGTAATTGATACTAACTTAAATTATCACTTACATGATGTGCAAAGATAGTTTTCCAGATCACGTCCCGCTCTTCTCTCACGTCTACCTTCGTAACTGCAGCGTTTCGACAAAAGTCTCGTGCATGGAGCCACTTCCTGCTTCTGCTTCTTCTTCGTCGAATGAAATTCCGGCAGGCTGTACACTGGGAAATTTAATGCTGCCCTCTACAGGCTAGTTTTTAATGCCCAAATTATATTTTGGTATACAGACCAGTAGAAAAAACGTATAATCGCTCGGCTAAATTTGATGGAAATTGCGCAGCGGATATAAAGGTAGATTTAAAGGAAAATAATGAGGAACCCAGATCAGATCAACCTCTGAATTATTGCTGAATTTTATTTATATATACGCAATGGGATAATATAACATGCTCAGTAGTTTGAAACTTCCAACACTGAGATAGACGTTTTAATGTTTCCCTATAACTCTAAACTAATTGGCTAATCCACAGTGTCCCAGTTTAAGCCTGTTAAAATCTTCTTTTTAATAGATGGCTGCACATAGAAGTAGTGTCTTCTTCTTGTTTATTCTTTCCATTCTTTTTGCCACTGTAACGCTAGTTTTTCTTTATAAGTATTAAACCATTCACATTTTCCCAGCAAAACATTAAACTCAACTGAACCTTTTAAAAGAGACTCTTTTGCCAATTTATCAGCTATTTCATTTCTACCACCAATCAAAATATTCATAAATTTCAAGAAAAGTGGCATAAATATTTAGATTTGGCAAATTTTAAAAAATGAAAATAAATAAATACTTATTTAAAAAATAAATCGGAAAAAACAATAAAATATAAATAACAATATTACTTATCCTGGATAAATAAAAGTAGAATACATAAATAACTCATTACAGAAAAACAAAGACCTATAAATACAATACATTTCAAAGATTGCGCACAATACATATTAGAGGACCCTGTCTGTTTTTTATTGATGAATAGCAAAACAAAATTAATTAAGGAATGGAATCACATAGCTTTTTTTTTTTAAATATAAAAAAAGACTACTTAAATAACAGGTGCCTGTGACAAGGTGGAGGCAGAGGACCCTGATGGAGCATCACTTGCCTGTGCAGAGGTGGAGGGAGCAGAAGGGGTCACAGACGGTCCTGGGATAGCAGCAGATTTATAGAGCATTTTTTTGAACAATTAGTATTTTAAAAACAAATAAAAAATGTTGTATAACCCAGATAATAATTGAAGCCTATAACATCATAACAGCAAAAATAATTTTAGGGATTTATTTAGCATCAGTTTTGACCAATATGATTTCATTATTTAGACAACAGCAAGAAAAAAAGGTGATATCTGCTCGAGATCATTTAGTTTCACCAAAAACTATCGTTTCAATTATGTTTCACTCTAACTGTAGGGGCCATTTCAAGATGTTTATTAGTGTCTGTGTAGGACACTAAGTTGTCCACTAGGTGTCACCTTTGTTTGGTTCACATGCCTACTTAGGTAGGAGCCTTTCATCAGGCAACAGGTGTGTTTCTAGACGATGGAGCACAAATAGTTTTTTGACTGCAACGCTGGAACGCAGGCTGCGTGAAGTTTCATGGAGTAAATATTGTTGGATTCAATAATTATTATTATTCAACAATAAATTATCCACAAAAAATGCAACCAGAAGACGTTGGATGCTTCATTAGACACAACGAAACGGCGTACGGCGAGCGCGTCAATTATGTTTAGCCCGTCTAGACAGAGCCACAGTGGCTTTAAGTTTTAGTCTTAGTCGCTACATTCAAGTAAAAAAAACTGTTAAAGGATGTGTGGAGGCTGTGGAGGAAAGGCAACTCTCTATGTTCAATGCCCAGTCTATGAGGGAAAATCAGCTGACTATTTCAGTTCTCAGCCAGCAGATGAAAGACAACCTGGAGATATTTAAACCATAATGCAAAGACAAAATGTTGCTTGTCCAGCAACAGCGTTGAATGGTATTACCAGCAAGAGACATTCCATTTTTTGATGGGGATCCTCTACAGCAGGGTTGTCAAACCCATTTTCACTGAGGGCCATATCAGCATTATGGATGCCCTCGAAGGGCCAGTTTTAACCGTAAGACTAAATTTAATGTAAAAAATGGAAATACTCCATAACATATTGTGAAATAAACTTTTGTGCATTCATTACTTATTCAAATTATAAATATTACACATGCATTTGCATAGATGTAAACAAAAAAACATGTTAGCTTATTGCACTGTTATAACATAAATGTCATCATCAGGTTTAGAAACACACATAACTCAATCAATCAGTGATCAAACTATTCAAGTAAATAACTAATAATGAATAATAGAAATATAATAAAAAACAAGTTATGACATTAACTTTGATCAAAACTTTTTTGTCACAGTCAAGAGGGGCAGAACTATGGAACAAGCAACACTTATGAGCAGCTAAGAACGTTTGATAGATGTAGCATTTACAAAATTAAATGGCTGCACTCAGCCTTAATGAGAGATGGTTTGATTATAATAAACATTTTTCTGTCTGACCACATTAGCCTGTAAACATGGTTAAAAAAAAATTGCTACACATACAGTGTATATATGCAAGTAACTCAAAATAACACAATAAAGATTGTCTCTGTACACAAGTATATTGATCAAGTTTTGGGTGAAATTGATGAGGTGACGCTGATCCCACCCCACCCTGAGACACCATCCTCATCCATTTATCATGTTCTAAAAATAACAAACACAAAACAAAGCACAAGCACAATTACTAAAATGCATACAAATTCGACTGTTCTTATTCTTGGTTGAAATACATTGTATTCTATTTTAATTCCAGTTTTTAAAAATGCTTAATGATGTGTTTTCTGGGTGGATGTCTGGCCCCGTTTCCCCGTTGCCAGTGTGTCGATGTCAGGTTTTAGGTCTTGCGCTGAGGCAATCCGTAAAACAGCGTGGAGGTTGTCATCTGTGATGCGTGATCTGTGCTTGGTTTTGTTCAGATTCATTATTGAAAACCTCTGTTCGCACAGATAGGTGCTCCCAAACATGGACAGAACACGAGTAGCATGAAGTCAGAGCTGTGGCATCAAACTAGCGGGCAGTAGACGGTAGAAGTCCTCAATTGCAGCATCCTTGAACTTTGCTCTCAGGCCACTGTCACTTTGCAGCTCTATTAACTCCATCTGAAGGTGATGGGGCGCACTGCCGACAACAGTGGTGAAAGGGTTGGTAAAGATGGCCTGCGTGCTGCACATTAAAGTCATTAAACTCATTGATTAACCGGCTTAGTTTGGTAGCCAACCGAGCACATGAAAAACCACTGGAGAACTGAGGCTGAGATGCTCTGACAAACGGGAAAGTGGGCAAGATCATCCTGTTTCACTTGGCACTTCAATAGCTCACGTTTACGCTGGAAAGCTGTGATCATGTCGGACTTCTGTGTGATGACTTGTTTGCGTCCCTGCAGCTTCTGATTGAGTTGGCTGAGGTGCTCCGTTATGTCACACAACATCGCAAAGTCACACAGCCAGTTTGGATCTGAACATTCAGACAGGGGTCTCCCTTTATTCTTCATGAAAAGAGCAATTTCTTCCCTAAGCTCAAGGATTTGTTTGAGGACTTTGTTCCTGCTTAGCCACCTGACTTCAGTGTGGTACAGCATGTCTCCGTGGTCCGAGCCCACCTCCTGTAAGAACATCAGGAACCGGTGGGGATTCAGGCCGCAAGCACGAATGAAGTCCACTGTTTTCACGACCATGGTCATTATATCATCCAGCTCCAGAACCTCTCCACACAAAGCTTCTTGGTGGATAATGCAATGATATGTTATCAGAGGCGTGTGACAGTTACTTTTTTCCAGTTTCTCCTTCATCAGTCCAACCAAACCTGTTTTTCCTACACACATTGCAGGTGCACCATCTGTAGTTAGTCCTACCAACTTTTCCCATGACAATTCCTTTTTACGCACAGACTTCTCCACGCCTCTAATAAAAATAGATAGTTCCGTGTTATCTGTGCTTTCATCAACAGCCAACAAGACAATTGCGCATCTCTTCTGCCAGCTGTGTTGCCAGATTTGCTGCTAATCCAACAACTCGGTCTGCGATGGTGTTCCTCGACAAACTGACATTTCTAAAACTTTGTATTTGGTCGGGGCACACCTGCTCACACACCTTCAGCATGCACTCCTTCAAAAATGCCCCCTCTGAAAATGGTTTTGAAACTCGGGCGATTTCTTCAGCCACAATAAAGCTGGCCTTTACGGCTGCATCGTTTCTGGCTGTAGCTTTTGTAAACATATTTTGCTGGGATTGTCGTCTGCCTTTTTAATTCTGTGACATTTTTCTGTTTTTCTCGGAGGCTAATTTTGGCATACTTAGTGTTGTAACCTAATACTACACTTAGCTCCGTGTTTTGTTTCGAAATGCCGATGTGAATTATACTCTTTGACGACTGGCACTACCTCGTGATACAAAAGACACACCGGCTTTTCACCTTGAAGAAACAACATGTGCTCTCCTCCCAAATCTGTCTTGAAACTGTCTTCCATCTTGTAACGTTATTTGTAGGTGTAGGTGGAGAGAGCTAGCTGCTCCGGATAGCCACTTAGCTCAGAGACTTGACAGAAAATGAATGGAGGTTTCCCACGTTACCTTTATTTATTCTACCAAACATTGACCATACAATGCCGGGTCTCAACGGCGCTATGTTACACAATCCTACAGGATAATACGAACAGTAGCATAACCTACATCAACTCGTTAAGGGAGGGACAGACGGAGGGTGCATCTCAGTCTGGATATAATACAAAAACTCTGCGGGCAGCAACTTCTTTGTATGTAACAGACTGACACAGAAAAGTGGCGTCACCTTGTGGCGCTACCAAGCATTACAAAATTCACACTATGGCTGTTACATATTCTCCCTCGGCGATAATAAGGCTGTCCCCAGCCGTACACAGCTAAAGGAGCAATCAACCTGCACTTAATATTTTGCTGTACATAGACACAATGAAAAGCCAGCAGTAGACTAACACACAGGGAAAAACATGACATTTTAGCATACCAATACACAGATGACAGCATAAAATGAGACAAAAACATCATCACCGTTAACACACCAGGTAGAAAAGCACAGTGGAAAACCTCTTTTTGTCATGTCTTTTCGTACATCAAACAATTATTCCACAAACAAAGGACACAAAGGTGTCCTCTAAACTCTGTAAGCAAACCCAAACAGTGGCAAAACTAGCTTTGCTAAAAATATCAATGTAAACATACAACTTGGAAAAAAATCAGGAATGCAAAGAAATCAGCACTCAATAACCATTTCAGGGAACAAACATGAAATTGCAAACAAAAACAGCCTATTTCAGGTCAAGTCTGTCAGTGTGGACAGAGTTTCTCCATCTACTGCCTGACCAACCAGAGGTGATCCGGGGGCAGCGTCTCGGTCTTAGGTCATAACTGCCTGCTTGGTCTGTGCTCATGTCTGGGTCAGGCACAGCCAAAGTCCAGTCGTCCCCAGAGTCAGAGTCGGAGTCAGCCTCAGCTGCCTGTAGGTCTAGATGAGATGTCATTATATTAAGAGAATATCAGAGCTGCACCTTCAAATTTACACTACAGTGTTGTTTAAGAGCAAAAGTAGCTGAACTAACACAGTGTAGTACAGTAGTACTGTTTCTCACAAACTATAAATCCTGTAGCCAGTAGACAATATTATTTTAGAGTAACAAAAATAACAATTACAGCCAAATATTTAGGTAAATGCAGAACAAATGTGCAAAAAGTATTGCAAATCAACTCAATTTAGCATTTGCAATTATTCTGTGTATGTCCTTCTTACTTATTACAGCGTCTCATACTCACTCGGAATCAGACACTTGCAATAAAGTTCAAAATAGTACGGAAAAACGTCAAAACTTACTCAAAGTCTCATGACTTGGAATATCTAAAATTCATAACGAATATATATATATTGCATGTGTCACTAAACATCACCAAAAATCTAAGTGAAAATAAACATCCATAACTATGAAAAAAACACTGTGCAGAAACCGCTTATTTTCCAGTTCAGACCATTTCTCAGGACTGTGTGGGCTTTTTTCAGCAGAAAAACTCTGAGCTGTTTGGGGATAGTTAGTGAACCGGTTCTGGGGTAATGAGTGTAGCATTTGCGAATGAAAAGCTGTCATCTTAACTGGTGGATGTGCAGCCATGGACAGCACACACGAGCACAGAGGCGCAAAGAGCAGGGAAATAGCTATACAGACAGATTATAGGCAGTAAGTGATTAGCAAACAGGCTAGCAGGAAATGCGACGCTGAGAGGAATTCACTTGGATGTCAGAAGACGAACTGTCATTTGTTGTACATGTGTGGGTGTGACTTAGTGTTTTCTTTATTATTGGTTAGACATTTCTTTAGTGTTACATCACAAAATGGAATGTACAAAAATAACTATTGTTGTTAAAGAAAGGAATACACATTTTTTTCTTGTAGATACACAACAAAGTCCTCTTTTAAAAAAAATAATTGTATCTTTATTTGTAATGGACAGGTCGATACAACAGCATAGCAACATTAGTAAAGCTAAAAACAAAAGTCCTTCCAGTTTTGTTTGTTTTGAGTCCAGAAAAAACACAACATCAGCCATCCTGGAATAAGAGTCCAAATAAGGTAATGTCATAGACCATGGATCAGATTTTGTTCATCCATTATGGTGTCCAGACTTCACTGATAATTTAAATTTCTCAGCAATTGTGAAAAAGAACCAATAATAGTGGAAACACAATGATCTCTTATTGACAGACCTGACAATTTGCTCGGGATAAACTCTGCCAGATAAGGCTCACTTATACACTTAAAAATAACTCTGTTACAGCTTAATTAAAAATAGAACAGTGTACATGAAACTATGAACAAAAACCAGGGTGGTCACCTGCCGCTGCTGTCAAAAAAATTGTCAATAATCAGACAGAGATTAAATAGTTAAATTACAAAACAACATTACCAGTGAGATCAAATAAAATCTGCTCTTTTGGGGGTAACAAATAAAATCCAGGTTTTCCAAATTCGGTAGAATTTGTCCATTTGGAAAAATACTCTTTTTTTAAAGAACATATTTACCAATCACTGAGATATCTATATTGTTTTCTATTTCATGTAAACCCTGGGGAGTTATTTGCTCCCTTTATCATCTGCTTTACTTTACATGCACACAGTGTTTAGTACAGTCTCCTCGTGAGCTTCCCAGTGTATCCTCTTTCTTCCCAAACTAAATATGTATCCTCCAGGGCCTTTGTATGCATTGTATTCTTGTGTGATCGTACGTTAGAAGACATTGTGGTTCTTGGTGTCAGAAAAAGATATATAACCTATATCACATCATAAAATAATGGCTTCTTTGTTTGTTCCTTTTTGCTCTATTAATAGAAAATTAATAATATCAACAATCATGTCCATAAATAACATCAACCAAGCAACATTTTTTAACATTGTCTAATGTGCAAAAATGCAAGAGATTATTTGTACTTATAAAAAAGATTCTTAAGACAAACATTTTCAGAATTAGACTAAAGTGTTGGATACCATCTGTAACCATGTATCCATGGATTTACTTTTCACTGTGGAGCAGCTATATGCCATTACATATATTCATATATGTACATATGTGTGTGTATATATATATATATACACACACACACACACACATATATATATATATATATATATATATATATATATATATATGTAATAGCATATAGCTGCTCCCTTGAAAAGTACATCCATTCTATTAACTATGTGATATGAACACTTCAGATGTTTATTTACAATATGGATGTTTTGTGAGTAATCCTGACCTATCATCCTATGGACAAGGGAGCATTATTCTCCAGTCATCTTGTCCAGACAGAATTTCTGAAAAATGAAAATGAGAATATGATTAGAGTGCAGAATAAAGGTCAGTAAGCTGTTTCCAAACTAGTGATCAGGGATGTTTAATCCTTGGACAAAGACAAGTACATTTAAAAAGAGTGACGCATGTGTGTATAGTGTAACAAATGTCTTCTCTCACCACGGGCACTTTAGTAAAAGCACTGATGCTCCTGTACATTCTATATTTCTAGGGAACAATGGGGCATCTCAGTTGAGCTCTAACAGTTGTGGCCTATAGCTACTGTATAGAGGCAACCTGCAATGCAAGTCTGTGGAGACAACAGAGGACAGGGTTGACATGCAAGTGAAATTAACAAAGGTTAGTCCTGGTTGGCTGAGGACTCCATAGCTTGTGGCAAGTGTGATCAGCTTTCAGGCCTTCAAGGTATTTCACTCTCAAGACGTAAATCTTTGAGATAACACTTTCAATACTGTGCAGGTTTGTAATTACATTTTATGAATGTGATGTAAAATGCATGTAATTAACAAAAAAAGTTTTCATGTTCTCAAAAGTTTTAAACTAATTTTGTCTAAAAAATGAGCTGAAATTGTTACCTTTCATTTTCTATAATCATCTGAATAATATCAACCACAGAAAATGATAATTGGAATGATTTTTTTTAAGGAGGGAAACCAGAAAGATCAATTATGGACTCAGTGGATCTATAGTAAAATCCAATGACATGTTAATCTGCATTGTTATAATCTGTCAGTCACCCCTTCAAGGTACCACAACTTTTTAAAGTCATGATAGAAACTTGCAGAACAATTCCACTTGTATATGGTGGTCTATAATTAGTTGAAGGGAGGGCTTTAGAGTCACACCCTTGTGGTTTTGGGTGTCTTGAGGCTGTCTGACATTATAAAAGCCACACTGAATGACACTGCTCAGGTACCAGTCAAGGTAAGATCATCCTTAGATTGTGTCTTTTAACATTTAGTTTTCAAAAAATGCAACATTTTAGGGAAAAAGGAAAAAGTGTAAAAAATAAAAAAATGGCAGTTACAGATGGTATCCAACACTTTAGTCTAATTCTGAAAATGTTTGTCTTAAGAATCTTTTTTATAAGTAAAAATAATCTCTTGCATTTTTGCACATTAGACAATGTTAAAAAATGTTGCTTGGTTGATGTTATTTATGGACATGATTGTTGATATTATTCATTTCTCCATTCAAGTACAGGACCGTGAACCTTCTCCAGACATGACTCTTCTGTGTTGTCTCCCTCTGCTGGTTGTGCTCCTGCAGCCAGCTTTGTGTCTCTACAACTGCTCCTCTGTGCATGAGAGGACCCCTGGTAGGCTATCTGTTACTTTGCTTTTTCACCCTAAATTAAGGTTATATGCATGTTTTCACTTGTCTATCTTTGCAGGTACAAATCTATAATACAATTGTATCCCCCTTCAAGAACAACAAAACATTGTATTAAAGTACAAAGAAAAAGGTTTTCTCTTTTTTCCTCTCTCTTAGACAACTCAGACCTGACAGTTGACTGTGGCACAAGTGTGATCACCCTGGAGATCAACCTGTGCACAGCACAGTGGGCCGGCTTTAACACCACAGACCTGGCTCTGAACGGCAACCACAACACTTCAGATTGCCTGGGCAGTGTTGACACCAGTGTGGACCCTCCAATGATCCGTTACCAGCTTCCTGTGAACCACAGTCAGGATAATCCCTGCCGCCAGTCTCTGCAGGTCAGAAAGTTCCTGCAAGAAGATGCTGAGAAATGTTGATTTGTCCATATTCACATGCAGTAGCTCAAGGTGGAAAGCTTAAATGCTACAATCTTCTCATAAAGCTAGCTTCTAGATTAAGTTCTTATAATTTACTGTATTCTACATAACATTTTAACCCTCCTGTTATACTCAAATTTTACTGAGCTGTGCATTCTTCTATATGTTATGTGGCCACACAGAAAAAAAGAGAAATGATTATTGTGAATTTTGCTGTCTTGTTCAGATTGTTGATGAGGCTCCGGACCCTACAGGTCCCTTCAGCAGCTTCTCAAGCATCCAGTCAGTTATCATCACAGGGTACATTGACACGCCCAGATCTGATCAGGGGCTTATCAGCTACTCCACGGATCTCTACTATCACTTCTCCTGCCGCTACCCACTGGAGTACCTGATCAACAACACAGAGATTGTGGCGTGAGTATCTATTAACTTTAAAAAAGTCCAACAAATTGCCTGAGGCATATGTTCATCAAGTTGCACATGTATACTTTTGAATGATATCTGAAGAGATCTATGAAGTTGACATGTATAGAGTAATTTTCTTTTCCAATGTTTTTTAGTTCCTCGGTTTCTGTGGCGACCAGTGATAATAATGGCACCTTTATTGATACGCTGATGATGGGTGTTTATAATGTAAGTATCTGCATCAAACCTACCAAAGAGCAATTTTCATTCTTGTCACCTATTTAATCCCACTTTTTCTCCTCCAGGACTCTGACTACTTACACCCGTTAGTGGTACCTTCATCTGGACTTGAGCTACGAAGCAGAATCTATGTTGAGGTCAAGGCTGTTAACCTCACTGGAAAGTAAGAAAAGCCCTTTTGGATGAATACATTCTTAATGTAAATCTTTTATCTAAAAATGAATATTGAAATTAAAGCATACATACTTTTCCTTGTTTTCAGTTTCCATATTCTGCTGGATCACTGCTTTGGTACCCCCACAGCGTACAATATGTCTCAGACTGAGCAGCACAACTTCTTTCTTGGGTAAGGATATGCACCATAAGTGTCAGCACCATTAGTGTTTTACATATACCCTCATTATTAACTCTAAACACCAAGGATTAGGCATGGCCCTTGTATTTTTGTTTTTGAAATATTATGTCTACATGTACAATTATGTTTCTATGTCTACTGTTAAATGTAATGTTGGAACCTGCAGCTGTACTGAAGACAAATTCCACCAGCTTGGCTGCGTGGTCATTAAAACAATCAATGAATGAATGAATGAATGAATGAATCAATCAATCAATCATTCTGCTCTCCACTAGCTGTTCAGTGGACAAGAGGTCATCTGTGACCAGTAATGGTCTCTCCAAGGACGCCCGGTTTAATTTTGAGGCCTTCCGCTTTGTTCAGCACCGTGACCAGAGCAAGTCAAAGATCTATCTACACTGCATACTGAGACTCTGCGAGCCCACCAAATGTCAAGAGCTGGTCACTGTAAGTCACTAATAACTGGCAAAAATACATGTGGTATTTTGGGGGTAAAATGGCCTTAGTAGATGAATTTGGGGAGGGACATGGAGACTCTCAACTGTGCAAATAATGATTGGCATCTTAGATCACCAGATAACTAGGGTACCCCATTTTTTGTTTTTAATTCATAAAAATTGGAAAAAAAAAAAAGGTAAAAGCACAAATCAAAACAAAAAATCACATAGTTCTCAAAAGTTGAAATGCATACTAATATTTTTTTAATCTAAAATGTAAATCAAACCAACCTTGAGTGTCTCTTTACTGTTTTCCAGGCCTGTAATAACAGAAGAAAAAGATCTTTGACTCCTTTTGGAGAAGAAAGCTCGGAATCTGCTACTGTTTCAGTTGGACCTATTTACACTGCCAGAGAAGGTTAGAACCTGTAAAAAAAAAAAAAAAAAAAATATATATATATATATATTTTTTAAACTGCTCTGATTAAGGTTGACTTTTTATTGATTTTTCTCCCTTTCTTTTTTCCTCCTATGTTAAAGACAGTCCATATTCACCTGGCTACAGTGAGTATATTTTGATCACATTCATGTACATTATATCTTAGAACATAGTACAGCAACTCACAAAAGTAATGTTCACTTATCTTCTCCTGCATATATCAGGTAACAACATGGCACCAGATGTGGAAGATGTGAATGTGACAGGACTGGTGGTGGGGCTGGTGTTTGGGTCAGCTGCTGCTGCTATGCTGGTTCTGGGTGGCTGGTTTGCCCTGAAGAAGTATTATTGGGTGGGAGGATTACCGCATGCTTTTGACTGACAGATCAAGAGACAAATCATCATCATCTCATCACCTCATATCACATTGTATATACATATGGAGGCTTACAGTGGGAGTACATTGTTACTTTTTCTTTACTGTAACAACATAAAATCTGATAATGTAATGAAAATGTTATTGTTTTTAATGAATTATTTTGGTCTATTATTACCACATCTGTATTCAGGAGGCATTTACAGGTTATGAAGGAACAGGGAAACCTCAGCTATCACTGAATGAATAGTAAATGTAATACTTATATTGCTATAAATTAGCTTTTTTTTTAAAAAAGAGACAGTCATTATTTCTGGTTTTACCAGTGCATGCTTGTATTTGGGTATCATGTACAGATTTTTTATTATATTTCTTTGAAGTGTTAATCATCTGCATAATGTCGATGAAACTTGTTGCTGTGTCAGGACATGATTAAAAAATAAATGTTGAAATCAAACTGTGGCTGTTTATTTACATGATTTAAGACAGCAGTACATCATTTTTATCCTCTTAACCTTACTCTATACAAGAAGACCATATTTACATGGTACCGTCAATTTATATTGACAGCTAAACAAATAGTTAAACATATTAATCTATTTAAAACCATATTTACAACATTTTTTTACATGTACAAGGGCATAAACAAATCAGTTTATGGACAAGAGTCCAAGTCAAATAAACCACTTCAATGTGATTGTAAAGCAAGTTCTTTTACAGTTCTTTCCTGTTAAATGTCCTGAGGTCTTTCACTACACTGAATGCAGAATGTCTTGGATCAAAGCAGAGAGTCTTACTGAGAAGTCCTCCTGCAAAGAGCTGCCAGATAAGGAAGGAGGAGAAGACAAACTTGAGGCTCTCTGTACCTGCAGATCTTCCTCCAGTCCCTGAATCAGCCTCTCCATGCGAGCCTGAAATAGTTGGCTCTGAAGGGCTGAATTCTGACAGAAAAGCTCCAGACTGGCTGTCACTTCAGTGTTGTGCGGATTAGAAGTTTCCAGAAGAGCAGCAAGCTCTGTTTTCAGAGTGCCAACCCTTGTCTGTGCTTCCCTCCTCATGGAACTCACTTCCTGTCCTAACCTGGAGCTCATTTCCTGCCACAGCTCTGTCTTTTCCTCCTTCAGATGTTCGACTTCCCTGACCGCTTTAGCCTGGAATTCACCAATGATGTTGGCCACCTTAGAGTTGCTGAGCTCCAGAGTTTGGATCAACCAGTGGAAGGCTTCCTGGTAAAGACCTGGACTTGCGTCACCTGCCTGGGCCTCAGCTGTCTCCAGACCCTGCAGGTAAAGGCTCAGCTGACTGCACAGATCTCTAGTATTGCTGCTCAGAGTGCTCTGGAGCTGCTGAGTGAGTGGAGCCAGGCGCTCCCTCATGCTGGCCAGGGTGGAGCCAAGTTGGGCTGGAGATGGGGACAGCCTCTCCCGCAGCTCTGACAGCTCTTGGCGCAGACGGGCACGCAGGCGCTCGGACTCGATGTTGACTTTTTGTTGCATCTCTTCTGCAACAGGGTTCTTGTTCTGATCGTCTTGGATGTAAAGGCTGCTGCTGTCTATGTGGCTCTTGTACGTTATTCTGAGAAAGAGGAGACAAGCATTACAACATGTTTGACATGTATTCACATTAGATTATTTTCGAGTTTATTGATTCAGCTAACTTACTCTGTGTCCTTTGAAAGTTCTGTCTTGTGATTGGCCTGGTTGGCTTTTGGATCAGTCCATGTTGCCTCTCTTGTGTTACGATGGATTGGGTATGCTATAGGCAAAAACAAAATACATTAAAAACGAATAAAAACGAATAAACTTGCAGAATTAAGAATCATAATCTAAGGAACAATGTGCACCTGATGTTGTCAGGAAAGACAGGGCGAGGATCACAACTTTTGGATACATTTCCATCTTTCTGCAAAGGGAAAAATATCAGAATTTGTCATTAGACCAATGAACGACTGAATGCTGAACACTTCCATGAATAATCTTTAATTCTGAGATAGACGCAAACAAGATCAATATGTGAAGAAGCTGCTGGCCTTTACCTTAGGATCAGAGGTCTGCAGGCTTACTTCTCCTCCAACTGAACTTATAAAGGTCTGTGTTATCAGAGAGGGCTGCCCCAAACTCTGCCTGTGTCAACAGTCAACACGTGGAGGGTCACAGTGGTGACAGAACACAGGATGCATAAACACATGGTGCTCCAAACACACACACACACACACACACACACACACACACACACACACACACACACACACACACACACACACACAAACACACACACACACACACACACACCTACACACACACACACACACACCACGCCAATAGCGTCTACGGATCACATAACTAAAAGGAATTCTTTTAGAATTGACTTTGGAAATGATGTCAGAGTCTTGAAAGAGGTGTGATAAGTAGCAGAGCAGGAAAAAGAAAGCAAGGATTACGCAATACAGATGTTAGCAAAAGACTGATGCTGACTCAACAGTGCTTTTGCAATCTTAATCTGATCATTAAAGTAAAAATTAGGTAAAAGTTTATTGGAGCAACAGAGCAGAAGTTCAATAAGTTCAAATTTGTCTGTCCACAGCCAAATAACATACAAAAAAAGTGTGTCTTGGTTTTGGGCTTTTTTACGTCAAAGGCCCACTTTTCCATGAACCAGAATGATATGAATATTTACAATGAGGTCCCTTGTTTGACCCACAGTGTTTGTTGAGGCTTATTTCAAGCATTGTGCAAGTTTTCAAGTGGTTTTTTTTTTGTTTTTGTCTGTTTTACATTATAAAAGAATTAGGTGCATCCAGATTTGGATCGGCTCACGCAGGCTTGTTGGTGAAGTTTTGTTCTGGATGCTTCACAATCAACAGATTACACATCAATGTTTGTGCTGTTTTTTAGGTCAGAGCTGCTCTCAACAACAGCCAGGGTAAATACTGCTGCTTGTGATAAAACACTGGGTTTATTTGTACTCGCAACAAATAATAAACAATTAAATGTACAATTAAGCTTGATAGCCATTATCGGGTTTCACTGCATGTCTTCAATTTTCCTACAGCTTTGGTCAAAATGTAGTCATAGATCTGATGTTTCTGATGTACGTGTGGTGTCGTTGTGGATGTGATGTGGAGGGTTTTGCAGCAGTGACATGGATATGCAGGTGAAAGTTGAATCCTGCTCAGTTAGGTAAGGTTCGTGACGTCATTACAGGATCATAGTCCATGGCTACCATGATGAAATATCTAGGTTATTCCACTCATCCAAAGTCCAAAATTTATTTCAATACAATAACAGAAGAGCGGGTAAGACCTTGGTAACTGTGCCTGAAAACAATAGTATTTACTGGTCTTTGAACATATACAGTTCATTATTGTGAGTTAGCAACATTAGCATACCGTATGTACTCTGTGAGGGCCCTTTTATTTGAATGAGCCAGCATCTCTAGGTGTTTACAACATAAACTTGAACATTTGGATGAACACAGCAACATTTTGGATGTTTTCTGATAACTCAAAAAAACCCGTGTATTCTAAAAAGCTAAGGCTGGATATTCTGTCTCATTTGAATTTAGAGCTAAAGGAAACAACTTTACCCTGATTTTTGGACATAAATGTAAAGAAATTAAAACTAATGTGCAGCTAGTCACACAGATGTCAGCAGGCAACTGCATCACAATAGCTGACAGAGCACCATTTTAGAGTGAGTGAATTGAATGAATGAATCCAAACAAAACATTTATTGATGCAAACAATCTTTTAGACCTCTGTTTGCTTTGTGATAATGGTATGGACTTCTGCTTATACGGTGCTTCTAAATGGCAGGGGATGCTATATTAGTGGACCATCAGTACTAACTAATCTCACTCTCACACATTCATGCACTGCTGGCATTACCACTAGAAGTGTCATGAATCTATGTTTAGTTCACTTTTTCCATGTGTTTCATGTCTTGGTTTCTCCTGTGTTTATTCTGTATTAGTTATCCTTTGTGTCCCTTGTGTGTTTTGTGATCCATGTCTCTTTTTGTATTTTCTTGTGTTTCTTGGTCTTGTCTTGTGTTCTCTGTTTTGTAGTTCTGATCCCTGTGTTTCCAGTTTAGTTACTTTCTGCCCTTGCGTGTTTCCCTCCTTTTATGATTACCCTCATTAGTTTCACCTGTGTCCCGTGTTCCACACCTGTGTTGATTACTCTGTGTATTTAGTTCCTCTGTTTCCCCTGTCCCTTGTTGGATCATTGTTAGTCTTCCCTGGCCCAATCTCAATGTCCACCCTCAAGCACTCACTGACTATAGAGGCGCATTCCCGCTAAGTCCGTGAGGGCTCAGGGCTGTCCCACTGTCAAATCATCAAATGTGTTAGGCATCTCTCACTGACTTGTTGAGCCCTTTATGCCCCCTTTCCATAAGTGGGCATTTTTGCAGACCTAGCGTAAGGGAATTACCCATAGTTCATAGCACTGTGACGTGAAACACGGGATTCCCATGGGAAGCCCGCAAGGATGGAAAGGTAAAGGAACACGGTAACATGAAATAAAAAAAAGTGCGACAGTAAAAAAGAAGCATGCAAGTTGCAATAAAATGTACAGGTAAAAAAAAAAAAATTGCATGTAAGTATGAATATAGAAAACAGCCTTAATCTGTTTATCTTCACACATATTTGCATACAGTAGGCTATAATGTATATATATTTGTAGTTATATAGCCTATTTATATGTTTTAAATTGTGTGGTTAAGCAGTCTGTATGTTGAGAGTTGGATCATTTGGCAGTGAGTAGTCCCTTCAGCACCTTGAATTTGAGGAAAGTAAAAATTGTGCAATAAAAATTCTTAATATCGCTAAGGTGAGCTGGTGATGTCATGCACGTCACGTGAGAAGTCTCATAGTGCTGTCCCATTCCCAGTTCTACAGTTTGAGCCCTTACAGCCTCTTGCCCTCAATCACTTTCTAGCTGATGTCAATTAAGTCAAGAAGGGCTCAGGGCTCATGGCTTAGGGTTTAGGGCTTAGGGATGACAATGAGATTGGGCCCCTGTGTCTATCTCTCCTGTGTTCTGTCCCTGTGTTTCCCCCACGTTTCCTTTTGGATTTAGTTTGTTGAACATTTTAGTAAGTTTGCTGGTACCTTTTGCTTATTAAAACATTTTTATTTTAAAATCTGCACCTGGGTCCTCCTTAAGTTTTGCCCTCACCGTGACAAGAAGCAATCTGGGTTTTCAGTGTATTGCCCAAAAACAGTAGCTACAGCATATGGCCTGCGAGAGCTGGGATGGAATCACCAACCTTCAGACTTTACCACAGAGCTTCAGCCACCCCAAGTTTGCAGCACCTGAAATGTCAAGGCACTCGCCCATCCAAATACTAACCAGGCTCGACCTTGCTTAGCTTCAGAGATTGGACAAGATTGACATGTTCAGGGTGGTATGCATGTAAGATCAAACGTGTTCAAGATTGTTCGGTAATATAGTTATCTCAAATAAGAAACATCAATATGTTAAATATGTATCATGGATTCATATCAAAAAGATTCAGCTGACATAATTAAGATAGCCCATGTATTATTTGAAAACTGAACTTGCTATGAGAATTTGACTGTGAATTCAAAGTGGTTAATGTTCAGGAGATTCCCCTAAAGCAATGCTGCGTTGAAGTACATCAGGAGCCAAATCATTACTCAATTTCATGGTGGGATTGAGAAGAACAAATGCAGTAATGTGATCCATTAGCGGCAGGCAGCTGTGCTCTCTGCTTGTGCAGGTTTCTCATTACCTTCACTCTCACTGTCATCTTACCTCACAGGCTTCATAAATCATTCAGAGGGCCAGTGAAAGTTACACAGACTAACTAACCTGCTACTTAACTCCCTGCTCTATCTACCTACAGGCAGATCAGGTCATGTATTATGCTGGAGACAAGAAAAGTTTATCGAGGCTGTTTAGTTGTCACAACTTATTCATAATTATTTCCTTTGTCATGTCCAAGAACAAGAGAGGAAACCAATGGGCAATTAACAGATGCTGGATGAAGAAATAGAACTGTAATTTAATTCACTTCAGCAGCTGGACATAAAAACTATGTCAAGGACATGTAGATGCCGGTGTGTGTGGTGGCTAACGCTTCTTTCTCTGGTTTATGGGAACAACATGAGTCATCTTTTCCCGGAGAGGCAGCCTTGCCATCCAGGTAGGCTGTCCTGACTGCATACAATTATCTTTGAATAGCATAACATAAACTGAGCATGGATTTGATCCAATATCAAATTGTTATGAATATCTAAGTAATGTTTTCAGTTTAGTTTAGAGGTTAGAAATGTCACTCTTCTAGAGTCACTTTAAGGTCCTTCTTTATATAATGTTGTCAGTTCTTGTTGTGTCTTTGCTGGACAATTTATAGCCATCATTAAAATATGTAGGTATCATCATACTTTTTCTTCCTGATAGGTTTTTACTGTCCTCTGGGGAGCTTTTCTCCAGTTGCCTGTCCAAAAGGAACATATGGGCCCTCTTCTAGTGCTGTGTCCATAGAAAGCTGCCTGAAGTGTCCTCCTCAGCACTACTGTCCTCGACAGGGTTTGTCAGCCTGTTTGCCCTGCGGCCGCGAGGCTCAGCAGCCTCTTAATGGTCAGGACACGTGTGTTTGCCTTGGAGAGGGACAGAGTTTTCAGGTGACAAAATGTATTTTGCACTATAGTAGGATCAACCCAGTGTGGTTGTGTTTTTTTATGAACATGTAGCCCTTAATATCAAAACCCTTTACTGTACCAGTCACCTACTTCATCCTTTATCATATGAGCTTATTCCTTATTCTTTAAACCTAAAGAGTGACTCTGAAATCTCATGTCTATTTTTTGTGTACAATAATATGATAGTAGCTTCTCTGGGAAACTTTAGACAGAACAATCTGCGTCTTCAGGCTGTAAGCTCAGGATCGGGTTCCCTTACTGTTGGATTGGGTTTCCCTGTCTATTGCATCATGCATGGGTGTTGAGCCCTCCACTCATCAGATCAAATCAGGAGAGTGAGATTTTTATCTATATGACTGTTGGATTTAATAAGGTGAATTAATATATATATAGATAAATGATGGAAGAGAGATGAAGCAAAGCAGAGAGAAAACAGTTGGAATCAATGCAATGAGGAGAAAAGGAACAAAGACAGGAAGCAAGAAGGAAAGAAAAAAAAGAGTAAAAAACACAATAAGAAATAGTGAGGGAAAATTGATTTGCAAAAACACAAAACAAAAACAAAAATCTATACCAATTCATTTATAACACCAAGTTGCCTCATATAGCTTTACAGCATACAACTGCCTCCACCCCAGACCCTTGATTAAGATAAGGAAACGCTAAAAAAAAAAAAAGGAGAAGCAAGTGGAAAATTCAAGGAAGATAAGATGGAGAAAGCAGAACAAGGAAATTTATTTATTTACAGACAAAAGTATGAAAAAACTTAGCTACATCATCAAAAATCAGTGAATCAACAAATAATGCGTATGGAAAAAAACAGTGGGATATAATGAAAGGAAAAAAGAAGTAACAAAGGCAGAATGGAGAAAAGAAGAAGGAAATGAAGAGGAAAGGGGAGGAAGAAATACAATTGTTGAAAAGGAAGAAGGAACAAATAAAAAAGACTGAGAAAGAAATAATAGGGTGGATGGAGGCATAGATACAGTGGTGGACAGTAACAAAGTAAATTTACTTGAGTGCAGTACCGAAGTACATTTTTTAGTATCTGTACTTTACTTGAGTATTATTTTAGGAGGGGTACTTATTACTTTTACTCCACTACATTCAGAAGACAATTATTGTACTTTTGACTCCACAACATTTCTATCAATGCTCTAGTTACTCACTACTTTTGCTTTGAAGTCAGCTCATGAATTTCCTTCTCTTTTCTGAAATCTGATCCCTAAGACAGTAAAATGTGTTTGTGTAGTTCTGTGTGTCTCAGTGGTTTAGTTGTACCTGTATAGTGTGCGTCTCCACGGTTGAACGTGGAGCAAACACAGAGCAAATTTCATTCAGATCAGGCAGTTCATTTAGAGGTGGTAATGATGGCTTTAATACTCCACCTGATCACCCATGGTCGTATATTCAGCCCGTTAGAGGTTTTTGAAATGACAAATGATACGTATCGTTTGAAATGTTCTCCCTGTTTCCCACTCTGCCCAAACATACAAAGATTCACTGTCCAACCTGAGAAAGCGTGTTGAGCTATAATGATTGTTTCATTCCAGATGAACATTTCAAACTAAGTTGTCTGTGCTTGGAGTAACTTAGTTGTTGTTTTTATTCCATGGTATAGTTTTTAGAGATTTCAAGTAATGGTTACTAAATAAACATAATTTAACAGAATCTACTCCTATGTTTTCTTGACTGCACTCATGCTTTGTGAAAATACAATGTTTTGAGATTTTTTAAGAAGTACTTTGAATAGTTTCACATGTATTGGAGCAATATTTGACTTGGAGTATCTCTACTTTGACTTTAAGTAATGAAGCTGTGTACTTTGTCCCCCACTGGATAGATATTACATATCAATACAGTTCTTAGACATTCCTCACAAGATACCTTTATTATGGGATAAAAACAGACAACCACAGTCATTCAGAACAGAAGAGAAACCAGCCATCTGTTTGTTCCCGTTATAGTTAAAAAAAAAACTCAAAACATTATTTCAACAAAAACCACTACTGGGTTTCTCAAATTGAATTAACAATTCAGAAGCAATACAACAACAAATTTTTACATTCATTTCGAAGACAAACAATATAAACGCTGAATGCTTCTAAGTTTCTCACATCATCTAAAGAAAACTACGTTGATGACTGAGTTTACGTTCACAGGAACAGAGTGCCAAATTACCACAGCATAGACCGTTACTACTGTTAGTGACACAGGTAAAACATAACCAGTGTTGCCAAATAGAGCTGATAGTTTCCAAAAAACGCCAGAGTGCGCAAAAAAAAAAAATCAATATTAAGTTCTGTGATGCTAATTGAACTGCTAAAAAGTATACTATAAGAGTGTACTGACATCCAAAGCAAATATAAAATAACTCTTATAATGACAAACAGCAGCTTCCAGCCATTGCAGAATATCAATTTCCAGTCCATCCAGTCTGGACTAAAGGTTACCCTCCACATATGAAGAGTCATCAAATAGCTTTGCCAAAATTCGCTGCACATCTCTATTCCTTAACAAGCAGCAAGACTGATAGAGCTGAACTAAGTAACGACAGAGATCTATCATTTTTCATGTCAAAAGCAACCCCACACCATAATCCCCCCCCTTCACAAAACTTTACACTTGGCACAATGCAATCAGACAAGTACTGTTCTCCTGGCAACCGCCAAAACCAGACTCATCCATCAGATCGCCAGATGGTGAAGCGTGATTCGTCACTCCAGAAATGCGTCTCCACTGCTCAAGAGTCCAGTGGCGGCATGCTTTACACCACTGCTTCCAACACTTTGCATTGCACTTGGTGTTTTATGGCTTGGATGCAGCTGCTCGGCCATGGAAACCCATTCCATGAAGCTCTCTACGCACTGTTCTTGAGCTAATCTGAAGGCCACATGAAGTTTGGAGGTCTGTAGCAATTGAATCTGCAGAAAGTTGGTGACCTCTGTGCAGTATGTGCCTCAGCATCCGCTGACCCCGCTCCGTCATTTTATGTGGCCTACCACTTCGTGGCTGAGTTGCTGTCGTTCCCAATCGCTTCCACTTTTCTATAATAAGATACTCCTTTAATCATCCCACAACAGGGAAATTCATGGGGTCATTTAACCTTTATTTAACCAGGTGAGTTAATTCTCATTTGCAATAACAACCTGGGCGAGAAGGCAACACAGGTGAAAACAGAGAGGACATACAGAGAGACCTAGAGACAGAACAAACAATACACAAATATGACAGCAGTAAACAACTTAAAAGCAAATTAAAAGCAAGTGCAGTGATGTTGAGTTATGGGGTGTATTAAGTTTTGGAAAGTGGCGAGTGGAATGAGAGAGGTCAGCTTTAGGGATTGTTGCAGGTGATTCCAGTCATTTGCAGTGGAAAACTGGAAGGAGGTGCGACCAAAGGAGGTCCGGGCTTTGGGTGTGATAAGTTTGATAAGGCTACTTGAGCACAGGCTACAGTTTGTGCTGTGAAGTTTGATTAGTGAGTGTAGATATAACAGGGTTTTACCAGTGAGTGATTTGTAAATGAATAGAAACCAGTGTGTTTGTATGCAAGAGTGGACTAAGGGCCAGTTCAGCTGAGAGTACAGGTGAGTTACGGCGGTAAACAAAAAGAATTTCAACAAGAATATATATAGAAAAGAAATGTCCATCAGAGACGACAGCTTGGCCATCAATCTCCTGTCAGCCACCACCTCCACAGGGTCCAGGACTGAGCTGGCCTTCTTCACCAGTTAGTTCAGTCTTGCTCTCCTGTATCCTGTCCATCCACAGCAGGTGAAATCCTTCCAATGTGGTGTTCGTGTCCGGTGTTAGCTCTGTTAGCATGATGCTACTCTGCCAGTATTCCCTCTGGTGCTGGGTTAGCTCGTCCACCTTATCGTAGATAGATCTTACATTCCCCATAACGGTGGGTGGAAGGACAGGTCGATGTCGTCTTTTTTAGCTTGCACCTCAGTACCAGCATGCCATCCTTGCCTCCTTCTCCTCAGCTCACAGGGAACATCGGGCCTAGCATTGTTTAGCATCGACATGCTACTGGCTGCTAACAGCTGATCTCGTATGTAACATGACCACTGCAAACGTAACCAGTTTGGTGTCCAGGCCAACAAATGAGTCATTAAAAGTCATGACAGGCTCCAAATACAAAGATAACTAAACAGATATGAAAAAAGAGTCGAAAAAAGAACAACGAAGAGAGAGCTGCTGCAACAAGCAGCCACTCGAGCGGCGCTAAGTCACTGACAGTTGACAGTGGAATATTAAGGAGTGAGGAAATTTCACGACTGGACTTGTTGCACAGGTGGCATCCTATCATCCTATCACAGTACCAAGCTGGAATTCACTGAGCCCCTCAGAGTGACCCATTCTTTCACAAATGTTTGTAGAAACAGTCTGCTTGCCTTGGTGCTTGATTTTATACACCTGTGGCCATGGAAGTGATTGGAACACCTGATTTCAATTATTAAGATAGATAGATAGATAGATAGATAGATAGATAGATAGATAGATAGATAGATAGATAGATAGATAGATAGGCTCATATCTGTAAACGAATGAACAAACTTGCACATTAGGTAACAATGTGAACACAGAGTGAACTGTTAGTAGAGTTATACAACATGATGTTTGAACCCAGTTGCCTCTCCTGCAGAACAGCGATGGGAGGTGCCACTGTGTCCTGGGCTACCAGCCTGCCAACAATGGAAATATCTGTCTACACAAACTGTTTGATGTCTGCAGGGATGGGAAGAGTCGCACACAGTATGGAGACTGTCTGGATAAACATCAGTGGTCACTTCACTGT
Source organism: Notolabrus celidotus (assembly GCF_009762535.1). Taxonomy (NCBI): domain Eukaryota; kingdom Metazoa; phylum Chordata; class Actinopteri; order Labriformes; family Labridae; genus Notolabrus; species Notolabrus celidotus. The sequence goes on from NC_048285.1 coordinate 16,732,740, forward strand.
AGAAAGCAGGTTAGAATTATTGAAAAGGTGACAGGCATGTGTTTAATAAGTCGGCACTTCATAGGAACTCATCCTGAAGATCTGTTTGAATAACACAGACAAAACTCTACAATCAAAGGCAGGGCTAATGAGTACAACCCTGGTGTCTTTGCCCTTTCCCCCATGAACCTCACTACAGTTTATCTAGTACAGACTTGTATCAGTCACACTTAATGTTTAACTATGAAGGGCTTCCTTTGACCGTATATTAGATAGGACTTCAGTCTTCTTCCCGTGCTGTGTTTATTTTTGTCTCTGTCCTCCTTTGGTACAAATGACCTTCCACCTAGTTAAACACTCAACCCTAGCATAGTATGAGAATGCAACAGGTTTATAGAGTATTTTTACTTAAATAAACACACTGAGACTTTTTTTTGAAAAGTATATAAAAATGAAACCCATTCTTAGCTTTGTACTGGTTATTTTCCTGCAGGTATGTCAATCTGCAGAGGACCACAGAGGGTATGATGGAGAGCTGGGTCTTTGCATCTGCAGAGAGCCTCCTGTAAGAGCTGCATGTGGAGGCCTATGCAGTACAAGACCAGCTACACAGCTGCAGCTCCGATGCCAGTCTAACAGGGAAATGGAGTTGGTGTTGAGCTATGACAGTCAGGTGAGCAAACGGCAGAGTTGTATAAACCAAATAACACTTACCAAGGTGTATGCAAGCACAAAAGGACACAATAAATAAAGTAAATATATTTAAAACCCACTGTATTTAAGAAGTTACGGCATGTGAGAAGTGTTCTACTAATGATGTTCATACCGCAACAAGTCCTTCTACTCACATGACTGCACAGAGCACTCGTTACTGCCCTCTAACAAGATCCACAAGGGTACTTTTGTACATTTGCACCCATAAGCCTATAGAAGACAGGCAACATGGGTTGGGTTAAAATAATAAATTATTATCTGTATAATACATCTAATCAACCACAAAGGGTTTGCACTGGTTGTGAAACATTTTCCATGTAATATATATGCCAATATATGACCTATAAAGGCAAAACAGACTAGCCAGGGGAATGATGATGCTAAATGCATGTGTATGATTGAGTCCTTATTGTTACAATATTTTCTCCTCTTATGTTAGACAGAGTTTTGAGAATGTTTTCAATACTGGTTTGTTCCTGTAAATGTCCTACGCGACCATAGCATGGGATTCAAACTCTGCTAGGAAACAAGGTTAACACAGGTTATGCACTGGTTTTAATGCTCACGAATTAGAGGTGGATCTACTGCAAAGCCGTTGAGATCTGGCATTTTATGGAAGATATTATACTGTAGATAGAACAAATCTCTGAGCTACCTAGCTAACTTTTTCTCGTTGGGGGAAAACTGCAGAAGGGCCCAAGTGCGCATATTAAAATAAAAAGGTTTTAATAAACAAACAAAACTACTGAAATGTCTAACAAACTAAAACAAAAAAAGTCCAAAATAACACGGGGAACACAAGGAAGACTTACACACAGAACACAAGAAAGACAAAGATCCAACAAAGGACAAGGGAAACAGAGCAACTAAATACACAGAGTAATTAATGCAGGTGTGGAACACAGGACACAGGCGAAACAAATCAGATAAATCAAAAAGGAGGGAAACACACAAGGACAGGAATTAAAACTAAATTGGAGACACAGGGATCACAAACTACAAAATAAAACAGGAAACAAGACTAAACAAAGAAACACAAGAAAATACACAAGGGACTACAACAAAAGACATGGATCACCAAACACAAGGAAGACAAAGGATAACTTATCAAGGAATAAGGACGGGGAGGAATCAAGGCATGAAACACAAGGAAAAAACAAGACTAAACATCAACTCATGACAATCTTGAAGCTCCTGCTAGCTAACCCGACGTTTTTTCCTTTCTCAACTACACCAACAACTGTTACATTGTATGTTTGCAGGTCTCAGCCGTCTCGGGCAGTGTGCTGGAGATGCTATTTAAACAGTGGGATTACCAGGGGACCCTTCAGTGCAACAGCAAACACAACTCTTCACGTCCTGTCTATATTGTTAAGACAACTGGTAAGAGACACAAATCAGTCACAACACACAAAGTCAAGGTCTTTCTAGCCCTTCCACTCTCAGAGTGTTCTGTCTGTCATTCACTTTCTCCTCTGCAGAGGCTGGGTTTCTAGGCCTACTCAGTGGCCTCCCAAAGGAGCTTCAGAAGCTGTTTCCTGTCAATCAAAGCTCAGCTGGTTTGTCATACCAAAACTATCTTTTTGCTCATTAAAATACTAAAATATAATATGCTATAGAATAACTGAATGCAATGTTTGGGATTCAAAATCAAAGCCATTGCAAACCCTCGCTCCAATGGCTAGCAGGGAGTTGCACAACAAATGTAGAAGTCAATCAGATGGCTGGCCTACATGTCACTCTACTTATTACCTAAAGAAAGAAAAATAATAATTTTATAGTCTCAATTGCTTGTATCAAGTCTTCTCAACACAGCATGATATTCATTTTGTGAGTAGAATTGAAAATAAAGATGGGCAAATTCTATGAAATGAAGTCCGCCATGAAGGCAATCTGTCAACCAGGACAGAGTAGGATAGTGTAGGATGACCTGCCAAGCTGGAGGTTTCGTAATAGTAGTTCATGAACTAATGGTTGACCTCACAGTTGATTGATGCACACATTTCTTACACACAATCTAAGAACAAAAGTGAATTCAATGCAGAAAATTCCTGTGCTTCTGTTTTCTAGAAAGTGATTCTGCCATTACCTGGGATTTCAGTGATGATGAAAATATAAGTCATGAAAGAGAAGATAATTTCAGCAGCAGGAAAGGTGACAAGGGAGGAAATGGAGGAGGCATGAGAGAAAGAAGTGTAACTGAAATTCTGACTCCCACTACATGTCTGATTCTGGGTGACGTTTTGCTCTTCACTGTCAACACACATCATTACCCTCTTTATGATCTGTAAGTTTAATGCTTGTTCATCTTCTGTGTATTTTTTTACCCAGATTTGCCTTCTTTCAATTCCTTATCTCCTTGTCTTCCAGTGACAACTTGTACAACACAAACAGTGACTTTGACTGGGGAATGTTCAGAAAGCTCGGAGAAGAGCTGACTCTGTCCTGGACTCCCCCCAGTTTCTTCTCAGTGGTCTTTACCCAGACTGGAGTTTATGTTTTTACACTTAGCAGCCATCCGCACAGACACATGGTAACTACGTTTTGATTGATAAAAGCATTAAAAAAATACTATTTCTTACATACAGTATCTCACAAAAGTGAGTACACCCCTTACATTTCTTCTAAAGCTGATGCACAAGAAACCCACAAACAGTTTGCTAAAGACAGCAGACTAAGGACATGGATTACTGGAACCATGTCTTGTGGTCTGATGAGACCAAGATAAACGAATTGGGTTTAGATGGTGTTAAGCGTGTGTGGTGGCAACCAGGTGAGGAGTACAAAGAAAAGTGTGTCTTGCCTACAGTCAAGCATGGTGGTTGGGAGTGTCATGGTCTGGGGCGGCATGAGTGCTGCCGGCACTGGGGAGCTACAGTTCATTGAGGGAACCATGAATGCCAACATGTACTGTGACATACTGAAGCAGAGCTTGATCCCCTCCCTTCAAAAACTGGGCCACAGGGCAGTATTCCAACATGATAACGACCCCAAACACACCTCCAAGACAGCCACTGCCTTGCTAAAGAAGCTGAGGGTAAAGGTGATGGAGTGGGCAAGCATGTCTCCAGACCTAAACCCGATTGAGCATCTGTGGGGCATCCTCAGACGAAAGGTGGAGGAGTGCAAGGTCTCTAACATCCACTAGCTCTGTGATGTCGTCATGGAGGAGTGGAAGAGGATTCCAGTGGCAACCTGTGAAGCTCTGGTGAACTCCATGCTCAAGAGGGTTAACACAGTGCTGGAAAATAATGGTGGCCACAAAAAATATTGATACTTTGGGCCCAATATGGACATTTTCACTTAGGGGTGTACTCACTTTGTTGCCGGTGGTTTAGACATTAATGACTGTGTGTTGAGTTATTTTGAGGGGACAGTAATTTTACACTGTTATACAAGCTGTACACTGACTACTTTACATTGTAACAAAGTGTAATTTCTTCAGTGTTGTCCCATGAAAACAATTCAATATGTGCAGAAATTTGAGGGGTGTATTCACTTTAGTGAGATACTGTAAATGTATTGAACCAGTATTAGACTTACACTTTTTTTTTTTCCTACTCAGTATGTGCGGGTGATGCCAGCAGGGGGCCAGTGCTATGAGCCAGGCACCTTCTTCGCCACGCTCCCCCGTCATGTGACCAGGATGGGAATCAGTAGACAACGCAACCTGTTACTCAGGCCAGAATGGCTGGTGACAGGAGGACTGCTTTTTGGAGCTGTTGTCATCCTCTGCATATGTGTTACACTTCTGGTTAGTACACACACAAACTCATACCAGCACATTAAAAATCTATCTAAGAATGAATCAATCCATCCCATGTGTAGATCCTGTTCCAGGAATATGGATGGCCTGAGAAGAAGCCAATCAGAGCACGATATCGCTCATTGCAGTCAGCTTATCACATGGACGACTACTCATCAAAAGGTTCGAGAGTGGTCTCACTCAGGAAGATTCACCGAAACCAACAAGCTAGAATGACACAAGACACCATTCAGCCAGGTGCAAACTTGTACACACACACACACACTCACACACACACAGACACACACACACACACACACACACACACACACACACACACACACACACACACACACACACACACACACACACACACACACACACACACACACACTACCAACTAAGCTTATTCATTTGAAAGCCTAAAGGCCAACTAACCTTTGCCATAAACGTATTCACAGAAACACCCTGCCGACTCTTTGTTGGTCTTTGAAGACGCTGGTTTCTTATTATGTAACACTGACTCTAACCTCTGGGCGTTATTCCCACCCAACCAAATACGACTGAAAAGGCTGCTGTCATCCACCTGATATCACGTGCAGTTACTAACAGTAAAAATGACAACAGTTTAAATGTCATGGGACCCAGGAAATTACCCGGAATTACATAATCCTAGGATAACATTTTAGGAAGGCAGTTGTCACCTTAATAATGCTTAATCTTACCACATGGTGTCATTTGTTTAACTTTTTAATATGGTCACATTTTTTTTTTTAATTTTACACACAAGAACATAACAAATTATGAAAGATGACCATGTATGCTAGGTTCTGTATTAAATGCATAAGAAAAATGGCCAGGGCAGGAATTAAAGAAAAGTAATTTGATGTTGAAACAATATGATTTACGAGTGTATTAAAGCCACTGATGTATCTACATCACACACCAAAAAAACCTGACACCACCACCACCGCCAACACAACCACCACCACCACCAACAACAACAACAACAACATAGTGGCCGTTCCAAAACATGGATATAGACTGGCAAATGGCCATATTCACACTAGGCCATTATGAGTAGACTTTATGTCACAGGTGACAGGCTCATAACCAGCCACTAACTAAATAGCTCCTTAGGCAAGAAGGTGATAGTAGTTAGTGTATGGTGGTTTTACACCATACAGTAGGAAAGGCTTGAATTTTTAGTCACATGATGTTAGCTCATAACAAATCTCTAGCTTAATACTCACTTCTGCTAATGTGACTAAAGCTAACTTAATCTTGTTTCTGTGAATGCTAACTTAGCTGTAGTCTAAATGTTGCAAAAAAAAACGATTGTCAGGTGCCCTGTATTTATACAACTTACGACCTGGAAGTCGTACAGTACAGCAGGTTACAGACTTATAATGTGACTGATCTCTCCATCTGCCTCTATGTTACTCTCCTGATAGCAGTGTCTGCCGACACCATGGAAGAGTTCTGGGATTATGAACATCAGGTGGATCTGGAGGCATTCAGCAGCAACGTATTCTACAGCCTCCTTCTCAAACAGAGTCTGTCTGTCACCACACGGCTGGGACAGCTCACCACTGAGGTCCTTGATTCTAATTTAAATGCAGTTTTAATGTTTTAATATAAAATAAGCAAATACTATATGAAAATATTTGTCCCCCTTATCCAACACACAAACTACGATTTAGGAATTATTCTTACCCGGCTTTCTTACTGATCTTCCAGCTGAGTAAGATGCTTTTCCAGTGTTAATTTCGTTAGTCAAATTATGACGATAAATGTTCGTCAAGACGAAAACTTTAGTGGCGGACCGCCAGACAAGAAGGATCCAAGTTTTCCCCTGCTGTGCGTCTTTTAAGACTTTAAAGAAAAAAGTGATGCATTCCTGTGACAGAGTTATTATTTGAGGGACACAGTGTTAGCTTGGTAACCTACCTGCAGCAGATGTGCTTTATAAACCAGCTCTCCCACCTTCATGCATCTGTTTCATCTTTGATGAGGATTTTTACCCCCGGTTTGCTTTAGTGTCAAAGACACAACTGTTTCTCTTGCATCCTTTCTGTTTGTCCTAGTGAGTCTCTGACAACAGCATAGGAAGAGAGAGTTTGTTGTTATAGCCCTTAGGACAGCTCAGGTGACAACAATGTAAGAAGAAAAAAGCAAATCTTGCACCCCACAAACTTGCCTTCACTAGTAGTAGTTGTATTCTAACTGGCTCAGTTTGGGTGGAGTAAGGTGTGTGGTCTGATTTCTACTACTTTGATTAAGATTCTGTGACATATATGTAAGTGTCTGTGTGTGTCCAGGTGAAGGAGCTACACCATGGAGTGCTTGGGAAACTGCAGCTGCTCCACCCATGCCTGATGGAGAGGACGGGAGAGGGATATGACGGCGTCAGGAGGGAGATGGAGAGGGAGGTGGTGCGACGAAAGGCTCTGGCCTCGCAGCTGGCAACACTGCTTGATAGTCAGCAGCAGGTTGACATTATGTTACATCTCATCTTTACATCACCATTATTCCTTTGTAGAAATCAGGAATAATCCTTCAATTTGTTTGATTAACAGCTTTTAAAGAGACTACAATCTCTCTTTGGCTGTGACTAGCTGTATGTTTTATTGGCTAATAATTTGTGATATTATTTGATCGATCGTTTTGGAAAAGGTGAAAAAAGACAATAAATAAAAAAGATTTAAAAGAAGACAACAAACACTCAAAAACATATAAATAAGAAAATGGGTTTTGTGTTTTATGATTCTCAGTTTCAAATGTGATTGAAAAACTAATAATAATAATAATAAAATCAGAATATATATTATGTTGATTAGTCTAGTTGTTTTTTATGCTCTTGATCTTTCTGTTATTTAGCAAATATTGCCCATTACATTGGGTCTGTTTTGTTTATTCCACAGGTTTTGAGGCGGGAGCAGCAGGCCCAGCAGAGGGTCTACAGTGTGTTCACAACTCAGCTTAGAGAGTGCACCAGACTACTGGCCAAGGTTCATAACAACAAGCAGCCACCGTGTGGATTACACCAACAAAAGTAAAGCTTGCATATCTCCTTTGAAAGTGTCACAAATAACAAAAAGATCTAAGTAGATCTCCCTTCATTTACAATCCATTGTTTCCCATCTTCAGTTTGTTCCAGAGGCTGACATCCCTGGTAGATGAGATGGGAGAGCTAACATCAGCAGAGTGTCAGCGTCAGGGTGCCTGGGGGCTGTTGGGTGAGGGTACAGGGGCAAAGCTGCTCTGTCCTGACACTGGAACTGTTCTGACCAAAAACCATATATTTGGTAAGTCCAACACTCTAGATTATTACTTATAGTAAAATTCCCTCTCAAGACTATGTGTCTGAATCTTAGAGAAACAGCACCATCTACTGCTTTAAATATGCCCTTGATATAGTTTTAGTAAGGATAAAAAAAATCTAGAACATGATTTAAATTAAGATTTGTTAAATACTTAAAGGAAACTTTCTATTCTGGATACATTCAGATACATTCAGATACAATAACTTTTTCAAAATAACCATACACCAGGTCCTTAAATTCATTTCTGTTTGTGTGCATTTCCACAGTCTGAACTTTATTTCTGCAAGAGCTAGACAAAAATAATTGGAAATCCACAGCAAATGACAACTTAGATTGAGGTCAGTTGCACATTTTCAGTGTGTTAGTGTCTCATAAAATGGAATGAAGGCCATTAAAGTAAAGATAGTATTCTATGGTAGAGTTAAGAAACACCATTTTAAACTAAGCCTATACTTTTAGACCTCTCCAATGCCCACCATAAAAAGCTGTCCACAGGGAATTTGACTGCACACGTTAGAGTTGGAAAAATCATATTGTGATGATCCCTCTTATCCCCCTCTGCCTCTTCCTCAATCCAGGTAGTGATGGGTCTCTCCGTGCCTGTCAAGCTCTTCATTGTGATTCAGTCACCGGCCTCATAAGGCCGAACGCTCATAGCCACATGCTGTTGAACAGCAGCCACACCATGGCAGTGCCACCTGATTTCTTTCTCCACCAACAGACTGGAAGGGTCATGCCGATAGATGGCAACGTTGGATATGATCCAGCAAGCTCTACTTTAGTGCTTACAACTGACTCATGTACAGGTAACATGAAGGGTGCTGGAGGGGTTTGAGGGTTGACTGACCACAATTTTGGCTGAGGATAAGGTATTCAGTCATGGATACCAAATTACAACAGTCACACTAGCATGACAAATTTCCCTATCAGTAAGAGAGTTCTTCCTTTTCTTTTGAGTCACCATAAAATACATATAGTTATTCATGTAAATACAGCAACACCTTTTAAATGCACACTTTAAAGTGCACTTTTACAATGTTAACATTAACCTCTTGTGGCTTTTTTTTGCATTCATTGAACACAGAACAGCAAAATGTCCCACAACCTAACTTTAATATGTATTTTTTTGTGCATTTGGATTTGAACACTTTGAAGTGCGCACTTTTAAATCATACTTCAAATTGCACACCTTCAAGTGCACTCACAGAGCACAGCTGTATGTGCACATAGAAGTCAATACTTTAAAGTTTCTGAGAGAACACATTCAAGTATATACTTATAAGTGTGCTTAAAAGGGCATAGTTGGATGTAAACTTGGAATGTCACACTCAAAGATGAATACTTTAAGGAGACACTTTTTAAAAGAACACAGGTTCAAGTGAATACTCAAAGGTGAATACCTTTAAGTGCACTAGAAAATCTTCCTTTTAGAGAGCACAGGCTTCAGTGTGTACTAAGTATGGGTTAATGTATGGTTAGCAGGTGGTTAGGGTAAATACAATTCTGACAGGGTTAGACAAGAACTAGATGCAAAGCAGATTTGGCAAAAAGATTGAAAACAGAAAATGGCACCAGCTGGTGGTCAAATGTAAAAATCTAAATTGTAGTTCCCTTGGTGTTGTTCATGTCAATGTGTAAACTTTTTTTTATGCTGTTGTAATTACGGCATAAAAAATGTGCTTTTGCTCTAATTTCAAAGGGGCCATTTTTGTCCTAAGGCCATGAGCATGAGTAAATTGTGCACACTAGATAACAATAGACCTATCATGTCATATGTGCGTCTTGTAAATAGGTTTGAAAGGAATGAAAAAAAAAAACAATAATGGAAAATTGAGAATGAGCAAAAATAGGCTAAGGCTTATAGAGAGTTGTAGTATAAGTGTAAAGTTTCCAGTGGTGAACACTATTTTGAAGGACTAACCTAGGCTATTGTCACACTCAGGAGACATAGGACAGTGGGACAGTCCCCTCCTTCCTTTCATTCCTTACCCAACCTCCCGACACTCAGACCAGCCTCTGCCCAGTGTTCGGCTCCGAGGACTCAGACCAGGCCAGAGACTACAGCTGGGCGCTTCCATGGCAGACCCAGACACAGGAGTCCCAGTACCAATTCTGGCTGTAACCATCCATCCCCAGTCTGGACTCGTCTACCCACTGGGAGGGGTGTATGTCTGTCCACTCACCCGCCTGAAGCAACCCATACAGATTGGCTGTCCCATGCTGGACTCCAGGACGGGAAATCTTATGCTCACTGTTGGAGTTAGTCTAGACACGGTAACAGGTTGGTGCTACCGGGGATTCTTTTGCACAACTGATGTGCAGGTTATTAAACTGTGAGAGTGTTCATTTTGTTCTGCATGTTTTCAGGAGCTGTGCTGCCAGTAGGGGGAGTTCTGTTGGGCGATTTTTTCATCGAACCACTGAGTGGGCGAATTGCAAGGGTAGGAGGGGCCAGCATACGAGCCGGGATGCCTATACCTAATGCAGGAGGGTACCAAGCACTTCTAGACAGCAAGGTGCTTGATTCTAAATCATAACGTGCATAAATATAATTATAAAATAGATCTAGGTTGTTGTTTTTCAAACATAAAGAAATCATAAAGTGTGAAGAATCTGTAAAGTCAGCTATGTTGTGTGTGGGTGATTGAAATGTGCACCATGGGTGTTTTCCTTTAAAAAAGACACCAAAATCAAAGGCATAGGTGTGTGGTTGAAGGGGGTCTGATGAGGTCTCTTGAATAATGGCTGCTGCTCTGACTCTAAACATGAGACATACTGAGCCCATAGTGTGTCTCATCCCACTCACTGATAAGCCAGCTCACAGGTCTACAGAGCTGGATAAAGATAGACAATCAACAGTAGATTGTAGCAAGGAGAATCAAGTATTGATGCTTTCACATGCAGAAGTAAGAAGCATGGGCTCGGAAATGGACTTCAAGTATCAAAGGAAAAAAAAAAGCCCTTTTAGAACTGCATACTGGAAATTATTAACATCACTAATTCCAGTGTTAGTTTGATGGAGAAAGTCTACCTTATCTGAATCTTCTTTGTTAGGCAAGGCAAGGCAAGACAAGGCAGCTTTATTTGCATAGCACATTTCATACACGAGGGCAACTCAATGTGCTTTACATTAAAACATTAAAAGCATTGGAAACATTCAGACAGGCATAAAAGAACATAATTCAAATGACAAATATAATAAAACAGAAAAGAAAAGGAATATTAGAGTTGGAGCAGACCTACATCTTTCAGGGAGTTTGTTCCAGATATGTGGTGCATAATGACTAAACGCTGCTTCACCATGTTTCGTTCTGACTCTAGGGACTGAAAGCAGACCAGTACCTGATGACCTCAGAGGTCGAGGTGGTTCATAAAGTAGTAGCAGATCAGCAATGTATTTTGGGCCTAAACCATTCAATGCTTTATAAACCATCAGCAGGATTTTAAAGTCTATTCTCTAACAGACAGGAAGCCAGTGTAGGGATCTAAGAACTGGAGTGATGTGGTCTACTTTTTTGGTTTTGTTGTTAGCTTGTGAACTTTCATCCATGTATGTATAGATTTATCCTGATGGTACCAAAACCATGTTTACACGTTGCTACTGGATGCCTTTTGGCAGTAATGTTCGTCTTTTGTCTGTCATGTGAAACATAATTTTGATTATTCCTCTCATGTTGAATTAGTATTTTCTCATATGCAGAGGTGGATAAACCAAGGAGTTTTATAAAATGTTATCCTATCTATCTTGATTGAAAACGGCTTTGTTAAAATAATAAAAAGAATAAAAATAAAGAGCTGCCAGAAAAGTAAATGCTAGAGTAAATGCTAAAAAAAAGAAATCCACAACCCCTCTGAAATAACAAGAACAAAGTTTTACGACTCTGCTACTTCACTCTTCTGTATGAGACAGATTTGACCTATAAAATACTTTCCTCATGTAGATCCTGGCATCTATGTTCAAAGTGTTGGCTCTCCTGAAGCCAGTAACTGAAGAGTGGGGATCAGACCCCACGTTGCAGCAGTATCAGAGCATTGAGAGAGGGAGTAGTCGACCAGATCACCTTCTCGCTGCAACTAAGGAGCTCCAGCAGGCCTGGAAAAAGAGCCTGCACTGTCAACTGCAGCTGCTGACCAGGTTAGAAATCCTACAAGACTGGGCCATGGGTTTCCAGCAAGATGGAGGGGCTCTAGGTGAGAGAATTACACTTTTCAATTCATCTTTCTTTTGCACACAGTGCTGATGAGTTCCTTCCCGACTCTTACTTTGTTTTGGGAAAAGCTCTTCTTTTTCTGGCATATATCTGTCCTTCACTTTCTTTAATCTTTTTCCATTTTTTTGTGAAGAATGAAGATGCTCTCTTAAAATAAGATATCACTGTTTTTCTTGGCTTTCAAATTTAATTGCCTCTAGACCATAAATCTGCTTATTGGGGTGCCGTTGACTTAGCGGTTTAAGCATGCGCCCCATATACAGAGGCTATAGTCTTTGTTGCAGCGGTTGCAGGTTCGACTCCGGGCCTCTACCATCTGCTCAATGCCTCCTACACTCTCTCCTCCACATTTCCTGTCTCTCTCCATCTTTCCTATCCAATTAAGGCAAAAATGCCCCAAAACACAACTTAAAAAGCTATGTAATAATCTGCTAATCTGTTTCATCTTTGCACGTCATATTGTGGCATACAAAAAGAAGCCCCTGCTTAAGTATTTTGCTACTTTTGAAGGTGAATATTAAAAAATACACTGTGTTTCTGATGACTTTTGCTCCTCAAGTTTTGTTCAGAAGTGCCCTCTACTGAAAACAACAGAGGAGTTGATGGCATCGTGTGTGTGTGTATTTGTGTGTCTCTTGCTCTCTCTATAGTATATAGTGTAAATATAAACCATGGGACTTGCTTGTTCCGCATTATAACAGCACATATTCGTATTCTATGACGAAGGAAACACAAAGGGGGCGGCTGTGGCTGTGATCAGTTGTCTATCAATCAGAAGGTTGGCGGTTCGATCCCAGCTCTGGCAGTCACATGCCGAAAGTGTTCTTGAGCAAGACACTGAACCCCAAATTGCTCCCGCTGTTGTTTAGCGGTGTATGAATATGTATGAATGATATTAGCTAATACTGATGGTCCCTCACTAAATAGCAGCCTCTTCCATCAGTGAGTGAATAGGTGAATGTGGCAAGTAATATAAAAGCGCTTTGAGTGAAAGACTAGAAAGGCGCTATATAAGTACAAGTCCATTTATCATTTACAAAACTGTTAAAGCCTCAATATCTCTGACATAAATGATGATGAAGCCAATAAAGGCTCAGGTAACCCAAATAGGGATGGGTACCTTTCACATTTGAACCGATACGGTACCGATACCCGGTACCTGGGAACAGTACCAATTTTCGGTACTTTTGTGTGTTTATGTGGTAATAAATCTTAATTTGTTAAATAATAAAATCTCATTTTTTTTAAAATTTAACATATTTATTTCATTAAACATGAAATGAACAGAAACAGGATTATATAGGTGATTAGATATATTAGCTGACACTTGCTCGTGGCGTCTAATTGCTCTTTCAGGAGTTTATCAATTAACACACGTGAATGCCTGCGGATGGGGAAAGGTCAGTTCTCCGTCTCTTTATAATAACAAGACACACAACTTACTTGTTGGGCATTCACGCACACAGGAACGGTTAAAAACAGGGCAGGTAGTCGGAGTGAGACAGACCGTCTCAATTTATTAATCCTTCTGCAGTTCTGCCTCGCGGTGAGTGCGTGCGCCCGTCAGCTGCAGGCTCCGTTTGGCGTGCTCTCGCGCAGGTGCAGAGAGCAGAGAGCAGAGACGTCCATCCGGTCAGTCTCAAACTTTATTACATGGCAAAAGTATGGAAAATCGTCTACGCTTCCACTCCCTCACAGTCACAAGGATGCGTTTAGGTACCGGAACATGGTACCGTTTGTTTTTCCGTGAATCGGTACTCGGTAGTACCGACGGAATTCGGTCGGTACCTATAAAAGTACCGAATTCGGTACCCATCCCTAAACCTAAATCAACAAAAACTTTCTAACTAAGATTATTTATACTTATTATGTACATGCTATTAGGCTATATGAAATATTAGAACTTAACTTTATTCCATTGTTGAAATATTATCAGTTAAGTTTTTGATAATGTGCTGACACTGTGTTAAAGTGGGCAGGGTTACTTGGATATTTATGACCAAAATAGATATCTAACCAATCAAAAAGAAAACTCTAAGTCACGCCAACACATGTTCAAAAAAAGTACTCTGCTCCAGCTCAGTCCATCTTGTAACGTCTGAGTGAACTCTCTGCGTCACCTTTGCTGTTAGCTTGTTTGCTAATCACGTGCTGCCTGCAATCTATCTGTATAGCTAGCTGTATATCTACCTGCTCTTTACGCCACTGTGCTTGTGTGGGCTGTCCTGGTCTGCACACACACCAGTGAAGATGGCAGCTTGTCATTCTTCAACTGTCATTCTTTAGGTTCTGAACTGGAAAATAAGCTGTTTTTGAACAGTGTTTTTTCATACTTATGGATGTTTATTTTCAGTCACATATTTGGTGATGCTTAATGACATATTACAAATGATATTCTATATGAATTTTAAATATTCCAAGTTAGGTTCCCAGAGGCTTTAAACCATTCTACTCAGATCTGCAATGATGTTTTAAAGATCTGCTTCATCTCATAACCTGACAAGTTCAATACTAGTCTCACTGCAATCAAATTGTGGCAAATGCTAAAGATATGGCCCACATACTCGTAGTCATGTCCGTTTTATGTTGTGTGACTCCCTAGCTCATCATTGATCTAATTATGTAGGTACTTACTATTGACTCTATAATAATAATCAGTTTTTAACCATCCCTTAATGTAAGGCATCATGCGTCCTGTATTTTGCTCTCAATGCAATTCCACTGTGGCTGATGTGTGCTCTGCTTGCTCATGTGCTTATTTTGTTTGATATGATTTACCTGAAGGGCAGTGCAGCCACAATCTTCTGTTTGTTTTGGCATTTGTTCAGAGCCTTACACAATCATGGTTAGTGAATGCAAAAAACTGTCAGCCACTTCTACACTGTGCCTTTTGAAGGCTTATCTAACTTGCTAATACTATTTTGAACCCAAATACTTGCAGGAATACTGGACCAAATATATTTTTGAACACTTCTCCTTCTAATCTAAACTTCTTACTCCTCCTTTGCTGCTTCATTTAGGAGAGATGCCTCTAACCGGCTCAGATATTTGTGTGCCTGCTCTGCTGGGGATGGAGTACCCTGACCCAGTGGGATCTGGTCTTAGTGTGCCTGTGCTTGGCTGTCAGAGTGACCATGTTTCTGGGGTTATGGTGCTATTAGCAGGAACCATGGAGGACCCAGATGGAAAAGGTGCACGAAAATAACAAGTTGTTGTACAGATTAATGTTCACATTTTTCCTAATCTACTCATAAATTGTAATAAACAGAATGGGAAATTTAATTCTAATTTCTCAATTCAAATCTTATTATTTGCTCCATTCTGTAGGTCTTGTTGCCATCCGTTATGCATCTCAGACTGTTGATCCAGTGACAGGGCTGTTGGCCCCAGTGGTTGGAGCCAGGCTGGATACATCCAGAAAAAATATTGTTCCTGTCACAGCTTCCTACTGGCAAATTATTCGAGATCAAACTGACAGTGTACAGGTGGTGAAGTCTTTGAAAACCATAACAAAACACAATACATCTTTATATCACCTGTGAGGGCAAATGTTATTCAGCTCTCTTTCTTGTTCCTTTTCCGTGGTCAAATTAAGTCAACAGGATGGGAGTTAAACTCCATCATAACACAATTCCTGTTTTCCTGTTTAACTTCCAGCTTTCCATGATACCACTTCTTCAATTCATCAACTAAGAATATACTGAATCTGATGATCTGACTTCTGTTTGCTGCTGTTTTGTACCAGGTAGAGGCTCTGCAGAGAGAGGTGTGTACACGAAACACTTACTGGCAGCAGCAGAGGCAGCGGGAGGAAGATGTCCTATCTGATCTAGACTCAACTCTTTATCAGTGTCTCTTTAAAGCCACAGAGACAAACTCTTACCAGGTCAGCAGGAGTTTTGGTTGTAAATCTATTATACAGCTTGGCCCTAGAGTTTTGAATGAAGAATTCAAAAGGGACTGAGCCTTTTGATCATTTTGAAATGAGTAAGGAAGTGAAACAATGTTGGAAGCTACCACATTAAAAACAAATTCTGCTGAAACTTTTCATGTGCTGGTAAAACTGAAAGAAAGGAAGTTGTGGTTCTATTTTTGAGGGCAACTTGCAAAGTGGCACTTTATATGTGTGTTGTATGTGTGTTCACTTTACTTTTGTGCCTTAAATTGAAAAGACCGCCACTTTTTCCATTTTCCAAATGTAAGTGTATGCTCCGCTACAGGTGCAGTGGCCAGGGAGGCAGCTGAGGGAAGCAGCTGTGGAGCTGCAGGATTCAGCACAGACTGAGACCCTGAGAAGAGCAGCTCAGTGCTCCCACTTGGCTCTGATCTTGCCTTCAAATGTATTACACATCCTCACACTGGGTAAAATTGACTGGCAAGCTGGCAGAATGAAAAGCGTGAAGAAAATTACACTCATTACCCGCATTGTAGTTCTTTTCACCGCTCTCCAGAAAAGAGACGCATCCTGCCAGTGTCTCCTATCACACACTCCCAGTTGCATAGTAATTTGCATTATTTCAATATTTTATTTGGGTTGGCAGCATGTCTTTGTTTGTGTGTGTGTGTGTGTGTGTGTGTGTGTGTGTGTCTGTCTGTCTGTCTGTCTGTCTGTCTGTCTGTCTGTCTGTCTGTCTGTCTGTGTTTTTAGGTGATGAAGAGGAATTGGATCAGCAGTGTGTTTTGCACTCAGAGCTCATATCAGGCCTGGAGAAGGTGGATGTGTGTATGGAGCAGCTGTTGCAAGACCAAGAAAAATGGGCAACACATAGACAAGACCAGACTTCAACTCCCCATACTATGGTCTGAATAGTGGCTTTATAGTCTATTTTTTTGTTCATATACCTGACAATGTTTTTTGTATTGCTCACGCTCCTCTGAGAGCAACATGTACTAGACTCATAATGCTATAGGGAGCTTTGAAAGATTCATTAATTACACTTTAATGGGAGCTGTGAGGTGCAATTTCCCACACTTTTGTTTTCATGTAAATAAGAACTTAATACTTTTTCTTGCAAATGCCTGTCTTTATCCATCCTCCAGGACAGAGACATGAGACAGAAAGAATTGTGGGAGCACTTTAGCTCCCTGCAGGCAGAGATGGAGGCTGCTGTTAACGAGCTACACTGTGCCAGACACCTTTATCAGCTCCGTGCTGACACTGCTCAGGTCAAACCACACACACACGCACGCACACTCTCACACACACACACACACACACACACACACACACACACACACACACACACACACACACACACACACGCACACACACACACACAATAAAAATGAAAATTCTAAAAGCGAACCAAGTTGAACTATTTTTAATCATAATTTTTTAGAACTCTGAATGTAAACATTGTGTTCAACATACTCATTACAACGCATGGTGGATAATTGCATGATTACAGTCATTAAGAAGGTGAAAAATGCTATTTTTCTTAGCTACATATTTCTCCTGGTTTCTTTAGGCAATGGTGTGTGGGAACTTTTGGTACAGAGAGTATGGTCTGGTCCAGTGCAGTGTGCACACAGACCCTGTGAAGCTCAAGAGTTTGCTCCAGCAGAAGGCTCTGCCTCTGCTGCAAAGACTGATCCAGCTCCTGGAGGACAAACAGCCTGCCAGCTTCTCCCCCAACACTTGTAATCAGTTTGTCTCTGGTTAGTAGCAGATAGGGGTAATACGTCTATGACAGAGGGCGCTAAAACATGGTAGAAGATTAGCATTGTTCAGATTAAGCACAACTCCTCATTGAACCCTGACTTTTTGCTTTTTGTTTTTTTTGCTATTGCTACACTGAGTTTCTGCTTCTTTCTGGGCCACTTCAGTTAGAGATTTCTGCACTGCAGCCCTCAAATTACAGTATTTACACTATAGTAATTAGCAAATTCCTCATACATTCTGATGTTGTGTTTAAGGTTCAAATATGCTGGTCACTTCTAGAAGACATCAAACAAAATGAAATAATGCCTTTGCTAAAGACTGTCTCAGTCGTCTGCTCTAATTTGTTTCAGATTTATCACCAAAGCAGGCCTATGTGTTGGAGACAGCCTCTCGCGTGTGGACAGCTTCTGCGCCTGTGGTGAAAGGTATGGGTTTTTCAAGCCACTTAAGCCTTGGTTACATGTGTGAGTATATGAGAATGGTATTTAGGAGCTGACAAAGAACGTTCATTGTAAAAATGCTAGATATCTCTGGGTACTTTTTTTTTTGATAATTAGAAATCGCTAGATTTTTGTTTCCCTTTAAAGTATCTAGTGAGGATCACATCAACTTTTATAATGTTGAATAATTATAATACCAAATCATAATAAAAGTAACTCAGATACAAAACAAAACAAGTCTACTCTCAGGTCATACTCTGAGAGAGAGAGGGACAAAGGCAGAGGGACAGATAATAGGACATCAAGATTAGATATGATGCCGCCTGACCATTGAGAGCTTAGAACATGAGAAGAGCTACTACTGAAAATAAAAGTTTTGGCAAGACATGGTTTGTATGTACACAAACTTGCAGTGGCACTGGCAAGTTTTACACATACACTGTATAATTAATGGACGTGACGTCACTCATCTGTTCCTGAGCGCTGTTTTGAAACCAATCGTCAGCGGGTGCCATATTGGAAATGCTTCAACACAACCAAACTTCGTCTGCGGTAGTGTGAGGTAAATAGGCAGGCCTTTACGCTAACAGCTACAGGGTTCCTGCCTGTCAATCAAGTCAGCCATGTCCTTATTTGGGTAAAACCTGCAAGTTTAATATCTTCTAAAATATTGAGTTATATAAAATTCACCCCAGCTTCATATTTTAAGACCAGAGGTTGCCGCTTGGATTTACATTGAATAAACATAAAAAGTTTATGTTTTAGCAAATTAAAGCTCTTTCGATTTCACTACCTTAAAACAATGTGTGGAGTCTTCAGAGAACTGACTATTATAAAAAACGCTTACAGCTGCTTAAGGAGATACTCTTACCTTTTTAGCCCCTAAATACTTCTTCAGCTTGAGCCTGCCAATTTAGCTCTGTCCCGAGGCACAGGTTTGCAGGCCAGGTTAGCACCAACACACGACTCACTGAGACAAACATCGTCTGGCATTCACTCCCAGGGTGAGATGAAGCACAACTTGTACAACAGTGCAAAAATGTGAAAGAGCAAGTTATGCTCTAACCCATAGTATATCACACTACATAGTTAGACATTATGATCTTTGATGTGGTAAATAACCTGCAGATCAATACCACAGACATGTAGATGATTTCTGTGTGTACAGAAGACCAGAAACAGTTTGACATTTTGAAAAATTTGCTTATTCTCCTTCTTGGTGATACTTTACCAAAAAAGATACAACTCCCATTTTGTCCATTTGATATAAATATAAAGTCAGCAGCCAGTAGTCTTATATAAACCAAAGTAAAAAAAAAAGGGAAGTTGTAGTTTTCCCAAATGTCCTAATGTGAAGGAATGACTTCCTGCAGTAAGTGAAAATTCCTATGCAACCAGAAGTGACTCAAAAAAGTCCCCTCACTTTGCTGAGAAAAAACGCTGCAGCTTCACCAACACATCTGAAACCGCTACTTTACCTTGAAAAGCCTTAAGGTTAGTACTGGTTACATTGTGTTACTCGAAAGCCTGATTGATACTTCTGCGTCGAATCGACGGCGTAGCCTATGCCGGAGGTCCGCATAGCTCTAGTACCTACGCAGAGGCCTTCGCACGTAGCTGACGTGCACCTCCTCCAAAATGTAATTATGCTTTGAATCGACGCAGACCGCAAGCCCTGTGATTGGTCCACACATCGGCCGTGTCCTTCATCTCAGTAATCATGTCTGTGTGATAAACAGCAACATGTATCAGCTGTAGATTAACATAACACGCTCTGAATCGCTGTGGGAAAGTAAATAGAGATCGTAGCTGGGCCGGAAGCAAGCAACTGGCTATCAGAGAGACCACACTGCCCTCAAGCGTTTTGGCAGAGAAACGAGTAGGGGCGACGCAGAAGTATAAACCAGCCTTTATATTTGAACAGGCTTGCCCTTTTCAGTTATTTTCTGAGCTCTGCTATCTGGCTGCTTCTGACCTTTGCACCCAGCCAAGGACGTAGGTTTGATTTTGACATTGGTGGGAACATAGCGCGCGCCCCCCATCTGAGATACGGCTACAACCTTGCCGGGGTTCCTCTGTCACCTTGCAAATAAAATATAGTATTCACTAGGCCTACTTTTAATATTACAACTAGCTAACACTTAAAATTAAATTAACCATGATGTCCTTATTCAAGTTCACCTGTTTCTGTGACCCTGCCACTCCACCGCTGTCTTTTAACTTGCTCTCCTGGACTACAGTATTCCAAGCTGCTGATGTTCATGTAGTTCCCATGCACTGTATGATTTACACAATTAGGGGGCGCCTGTGAGTCAGGAGCAAAACAACTCAGAAGCTTTGTGAGAGGAAGAATGTTGTTGTTGAGAGAAGCAGTTAGAGAAAGAAGCATCAGTATCCCAAACAGCCGAGATGTGGAGCCGAGAAGGAGTTTTGTGTATTGTACATCTTTGTTAAGTACATGAATAAAGTTGAAAGAAGAAAAACGTCCTCCCAGCGTCCACCTGTGTATCTGGCTTCAACAGAAACGATGTTTTGCATTCATTAGCGGTTGCCTATGAGGAGGGAGTATTTTCCTCTGATGACTTACACTTTGTTTGTTGAAATAGCTTCTAATGTCCATTTTTCTTTTCTTGCCTGCCGACATCTTCAGACATGAGTGCACCATCAACACTGGCGAAACCTGCAAGTGACACAGCCTACAGGGAGCTAAGCCAATCAAAAAACAGACCAGTCTCAAAGCCGTATTTGGGAGGCAGTGCCAAAGTGGAAAAGGATTTAACCCTTTGCGTGCCACTTGAAGCACATTTTTTTCCCGTTCAACCCAAGCGGCAACCTCCGGTCTCAAACGATGAAGCCCATGTGGAAGTGTTATAAACTGCAATTCATCGGGAATCCTATTGAGGCTATCCTATTGCAGAAACACCGGAAACCACATAGACATGAATGGGAAAAAGATGATCTTTGCAGCATTAATAAACATGTTTACAGCCTGGTTCAAAACAGCTTGGCTACAGTAGCTAATTCCTCTATCGGCACACACTGTACAGGGGGTGAATTTTTTTCTAACATGACGGTTCAGAAGATATTAAAATTACAAGTTTTTGCCCAAATAAGGACATGACTGATGTGACTCCCGGTCGGGAACACATAGCTGTTGGCTCGGGGGCTCAAACTCCTCCCCTTTACGTCACACTCTGCCTGGTTGAGTTCCAAATTTCCAACATGGCTGCCACCATCGATTGGCTTCAAAACAGCGCTCATGAATAGATGGTTGACGTCACGGATACTACGTCCATATTTAATACAGTCTATGGTTCAACCTTAATATTGGTGGGGACATTTCAGCCATCTTTTGAGATTGGTAGGGACATTGTATATACAGTCCATGGTAGGGACACGTCTATACGGTCCATACACAATTCTACACCGTTGCAGCCAGCTGATAGATTTAAGAAGGGTGTAAAACTTTTGGCAAGAAGACAAATGGAAAAACTCTTCAATCTACAAATTGTATCTAATTTTAACTTTCTAACAGACAACCAGCCGATGAAAGAGTTGGCACAAACTACACATATATCTCTCCCCAGAATTCCAGGTAACATCATTCTATAAAATTAAACATAGTTATAATATATGCGAAATGTTAACTTATCTATTCTTCTTTTTTCCTTCAGAAGAAGAGTGGAGCAAGCTGCTGGAGCACTCTCCTCTGTTTCAGTTGTTGAAGGGGCTGGAGCAGCAGCTGAAGAGCTGGGCCTGTGGGGCAAAGCCTCGAAGAGGAGAGCTTGGTGGTATGTTTCATATAGTTGGGCTAATTTTTTTTTTGCCTGAGTAATGAGTCTGAAATATTTAAACTCATTCACTTCTGGTAGGAAGAAGGTGCATCGTGATGATTTTAACTACATCCACCCCCAAAAAATGACGGCAACAAAGGGACACATAATATATTTGAGTTGATTTAATTTCTACAACTCTAAGTACAAGTATTGATTTAATTAATCAAAATAACTACATTTCTAATAATAAAACTAACAGTGAAAATATTTTAGATTTAATAAGAGAATGACAAAAGGTGAGTAATATAGCCCAAAAATGTGAAGTAAAACAAAAAAGAAAACTCACAGAAAACTGATTTATATCATCTACCAACCCCAATTTTCACTTAATTCAACACATTGACACAGCAATTTTTATGTTTACTTACAACGATTATTTAAATTCAAGTTGAAAAGTGGTGGCGCAATCATAGACCGTGCAATAAATTGACGTAGTATCCGTGATGTCACCCAGCTGTTTTGAAGCCAATCGTTGACAGGAGCCAAAATGAAAATGCTGAACTCAACCTAACTACCGTCGAGCTAGCGTGAGGTAAAGAGGGTAAAGAGGTGGGCTTTGAGAATTGGTGTGTATGTGGTTTCCGCTACTTCCAGAGCCAGCCTCAAGCAGACACTTGAAAAACTGCAGTTTGTGACACTTTACTTGAGCTGTGTAGTGGCTATTTGACTTGGTCAACTTTACAAAACTCAAAGCTCAAATCAAAAACCGTCCACAGTGCGAGTGGATCTTACACGGCGTCCAATGTCCAGCCAAGTATGCAATATTTTGGTGGTTTATTGTATAAAAAAATAAGCTTATATCAAACAAATGGTAGCGTCTTTGTGCCTCACCTTCCCCAGTGTCCTCCCCTTCTATCTTACCTTTCCATCTATATACAAGTTATCCTGTGCAAAACTATCAAAATATGAATTACCTTAAAGGAAATAACAATAAATTAATTGATTAAAGTGAAAATAATCAAATATAAGAAACAATATAAATAGCTCCAACAAGCCGTGTCAGCATTTCAACATACATTCCTGGTACAACAGGTAAACATATATTCATGTATTTTTGCCAAACTATGTTAATTTAGTTAGGGACTGCAAATGGAGTCATGAGCCAGGTTTTAAGGCCATATCTCCGGTCACCTAAAAACAACAACATTTTAGCATGAACAGGATAGAGACTTAAGATAAATATTACATAAAGTATGCTCACCAACTAGCCATCCATTTTTTTAGAGCAATGGTTCCAAAACTTGTGGTCGAGAGACACAAATGTGGGGTCTTGAGATATCTTCCAGAATGTTTTTTGTTAAGTTGTCTAAAATAGTACATTTTACCCATTTTAATTAAAAAAATAGAGAGAAAAATAGAAGCTAACCTTGAAATAAAACCTTGAGAATAGAAAATGTGATGAGTTTTCTACCTTTCTTTTTGCCAGATGGCTATATGACAGTCATCTGGCTTTTTTCCTTTACTGAAAGTAGTTTAAATATGTCATGCATTTAGTTAAAAGAGTATGTGTTAACATTTTCTGAGAATGTTTGTTGTCATCATTTGTGCATTCGCATGGTCTGAGGAAGTTCTATTTTTGTTCACAGTGTAAGATCAAATTCAAGCAAGACTATATTAATGAATCCCAGATTTGTGCTCCAAACGTTCGTACGCACGGTTTAAGCATGTATTTGTGCGTACGCACTGCTGGTGAATGAAGCCCATTGCCTTTCCCGCTGTAAGGTTGTTGGGACCCTCAGTTGTTTTGATGTGACTTGATGGTGTAGATTATCATCCTTTGGTCAGTATGTCCTTTGACAAGGTGTCTTCATTGAACTCTAAATGACAAGACAGTTTGTCTGTTTGGTCAAAGCAGGACATCCTTTTTAAACAACATGGATTAGCATTTGGATCAAATCTGCAATTTGATTAATCTACAAGGTTCCACAGGCTCTGTGTCTCTAAGTTACATTGTCCTGAGCTCCTGAGAAAATATTATTAGCTAGGAACTCTTGCGGGCAGCATTGCCTACATATTTTATCCACTCTTAATTTCTCCCTCTTGAGAGCATTGATGAAACCCAGATAGTTGAGATTTATATGGAGCTCAAGTCTTCAGGAATATGTTAGTTTATTTGGATTCAGAGACTCCAGATACTTTAGAATATGTTAATCAGATTTGAATTATTGAGGAGAGGCTCTCAAATGATGCATGAAAAAATAAACATGATTGGATAACCGAGTAATGTGGCAATGGCTATTACTCTCAAGCAATGTTGGAAACTTTGGCAATTCTGTGTAAATACATACTGACTTATGTAATTCCCTGATTTTGGCTCTTTACAGCGCTATGATCACATTTGTAATTTAACTTAAAAATCTTGACAAGTATTCCCTGAAATGTAACAGAAACAATCAATCAATCAATCAATCAATCAATCAATCAATCAATCAATCAATCAATCAATCAATCTTTATTCGTATAGCACCAAATCATAACAAACGTTATCTCAAGACGCTTTTACAAACATAGCAGGTCTAGACCATACTCTATGTAAAATTATTAACAAAGACCCAACATCATGATAGGATTCAATCCAGTCCCCTCTTACTGACAGGACTCTATCTTATCTCATCTTAGTCCAAATTGAGCATTGCACCTCGCAGTATTTAACTAGTTACAGTGGCAAGGAAAAACTTCCTTTTAACAGGCAACCTCAAGCAGAACCAGACTCATGTTAGACAACCATCTGCTTCGACTGAGTTGGGGTTGGAAAGAGGAATAGAGGAGAATAAGAGAGAAAACATAACACAAGAATGTTCCCTCACGAATATTTGGTCAGACCATATGTTGCATCAAATGCAGATACGCCACTAGTTTGCATGAATCTTATGACTCTCTGCAATATGTTTAATTAGAACTTTGTTTCTGTGTTTTGAGAAGACAGGGGCCAGAGTTTTGTTGACGTCCTTGAAGCTCAGTGGGAGTGTGAGGGAGAGCTGATCCCTCTGGACTTGTCAGTCCTTAACCCAAGAGAGTTCCTCATCTACGAACACGGACTTTTTCTTATGCACACATTGCATAAATTAAAACTGGTTGGTGCCAAATACTAGTCTCATACTCAACCCTGCTGCTTTTTTTTGCTCTAACTGTATAATTTTGAGGCTTTGATTGACATGGCCCTGAGTTATCTTTTTCATTTTAGCATAAAACAGCATATCTCCCTACCATCCCTGAATCTCTATAAGACCCCAAACTTCACTTTGGTTTGAGAGCTCTCATGCTGTAAACTGAAGTTTTATCTTTTAAGTGATTGTGATTCTGAATTCTTTGTGTTTTTTTAATATTTACCTTTACCTTAGCTCAAGAAGGCATATTGTGACAGAAAGCTTGAATTGTTTTTGTTTTTTCCAACAGACTTCAACTCTTTCTCTTCAGATAGCAGTCAGTCTCCCAAAGAACAACTACTTCAACAATGCCTTCAGAAATTCCTTCTTTTTTCAGGTACACTTAAAGCCCCTTTTTGTGAATTTGTTATTTCAGGCTTAACTTCTATTTCTATCACAGGTACAGTTGTATGAGGCACTGTTTATAAAGTTTTGCACACTGAAAAAAACAGCAAAATTTCAATATATTTAAGTTAAAATGACAGTTAAATCATTTAACATTTATATTTAACATTTGGATTTTACAATCAGTATATAGATTTAAACATTTATATTTAACATTTATATTTATATTTAGCATTTCGATTTAAAAACATATTTGATTAAATGTAATTGTCACAACAACAAAAAAAAAAAGGAAAAAGATCACAAATAATGCCCAAAATGTGATTAAAAATAGTGACCAAAAAATTCACACTACACCTTTTTTCTTTTTTCATTTTGGAGCAAATGTGGAGATATATTCATTTTTTTTCAGTGTGCACAACTTTACAAACAGCGCCTCATACAGTTGCTGGGTAGTGTGTCAGCATCAAATTATACAATGTTTTATTGGTATTATTGCAGATAAACTGACAACAAAACTGATAAAAAAAAAAGATAACACATCAAATAAAACACCTACAATACCTTAGACTTGCATATGAAAACACTATAAATTTCACTGAACTTTAGGAGATTAAATAGCCCCTGATTCCAGCAGGTTGTGTGAAGGCTGATACATCTGTTCCCTGTGGAGAACTGTCTTAGTTTAAAAAAAGGAGTCTGCTGTGATCACTGGAACATACTGAGAACTCAAGATGAGATCATCTCGAACCCAAACAGGCTCTATTAGTTTCTGGCTTTCTTTACACTCAAGTATCAAAGTGTTTCACACACTGAGATTATTTGTTTCATCAAGAATACCTGTACCGAGAGCATGCTGCCCTCAGATAACAGGGCTCTTTAAAGGACATGCCCAAATTGTCAAATACTGCTGGCTCACTTAAGAACATCACATCCAAGGACTAAGATAAGATTCCTCCCTTGAGGGAAAATTATGTGCTACATCCCTGTGGTTTTCCTTTTGAGTTCTGTAGGCAGCTCCTGCATACAATACAAGAATGTTAGTTAAATCCTTCAGTTCAGTCTTGCAAGTTTGGTATGGTATGGGGTTTGAGGCCTGCTTGAATTTTGGGCTGTCATAGTCAAGTAGAGATGTTGTGTACAGCTGGACGAGAGATCACTGTGCCATTGAGCCACACCCACTCACCAAACCCAGACAAACAACTGATTTTTCCACTGGGTGTTAAGGTCCCTCGCTTTTGCTACTTTTGAATTTGTGGGCATCAGTTAAGTCCAGAAAGGTTCAGTGAGGACATTGAGATTGGGTTATTGTCTCACCTTCAGAGATAGTGAGAATCAGAGCAATAAAAGTGTGTCAGCATAAATTGCAGGAGATCTTTTCCTACAGGTTTGAAAGCAGTTTGTAGTTTCTTGTGTCTGTCGGGCCTGATCTGCTAAAGGTTTGCGTGTACAAAAACATTTGCAAACTTAACAGCTCACGCAAAGCTGATGTACTATTTGGATGCACTGAGGATTGCATCTGTCAAATGAGCAAAATAGCACGCTATCCATTTAGCGTGTTTGCCTTTATGAATATGCAGAATACATGCAGATTATCAGAACGCGCAAAATACTGTGAGGAGGAAATGCAAATGTAATCATTTAGCACAGGCAATGTGATTTACTAAACCTGAAACTGATTGCGGTCAGTGTTTTTGCGTCTATATTTAGCGTGTTTGAAAGGCAGGTGCAATTTGCACAGCGTGACGCACAAATGGCTGTGGCAAGGAGGCATAGGTGCAATGACAGACGAAGGAGAGAGAGAATCTGCTGTGCGCGTGTCAACCAGGGGTGCAGCTCGCTCGGCTGGAGGTGAAGCTTCCACAAAAACTCTTCCCCCTGGTGGCTGGCTGCAGTATAAGTCAAAACTCCATCTCCCCATTCATTTGAATGGGGCTGCAGTCACACTTTAGCATCATTTGCGCGAACGCTTCATTCCTGCCACCAGACCACTACTCTCTACGTCTATTCATTGACTTTATTATGTAATTCGTTTCACACAAATGATTTTATTCGCGTTTGGTGTGAACACACCGTAAGACATGCCGAGGAAAGTGGGAAATGGTGGAAACAACTAGCAGTGCCTTCCTCACTCTGGCCAAACTTTCTTTGTCCCTGATTATTATCTGCTCAAGTCAGAGAGCAGCAGCAGCTTCCTGTCCATCTGCTGTTTACATCTTTTCAGAGCCCTCCTAACGCTGACGATGCAATTCAGTGAACAGTCCCAGCACTGAAAAACTACAGAGAACATTTTGTTCAGTGGACACAAAAGGCTCTATTCTCTGTTCATAGAGTAAAGAGATCATAATGCAAGACTCCTCAAATCAGTAAATCACAAGCATGTACATATCCTATAGATTTCCTAGAGGTTAGAAAGTTTCTGTTTTGCTTTGTACTGCTTCAGATTCTCTTGGAGTTGAGAATGCTGGGAGAGATAACCAGCTGCTGACTTGAAGCTACAGTTTAATACTGTTAAAAAAACAGGCTTTAAAGGGGACATATTTTGCTCTTTTTCATCAAAATATATTGGTCTAAGACAGGGGTCAGCAACCTTTGACACTCAAAGAGCCATTTGGACCCGGTTTCCCAAAAAAAAGAAAACACCGGGAGCCGCAAATCCTTTTTGACATCTAAAATGAAGATAACAGTGCATATATCGTTTTTTTGTTTGTTTTACCTTTAAGCTATGTACAAAAAACTATTTAGTGTGTTGCTTATTAAATCAATGAAGTGCTGCAGAGAAAATTAAATTTTATTTCTGTATGTATAGAAAACATCTTGAACATTATGAACTTTGGAATAAAAAACACGCTGGGAAGGTTTATGACTTAAAAAGGCAAACTTAAGTTTTCCACCTGCAAACCAAAAATGCCGTGTGCTGTCATCCTTCTTGTAGGCTACCGTAGCGTATAGCGGAGCGTCAACCTAAAAACAATGTACATATTTGCAAAATATCTGATTAAAATATAAATTCTACCTGGTTAATGGGACTTGTGCTCTTGAACCTCAGCGCACAGCATCTGCACATCAGGGCTGTAAGACGTCACCTTCATCTTCAAACAGGATTGCAAGCTCTCTGTGAGGCGTGTGCGATGTTTGTTTTTGACATAGTTCATGCTGGAGAAGACCTGCTCACATGCGTATGTGGATCCAAAGATCGACAGGACTCCAAATGCATATTTTTTCATGTTCAGGTAGGTGTCGGGGATGGCATTCCATGTTTCAAACACGAGTTTGTCCGGTCTTGGAAGGCCTTCAATTTCACTCCATTTGCGATTCTGAGCAAGAGTGGCCTTCTGACAGGCAACATCTTCAAGATCCTCTGTCAAGCATTTGAACTTGGACACCCAAATATCTTTGTCGGCTATGTCAGCCAGCTCCATCTCAAGATCGGGTTGGCTTACACCTGCAAACGCAGTCATATTCAGCAGGGATGGATCCATCGATCAGGGGAGTGAAAGGGAAGGACAATGTGTTTTTTCCTCTCTGAACTCACAGAATCATCTCCCAAATGAGGTTTGCATTGGGGTGATAGCAGACTGGAAATACTCTGAATTTATCACCTTGTGAGCTTGTTTGAACTCTCTCAAAGAGGGGAAGTGAGACAGTGTACCTCTCTGTAAAACTCTTGCAAACACTATCAACTTGCGCTCGAATGCCAACACCTCCTCCAGCATGTGCAGAGCTGTGCCTCCTATCTCCTGAAGAGCTGTGTTCAGCCTGTTTAGGTTTGCTCTCATGTCCACCATGAAGAGCAGCTTTTCCAGCCACTCTGGCTGTTCCAGCTCAGGAAAGATGAGCCCTTTGCTGCTTAGAAAAGTTTTCACCTCTTCCAGACATACGGCAAAGCGTTTCAGCACCTCCCCTCTGGACAGCCACCGGACTCTGTTATGCAGAAGAAGATCAGAGTACGTGCTCTCCACCTCGTCTATTAAAGAACGGAACTGGTGGTGATTTAACCCTTTTGCCATTATCTTATTTACAATCTGAATGACAACATTCATTAACTCTGTGCATTCCAGAGGAAATGTTTGTGCGCACAGTGCCTCTTGGTGTAGGATGCAGTGAAATGTGAGCAACTTTCTATCCAGCAACTTCTGCAGTAAGGCCACAAAGCCCCAGTGCGCTCCCGTCATACTCTGTGCCCCATCAGTAACCACTGACACCAGGTGGGTGGTGTTTATTTCTTTGGCTCTTAAACAATCCAGGACAGCCTCACAGATGTCCTCCCCCCGTGTCTGGCCTTTTAGTGGTATCAACTCAATAATTTCCTCCTGTGGTCCAGCAGAGTTCACATATCGACAGAACAATGCGATTTGTTCAATATCACGTATGTCTTTGGACTCATCACAGGCGATTGAGTGCGCTGCAGCTGAATTGATGTCTTTAATTTGCCGTTTCGTTATATTTTCTGCCATTTTTATGGTTCTGTCTTTGACAGTCTTCGCGGAGAGAGGCATATCTCTGATCTTCTGCACAATTTCACTCTTGCTTTTAAAGTCTGCGAATAGATGTTCTGAAATCTTTATGAATGATTCTTTCATATATTCTCCATCTGTGAACGGCTTCCCATGCCTGACAATTTCCTGAGCGGCCACAAAACTAGCATATGTGGTTGAGTTTGCAGACTTCATCCACTTCGTGAGTTGGTTTTTGCTCAGATCAGCCTTCCGCATCAGTTCCGAAATGACTTTTTTTCTCTCCTCTCCCTCTGGATATTTTTTAGCAAAGGCTGAGTGTTTGTTCTCGAAATGTCTTGTGACATTGGACTTTTTGTTGTTTGCCAATTTCTCACCACATATTAAGCATACTGGTAAGCCACTCTCGTCAGAGGTAAATGCAAACAAATCTGCCCAGGCATCATTATAGGTTCTATTTTCTTCAGATATTTTTCTTTTCTTGGATTTATCCATTCTTGGCCTACCTGTTGTTGAAAAGCTTGATAAATGCACAGTAGTTGTGAAAATGTGCGACAAGTGCCGATCAGGTGGGAATTTTGGCGATTGTGATGCATATTTTGAGCGACACCAAATTAAACAAATGTAGCTGCTTTTTTATTTTAATGTTGCATGATCACAACAGTCTTCAAATTTAGAATTACACTTTAAAAAAAACTAACGAACAAAAATAAAATACACTTCAATTGATTACTCATCATTTATTTTCCAAAGCCACAGGGAGCCGCAGCATGAGGATGAAAGAGCTGCATGCAGCTCCAGAGCCGCGGGTTGCCGACCCCTGGTCTAAGAGATCCCCAAAACATGTCTTTAAAGTTTATTGCGCAAAAAACCCCACAAAATCAGATTTTGGTTTGCCTGTAAACCCGTCTTTTTCAGCCCTGCTCAGAACAGGCTGTTTTCTGTGTCTGTGCCTTATATGTGAATGAGCTCTCTGACCACGCCCCCTCCAGTGTGGGGCTGTCCAGCACGTTGACCTAATGTTTACATGTTGGCTGAATATACACGGCTGCTCACAGACCCGCGTTACTTCAACCCTCTGAATTTATTCCAGAATCTGATCCTGATGGAAAGGCGCCTGCAGCAGGACCTTTCTGAATGATTGGTCACAGATTTTGTGTTTCTTGTTGTTTTATTTGTCAGTATGTCGATGCGTGTCTTGGTACACAGCTACGAACATGTAGCTATGTGTAGGATTAGAGTTAGGATTAGGGTTAGGGTTAGGGTTGTGATTAGGGTTAGGATAAGGGTTAGGGTTAGGGTTATGATTAGGGTTAGGATTAGG
Source organism: Notolabrus celidotus (assembly GCF_009762535.1). NCBI lineage: Eukaryota > Metazoa > Chordata > Actinopteri > Labriformes > Labridae > Notolabrus > Notolabrus celidotus. The sequence continues at coordinate 16,763,925 of NC_048285.1, forward strand.
GTTAGGGTTGTGATTAGGGTTAGGGTTTTGGTTAGGGTTAGGGTTATGATTAGGGTTATTGTTAGGGTTTTGGTTAGGATTAGGGTTATGATTAGGGTTAGGATTAGGGTTAGGGTTATGATTAGGATTAGGGTTAGGGTTAGGGTTGTGATAAGGGTTAGGGTTTGGGTTTGGATTATGATTAGGATTAGAGTTAGGATTAGGGTTAGGGTTGTGATTAGGGTTAGGGTTTTGGTTAGGGTTAGGGTTATGATTAGGTTTAGGATTAGGATTATGCTTAGGGTTTTGGTTAGGATTAGGGTTAGGATTAGGGTTATGATTAGGGTTAGGGTTTTGGTTAGGATTAGGGTTTTGGTTAGGGTTAGGGTTTCGATTAGGGTTAAGGTTAGGATAAGGGTTATGATTAGGGTTAGGGTTAGAACCAGAACCAAACTCAAGCAATCCCAACCAGAACCAAATCAGAACCGAACCAGAACCATACCAGAACCATACCAGAACCATACCAGAACCAAACCAAAACCGAACTGTACCAGAACCAAACCAAGAAAACAGAACCGGAACCAAACTCAAGCAAACCGAACCATAACCAAACCATAACCAAATCGTACCAGAACAGAACCAGAACAGAACAGAACCGTACCAGAACCGGAACCAAGCAAACAGAATCTGAACCAAACTCAAGCAAAACCAACCAGAACCGAACCAGACCCAAACCAGAACCGTCCAGAACTGAACCAGAACCAAACCAGAACCGAACCAGAGCCAGAACAGAACCGAACCAGAACCGAACTCAAGCAAACAGAACCAGAACCAGAACCAAACTCAAGCAAACAGAACCAGAACCAAACTTAAGCAAACAGAACCAGAACCAGAACCAAACTGGAGCAAACAGAACCAGAACCAAACTCATGCAAACAGACCAAACTCAACCAAACATTATTAATGTCCTCAGGTTGGCATTGAGAAAAATCAGATGCCTCAGTTTGGATGGGCTGATCCGATTTCTCCTCTCAGTGAGTATTTGCCCTGTCTTCAAGAAGACTCTTTCTGAAGGAACAGATGAAGCCAGGATACACAACGTCCCCTCCATCACCTGTATCCTATATCCTCACATGTGATTGGCCACATGGCCGCCATGCTGACCAATCAAAACAAAGTTCTGCTGTGAGCAGAGCTGGGGCTGAGCACTGCCATAGACTACATGTCTTTCACTGTAGACCTCCACTGAGAGGAACATATTAGACTATTTAGGAACTAAATTAGGAACTTAATTTAGACTGTCATACCAGCTTGATCATCAATAAAAATTTCCTGGAAATGTCCTGGAAAATGATCTCTGGAAAAGAGTGGGAACCCTATAGCACTTTTACCATGAAAAATAAAAATCATCCACTAGATCTTCAAATCTGCAGACGTGGGGAGTAAAACCGACCTTGGTGTTTATTAAGACAGCCTACAATGCCTCCCTCCTAAGCTCCTTGTTAGCACATGTGTGCAGGTAATGAAAAACAGAGGAGGAGTTGAGTTGTATTTTATACAGTCTATGGGCTGAACAAGCTCTGTGCTCTGACTTCCGTTACAGACTGGATGTCGTTGTGACGTAAGAAAAACACTGAAAACTGAAACGGCTTGTTTCAGCACACATTTACAGAAAGGTGGAGAAATCAAAACAGGGGCAGAATGGATTTTTTTCATTTTCGGGGGGTTTGTAGACATGCCAGGGACACTTATTTCAGGTAGAGAACCATTAAAAAGTCAATTTTGAATGATATGTCACCTTTAAATATAGAGTGGCCTATAACTGAGGCACACTGCTTTCAAGTTGATCACTGAAACTAATCCCTTTACTTCCCTATAAAATGGCATAACACAAGACATTATACTTTGTATTTTGAGTGTAATCCTACAAGAGAGCATGCATGTGTATGTGGTTCTACAGCTGTAATGTGTCTCTGAAAATAACCCTGGGATACTGGTGAATGACTGCTCTGTTGACAGGAGGCAGAGAAGACGCTCTTTATCCGTAGACAAAGGCTCCAGTCAGTTGGAGGCTTCTCTCTGCTACTGCTCCACTGTCTGTCCCATGTCAAAATAAAAGACATGAGCTCTGACTCCAGCCCTCACTTCCAAAGGCTTTTCTTCAAGGTAAAGGGACAGTTTGCAAAAATCATTGAACGTTTGGAGAAATGTTGTACTTGTTGGTCTCGGTTTCAGCTTCAAATTAAGAGGAATCATGAAATTCCTGAAGTTTTGCACTGTTAGTTGGATGTATTTTAATATAAGGCTTTTTATTTAAAATTTGCCCTTAATATTCACAGATACTACAGGCTTGTCTCGGGGAGTTATTCCACTCCAGGCTGGGTGTGCCCCTCTCTTGCCAGGAAGCTGATTTGTGTGTGTTATCTCACAACAAAGGGGCCCCAAAAGGAGACTTACATGGGCCTCTTTCAGACTCTCATGCTGCTTCACTGCTACACAAGCTTCACAAACCAAGCAGAGGGGCGCTGTCTGAAGATGTAAGCACACAATATTCCCTCTAACTGCGATCATTTGGGATAGATTTGTTTCCACTTTTGCCATAATTTGAACTGCTGTGGTTCATTATAGTTCTTGTTTGTCAGTAATGTGATAGAGTGGCAGTGTGCAAGTTGTGAGTTGGGGGAATTACCACAGCCACTGCATGTGTCTTAATGCTTTTTTATCTTTCATTTGTGGGCAGGAAATTGGAGAGCTGCAGAAAAAACACAGAGAAACATCTCTGTTCTCACATCTCGAAGAATTTCTGAAAGAGAAAACTTGCGAGGCCACAGAAAAGCGCAACGAACAGACTGGGTAGATAGAGAAGCTGCTGAGACTCTCCAATTCCTCTGTTATGGTGTTTATGATCAAATCAAAATTTTTAAAAACATTTGGAAAAACATATGTTGACAAAAATGTTACCAAAATTCACCACAAAATGTAAAATTTATTATGCCAGAAGTGTCTTCAAAATACATTTTTAGGGAAATAGTGTTTTTTCTTAACATCCCTTTTCAGCTCAGAGAAGTCCCAGATTGAAAATCATAGCACAGCCTGATCTTTTATTACAGTCTGGTCACACTTTTTGTGACTTATAGCTCAGTTTTTAACTGTATCTGAATAATTGTGTCAAACTAAAAGTTGTCAACCCAAATTAAACTAAAATAAATGTTTGCCCTGCATTGATTTGCTTCATGACTTCTTTCCATAGACAGTTCACTTTTTAACAATATTTTGAGCTTAAATTTTTGGCATCACTTGTCCCAAAACCATTCATGCTATAGTGTTTTTTTTTCTGGAAAAAACAACAACACAAGAAATACCTCATTACGTTCCAGAAACAACTTTATTACTTTGAGAAAGCATACATGTTTTTGGAGTTATTCCACCACAGGCACTGTGTAACATTTGGATTTCTGGGATCTCCTGATTTGCATTTTCAGAAAAAGTACACAGCAAAATGCATGTTTGAAACATGTGTACAACACAGTTATACACACGTATCACACAGATGGACATATATTTATTTGTCCTATATTCAGAGGAGGGGAAGTTCATTTTAACAAAACATTTTCTGTGCCCCAACACATCTGACACCTTCAGTTTTATTACATGCCGGTGGCACTTATGGCGATGAAAATAATGATGAGAATTAATCCGCAGACAAGTCCAATGATGTTCAGCATCTTGGCTGTTCTTGAGGCATCCATGGCTGCAGCCGATTGTCCAAGAGAATTTGCTTCTTGTGCCTTCAGAAGTCAAAATGAATTTCCATTAAATTAAATCCAGCTCTCCGGAAAAAATAGGAAATTTACAAAATGTGCAATAGTGAAAAAAAAAAACTTGGTTCAGTTTTTTATTTTAGGGCATCTCAAAAGCAGATAGTTAGATGCTTGTTAAAAGTTACTTACTTTACAGGAGCAGACAAGAGCAGCAATCCCCAGTGGCAGACAGCAGCACAAAGTGTTAAAGACGGACCAACCCATGTAGGACGGAGCCACAGCACGGGCCTGACCTCCTTCCATTCTGGCTCTCTGTTTCAGTTCGAGAGGATAGGAGTTATTCTTTGTTGGCAAAAGTCTGGATGAGATGAGTGGTGGGGCTTACAGTTTAGACCTTTTATTCTTCATGGGTGGGGTCTAAAAGGGTGTGTAACACTAGGCTACTTAGTAATCACTTGTGGGTAAAAAAAAAAAAAAAAGAGTCCAGGGCTGAACAGAAACAGGGGATGTTAAGTAACACTGCAACTTCCACTTTACAAGCTAGTATGAGCTGAACATCTCAAAACATTCTCAAGACTTATTATACAACATTCCTTTTATCACATTCAGCTTATTATATGTCAGTTGAACTGACTTTATTCTGCTGGCACATTTTTGATGCATGACAAAAATTAAAGGAAACAGATTGTGTATTTGTAGTATTCATTGTATTTCATTGTGTGATTTCATTGTGAATTGCTATTTGTGACTGTTAAAATGTACTGCTACTAGGGATGTACATTTTAAGTATTTTCCGAGATCGATTTTTGGAAATGTTAACGATCAATTATCGATTAATTGATGAAGAAAAACATTATTTTTCCTACGTCAAAAACAATGCCAAATACGTTGTTTCCCCCCTAAATTGTATTTTCTACAGCAACAAAATGCATATAACTGACGGTATTGCCTGAGACTACAAACAGAAAAGTACTTAAGACTCACAGTGTCCAGTTTTCTGTCTACTCATTCTTTTTGAGAAAAATAAGCATTTGTATTCAATCAGGTGTCAGCCGGGAGCGCAACCGGGTCATAATCAGTCCAGCTGCAGAAAAGCTCAGACGGCTCTGATGTTGCTGGTCTGTAAACATAGTGTACCTGAATTTCCCACCTGTCTGTTGCCTTCGTATCCAAAGGTGGGAAATGTCCTGTTTAAAGTTCTCAACCTTGGTGTCCGTGTCGTTGTTGGCAGCAGTTTTGTATTGATCCTCTTTAAAAAAGCGCACGTGCAGACCTGACGCGCAGCCGCAGCCCCCAGCTGAGCGTCTCCGCTGTGCGCAACACCTTTAACAGCTGATTCACGTCGAAACATGCTTTAAACTTAAAACACCTCCATGATAACGGAGTGTAATATGAGAGCAAGAGTAATTTCTTAACAATCAATTAATCGTTGATCGATTAATTGTGGTCATCCCTAACTGCTACCAGTCAAGGCCATGACACTCTTTTAAATATTTGATGCTTTCACTTGTGCCATTAATTTTAAAAAAAAAAAAGGCAGAAGCTAATTTATTTTTATTTACGGTGTGTGCATTTGTAATCTACCAGGAGTATACTATTTTAAAGAGTCTGACTGCAGAAGAAATCAGAATCAGAATCAGAAATAAGAATGATCTGCTATTATAAACAGTATGTAAGAAAGTCAAAATATTAATAGGAAGATATAAATACAAATAAAATACAATTATAAAATAAAATGAAATAAAACAAAACAGAATAACATAGTTTAAGAAACATCTTCTGGTGCACAATCTTGGACACATCATCAGTGTTGTTTCCTGGAATCACCAGGTGTTTCGGGTCTTGCAACACACACCCTCCTCCAGGCGACCCGACCGAGGTTGATCAGACCCCGGCCTGTGTCCAAGAGGCGTTCTACTGCCCCCGCTTCTCTCCCCTCTTTAACCAGAGCCATCTGGATGCTTTTCCTGTTGCTTCCACGTTGTTGTTGATGGCTCTTCTCCGGCAGGGCTCATCCTGCTACATTGGGTAGAACATCATCTAATCCTCAGCATACAGATTCAATACTGCATTGCATTGTTAATTATAGGAGAATGATTGCGTCATTAATTCAGGTCAATCAATCAATATTTTTTTGTATAGCTATATTTGTATAGTCAGATGAACTGCTTGAAAACATTTGCCAAATCTAAAAAGACATAACATGTTGATTATTATCAGAATTCCAGTGATGCATGTTGATGGTTGATACTTCCTGTAGATAGCAACAGTTTGTCTGAGAAACTGGCACCAACGCAGACCTCAGTTTTTTTTTCCAAACCCTCTGATTTTCCTGTGTGACCTAAATGCGGAAAGTTTTATGTTGCATTTCTTTTGCAAAGCTTTCTGTCAAGTTCCCACAGTGGGAAAACCCATTTTTCATATCATTTGGGCTTTAACATTTATTTTAATAGCTTTGTGTGTTTCATATTTGAAGAGATGTTCATGACAAATTCATAATACTGTGTGTGAAATGTGCTTGGCAATGTCTGAACCACAAATTGTTTGAATCTTTGAGCTAACCCTGGATTAAAACTGGAGCTATAGGTGGATGTTTGGCCTGAAAGCAGTTAATAGGAGAGAATTTAATCAATGAAAGCACTTTGCTGCTTGTAACAGTCAACCTCTGAGACAGGACACTGTGGCATCCATAGCAGTTGAAGTCTGGCTATAGAAAAGCCCCTGTCTGTACAGTAAGCCATCACAGTAAAACCTCCATACATCCACACATACTGCAGCAGCTATATTTAGATCTCAAGAATGTACAATGAAGCTCTGGTAATTATCCAGACACACACAATGCATAGGTAGCAGCTGCATATAGCTTTGTTTTGCAGCAAACTGTACTTTTCTTTTTCTCATGCACAGGTTGCTTTTTAATGCACAGGTTAATTTTGATGTCTAAGTTTTCATCATACTCACCAGTGTTTAGTACATACTTCTGTCTCGTTATCTGACTGTGAACTCTTGATCTTTGAGATCCTGGTCGTGGAAAGCTTTCCAGTTTTCTATTTTGAGACATCAAAGGCCTGTCACAGTGGAATGTGTCAGAAGTACCCTTAGCACAGTAGTTTTTAAAGAGATATCTGTTACCATTATAATCCTACAAGTTGATAGTCTTACCAAATGGGATGAAAATCAATGGGAAGAGTTATGTTGCTGGAATGTTTTTATCCTCATTTGCTTCGTGCAAAAGTAGAGAAAGAGCCTTTTGAATGGGGTTGAGCAGTGAATGGTTACTGTGGAGAGATGGAGTCAATGCTCTCTTTCTCTTCTCAGAACTTATTAGGAAGTCTCGTTGTAACAAGTGATGCTTTCCACGGTTAACTCTGTGCCTGTGTAATAAAATAGAATAGAATATAATGTACTTTATGATTCCCGAAGGGGGGAATTCAGGTGTCTGGCAGATAACATTATAAAAATCAAATTATAAAACAAATAATTCAGGTGTCAGTCAGCTAATCTCCCATTGGCTAGAGAGTTATAAAGCCTAATGGCTGCAGGAATTAATTATTTTCTGTATCTCTCAGTCCTGCAGCACTTATAGCTCCTTCATACAGTGTTCAATCTGTTTGAAGATCCATACACATGATCAGGGTCCATCCCTCAACACACCTATGGACTCACTTATCTACTACAACCATAGCGCCACCCACAGGAAATACGTTTTACTGACATTTACATACAATACCCGATCTCTTCCAAATTTTGCAAATGTCATCATGGTCCCAGCCTTAACTTATCTACATAAACATTATGCCAATATGAATAGCGCCACCTATTGGACACAGTGAGTATTTACTCTCAGAACATGTTTTTAACATGCTTGTGATCACAACTCTTTCTATAAGGATCTATGATGAACAATCCTTCAGAACATAATTAAAGACACAGCAGCAGCACCTACTGGTGACAGGCAGTACTGCAATGTACACTATGCTGATAACTGCACGAGTATGCTCACAGTTCCAGACCCAACTCGGTCGAGGCAGATGGCTGTCTAACATGAGTCTGGTCCTGCTTGAGGTTTCTGCCTGTTAAAGGAAGTTTTTCCTCTCCACTGTAACTAGCTAAATACTGCGAGGTGCAATGCTCATGGTGGATTAAGGTGGGGTCAGACTGAGTCTTATCCTGTCTTGGGGTCTCTGTTCATACTTTAACATGGAGTGGTCTAGACCTGCTCTGTTTGTAAAAGTGTTTTGAGATAATGTTTGTTGTGATTTGGCGCTATACAAATAAAGATTGATTGATTAGTTGATTGATTGATTGATTGACATAGACACAATAACACAAATGATGTGCTGAGGACTGGTTTTGAAACAGTCATGATCATATGGTCGCAAATCAGCTGCGCTCGTGCATGTGAGCGGGGGCGTCGTTTTGGAGGAGCTCCAAGCGGCTCTGAGCGGCTCTAGTTTTTTGTGACTACCAACCAGTGATGGCGGTAACGCATTACTTAGTAAGGCGTTATTTTAATCTGACCACTTTTTTCAGTAACGAGTAATCTAAAGCATTAATATTTCCAAACCAGTAATCAGATTAAAGTTACTTATCCAGTCACCTTGCTTTACTATTATTTTTTTTTGTCATTTTCAAAAGTAGAAATATATTTCTTTGCTTTCTTCTTGTGTGTCGGGGAGTGACATCATGTATGCGACAAGTCACGTTTTCAGCATGCGGCCGGTCAAGAACAAACTCGTGTGTATCACCACATGCGACTCCCCAAACGTAAACAACTATGGAGGGAGGAGAGAGATTTCTACACGTTTTCTAGCTGGAAATATAGTCACTATTTTGAGTTCATGTCAGCTAAAGATGACAATATTAAGGTTTGTTGTATACTCTGTGCTGCTGGTAACAAAGTACTATCTAGCTTCACAGCACAGTCAAGCTGACAGAGCAAGTCCCACCAGGTGATGTTAAGCAGAGAGCAGCGAGCGAAGCCATGGCCTCAACTTCTGCAGGAGGTCCCCCACCCACGAAACAACAAAAGTTGGACTTTGGTGAAAAACCAATAAGTATCAGGCTATCAGGCTAACAGGCTATCCTCCATTGATATCACCCACACTCAGTTAGACTGGTTCAAATCTTACCTCTCTGGCTGCACACAGTTCATTTAACTTAAGTCTTTTAAATCCACTCCCTCCTCCGTCACTACAGGTGTGCCCCAGGGCTCTGTCCTGGGGCCCCTCCTCTTCATCATCTACCTCCTTCCCCTCGGTAATATCTTCCGCAAATTCAACATTCACTTCCACTGTTACGCAGATGACACCAAGCTCTACCTCACCACTAACCCCTCGTCCACTCTCCTGCCCACCTCCCTCACGAATTGCATTTCTGAAATAAAAACCTGGTTCACCCTAAATTTCCTTAAATTAAACAGTAATAAAACCGAGGTTCTCCTCATTGGCACCAAATCCACTGTATCCAAATTCAACAGCTTCTCCCTCACCAATGATAACTCCTTCGTCTCACCCTCCCCCCAGGTTAAGAGTCTGGGTGTCATCCTTGACGGCACACTATCCTTTCAATCGCACATCAATAACATCACCCGGACTGCCTACTTCCACCTTCGAAACATCAATTGTCTCAGCCCCTCCCTCACCATCCCTGTCCACAGCCTTGTCACATCCCGTCTGGACTACTGCAACTCTCTCCTCCTCGGCCTCCCTCACAAATCCCTCCATAAACTCCAACTGGTCCAGAATTCAGTTGCCCGTATCATTACCCGAACCCCCTCCATCCACTACATCACTCCTGTCCTCCAACAGCTCCACTGGCTCCTTGTTCAGTTCCGTATTCAATTCAAAGTCCTCCTGTTAACATTCAAGACCATCCACAACCTCAACCCCCCATATCTGTCTGACCTCCTCAATGTTCCCACTCCCTCCCGCTCCCTCAGATCCTCCTCCTCCATACATCTGTCTGTCCCCTCTGCCCGTCTCACCACTATGGGGAGCCGAGCATTCAGCCGCTCTGCTCCCCGTCTCTGGAACTCACTACCACCTCAACTCAGAAACATCGATTCTTTCCCCCATTTCAAATCACAACTGAAAACACATCTGTTTAAAACCGCCTACTTCGTCTGACTCCAATTGCACTGCCACATTTTATTGTTTCTATTTTCTTACCACTTTGACAGTTTATATTGTTTTCATTTTGATTTTGATTTTGTTTCCTTTAATGTAAATTTGTGTTTGTATATATATGTATTTGTGCGGTGTCCTTGAGTGCCGAGAAAGGTGCCTTTGGATAAAATGTATTATTATTATTATTATTATTATTATTATTATTATTATTATTATTATTATGTGGGGGAGAGTTGAAGAAGTTGGTCGGGCTGTATGTAGTAGAGCAGGGGTTCCCAAAGTGTGGGTTGGGACCCCCTGGGGGGTCACGGCACAAATGGGGGGTCGTGAGATGTCTTCCAGAATGGTTTCTTTTTTATTATCCAAGAATAGTACATTTTACCCATTATAGTAAAAGATAGACAAAAATAGTTGCTACATTTGAAATAAAACATTGAAAATAGAAAATGTAATGAGTTTTCTGCCTTTAGTGTTGCCAGATGACTCCTCAGTTTACGGTTAGTGAACAGTTAATTATCAAAAGCACTCAAACGGCACAGGAAACACAGACACATGCTCATATTGGTTTCTGCAGACCAGCTAAATGAAGCCACATTAAATCACTTTGAGTTAAACCTAAAATGTCAGGAGATACATTGTTTACTTTTTATTTTTCGTATCGATGTGTCAGAAATGCACTTCCAATAAGGTGAGTATTGGCAAAACTGGTTGTCATTTCTATGTTGAGGTGGGGGTCGTTTTTGTCAGCTGCCAAAAGTAACTAATAAAGTAACTAGTAATCTAACTTAGTTACTTTTAAAATCAAGTAGTCAGTACAGTAACTGAGTTACTTTTTAAAAGGAGTAATCAGTTATCAGGCTACTTTTTCAACGTAACTGTGGCAACACTGTACCAACCCTGGACTGTAAAATAAATGGACGTAATCTTGTTTTGCTCGAAGTGAGGCCACTACAATTGGCTGCTATTATTACTAAGCTAGCATTAGCTAGTCAGCTAGTGATGTCAACATGTTAGCACTAGAGTTGTTTACATCGGTCCACAAACACGACCATGTCAGGGGTAGTCAGTGGTGTCGTATGGGTGGAAAAGTTAGGATGATTCTAAGGGCCCATGACTGACAGGGGGCCCAAAAATACTAATTTAAAAACTAATCATAATCCTAATTAATAATGTCTGGAAAGACAAAGTTTTTGTGTGTGTGTGTGTGTGTGTGTGTGTGTGGGGGGGGGGGTTCATAAGTGTACGACGTCACCTGAAAACTATGAATGGGAAAAGAACAGAGCAACGCTATTATATATACAGTCTATGCTACCAACCCAAGCTTTAATTGTTTTTCTTCACTCAAATACTTGGGATGCACAGTATTCTGTTATTGTAGTCAATCACTATAAATGTCTTTGCTTTTTCTGCAGATTGTTTGTTTTTGTTTTTAATTTGTGTGTATGTGGTTTTGGTAGTTCTGGAGCCAGCCTCAAAGTTCACTTGATGAACTGCAGTTTTTCACACTTTTGCTTTGGCTTCAATTCCCACGGCCGGCGGTTGCCGCTGGTAACAAACATGATAATAGATATAGGAGCGGATTAGACTCTAAACATGTCTTTGTGATGTCACTGTTGAGATCAAAGGATTTAGGAGTGTGATGTCATAGTGAGGTGAGAGCTGTGCAGCTATATACTGTATATAGGAAGGTGCCCGATCAGAGCAGCTTGCTTTGCAGAGAGGAGAGAGAGATTTGTGGTACACACCCTTTGGTCGTGAATTCAAACACTTTGGAATCTTTGAAAACTGTTCACATCTGACATGGCTCAAATGGAATCTACAGTTCAGGTAGGTGAAACCCTACACAGCAGCTCGTCTGCCTACACCGTCCTGGAGTTTATCGGTGAAGGCTCCTTTGGAAAAGTGGCCAAGTGCCTGAATGTCAACACTCAAGACACAGTGGCTATCAAAATACTCACGAAGGACTCTACTGAAGCCGAGGACGCAGAGAGAGAGATCGCCATGTTAGAGCTCATCTCTGTACGAGATCCAGACCAAATTAACGTGGTGAAGTTCTTGGAGAAGTTTGAACATGCGGGACAGACCTGTCTGGTGTTTGAGATGCTTTACACAGATTTCTATGAAATTATCCGCGAATGCGGGCCTATGCCTCTAACCTCGATCCGGCCGGTAGCTCAGCAGCTGTTGGTCGCCCTGGATTCCCTGAAGGGTCTAGGTATCCTGCACACCGACATTAAACCAGACAATGTCATGCTGGTCAGCCAAGACCTGCCCATCAGAGTGAAGCTGATTGATTTTGGTTTAGCCACTCCCGTCTCCAGCATAGAGCTTGGTGAATTATGTCAGCCAATTGGATGCAGAGCTCCCGAAGTTTCCCTCGGCCTGCCCTACAATGAGGCTATCGATATGTGGGGTCTGGGCTGTCTTCTGGGCTTTTTCTACCTGGCTGACAACCCTTTCCCCGACACTGACTATCAGGTGATGAAGGTTTTGATTGAGGTTTTGGGCCAGCCGGAGGACTACCTTCTCAACGCTGGAGTATACACACGCAACTTTTTCACAAAGAAGGATGAAGAAACTGATGGTCCAACATGGAGGCTCCTGACGCCTGAGGAGTACGAAACGCTGACTGGCGAACAACTTCAGGAGAAAGAGAACCAAATGAAGCTGCCCAGCTCTCTGGACGGTTTGGCTCATATCTACCCAGTGGACAAACCTGCAGAGCTTGAGGACACTTTAGCGTTTGTAGACCTTTTGAAAGGTCTGATGCATCTTGACGGAGCTTTGAGGATCTCTCCCAGTCAAGCTCTGCAGCACCCCTTCATCACCATGTCCCACCTGTCCGAGTGCCCTGACAGCTCAGACTATTTAAAAACTGCCAGAGAGATGATGGGAGCACCCACAAATCCTGACCAGGAGTCAGCTGCTGGAGCTAAGGAAGATGTCAGAGCCCCCTGTACATGTGATGGAGAAATGGAATCTACAGTTCAGGTAGGTGAACAAGGGAACTCCTCCAATAATGTCCCAGAGACTCAGTCCTGTAATGGAGCTCAAGCCGAGAACTCCACCAGAGAAATGAAATCTACAGTTCAGGTAGGTGAACAAGAGGGCTCCTACAATAATGTCCCAGAGACTCAGTCCTGTAATGGAGCTCAAGCCGAGAACTCCACCAGAGAAATGAAATCTACAGTTCAGCTAGGTGAACAAAAGGACACCTACAATAATGTCCCAGAGACTCAGTCTTGTAATGGAGCTCAAGCCGAGAACTCCACCAGAGAAAGGAAATCTACAGTTCAGGTAGGTGAACAAGAGGGCTCCTACAATAATGTCCCAGAGACTCAGTCCTGTAATGGAGCTCAAGCCGAGAACTCCACCAGAGAAATGAAATCTACAGTTCAGGTAGGTGAACAAGAGGACTCCTACAATAATGTCCCAGAGACTCAGTCCTGTAATGGAGCTCAAGCCGAGAACTCCACCAGAGAAATGAAATCTACAGTTCAGGTAGGTGAACAAAAGGACTCCTACAATAATGTCCCAGAGACTCAGTCCTGTAATGGAGCTCAAGCGGAGAACTCCACCAGAGAAATGAAATCTACAGTTCAGGTAGGTGAACAAAAGGACACCTACAATAATGTCCCAGAGACTCAGTCCTGTAACGGAGCTCGAGCCGAGGACTCCCCTAGAGAAATGGAATCTACAGTTCAGGTAGGTGAACAAGAGGACTCCTATAATAATGTCCCAGAGACTCAGTCCTGTAACGGAGCTCAAGCCGAGGACTCCCCTAGAGAAATGGAATCTTCAGTTCAGGTAGGTGAACAAGAGGACTCCTACGCTAATGTCCCAGAGACTCAGTCCTGTCACGGAGCTCAAGCCGAGGACACCCCTAGAGAAATGGAATCTTCAGTTCAGGTAGGTGAACAAGGGAACTCCTACATTAATGTCCCAGAGACTCAGTCCTGTCACGGAGCTCAAGCCGAGGACTCCCCTAGAGAAATGGAATCTACAGTTCAGGTAGGTGAAACCCTACACAGCAGCTTGTCTGCCTACACCATCCTGGAGTTTATCGGTGAAGGCTACTTTGGAAAAGTGGCCAAGTGCCTGAATGTCAACACTCAAGACACAGTGGCTATCAAAATACTCAAGAAGGACTCTACTGAAGCCGAGGACGCAGAGAGAGAGATCGCCATGTTAGATCTCATCTCTGTACGAGATCCAGACCACATTAACGTGGTGAAGTTCTTGGAGAAGTTTGAACATGCGGGACAGAACTGTCTGGTGTTTGAGATGCTTTATAAAGATCTGTTTGAAATGGTCTGCCAATGCGGGCCAATGCCTCTGAACAAGATCCGGCCGGTGGCTCAGCAGCTGTTGGTCGCCCTGGATGCCCTGAAGGGTCTAGGTATCCTGCACACTGACATTAAACCAGACAATGTCATGATGGCCAGCCAAGACCTGCCCATCAGGGTGAAGCTGATTGATTTTGGTGAAGCCACTCCCGTCTCCAGCATAGAGCTTGGTGAATTATGTCAGCCAATTGGATGCAGAGCTCCCGAAGTTTCCCTCGGCCTGCCCTACAATGAGGCTATCGATATGTGGGGTCTGGGCTGTCTTCTGGGCTTTTTCTACCTGGCTGACAACCCTTTCCCCAACACTGACTATGAGATGATGAAGGCTTTGATTGAGGTTTTGGGCCAGCCGGAGGACTACATGCTCAACGCTGGAGTATACACACGCAACTTTTTCACAAAGAAGGATGAAGAAACTGATGGTTCAACATGGAGGCTCCTGACGCCTGAGGAGTACGAAACGCTGACTGGCGAACAACTTCAGGAGGATGAAAACCAAATGAAGCTGCCCAGCTCTCTGGACGGTCTGGCTCATATCTACCCAGTGGACAAACCTGCAGAGTTTGAGGACAGGTTAGCGTTTGTAGACCTTTTGAAAGGTCTGATGCATCTTGACGGAGCTTTGAGGATCTCTCCCAGTCAAGCTCTGCAGCACCCCTTCATCACCATGTCCCACCTGTCCGAGCACCCTGACAGCTCAGACTATTTAACAACTGCCAGAAAAATGATGGGAGCACCCCAAAATCCTGACCAGGAGTCAGCTGCTGGAGCTAAGGAAGATGTCAGAGCCCCCTGCACATGTGATGGAGAAATGGAATCTACAGTTCAGGTAGGTGAACAAGGGAACTCCTACAATAATGTCCCAGAAGAAGAAGGCGACCCGTTTACTGTTGGAGCTGATCAAGCAGAATCCGCCCCTCCTCCCTCGACCTCCTCCAGCCGCTTCAACAGAGCGATGAAGAGGATCCGCAGGTTCTTCAAGAGAGTCAAGACGACCTTCTGTTGTTGCTGTCCAGTGGAGGATGACTAAATGTGTGCCATTTCCCCAACATTATTCTGCAGTGTACAAACTAACTAAAAAATAAAGCAAATAAATAATAAAAACAAGGACTTAATTTTTGTATTCATTCACTCTAAATGTTCGTGGTTAATCGTTTAGTTCTTTGGACCCTAAAGTGAGTCTTTGACATGATCAACACTACACTCTAAAAAGTATTTCTGCCTATTACTTAACTAATTAGTGAAACATTTATACACTTAAAAATACTTAGTAGATTTTAAAGCTTTGAAATTAAGTAAAACAAACCTTCAATAAATAGACATGTAAAGGATATAAATGAAAACTTTAAAATTACTTATTTAAAAAAATCTGTTGTACTGACTTATTGTTTTAAACTTTATTTACTTGATGCTATCGGAGTTATTCAGTTGTATATGGGAATTCATTTTAATGTCAATCATAGCCTCATATTGATAAATTAGACAACTTATATCTCAGAAAATATGAAAATTGTATTCCCCAGCAGTTTTTTTTTCCACATGACAAATAAAAATTATTTGCTGCATCAAATTAGATATATAAGATTATCCATGTGAAAGCTGCTGAATTATTTTATAAAACAATAACAGCATAAGCAAGAATACTGACGCAGTGTAGTCCAAGTAATAGCTACAAAGTGCTTTGAAGTAGGGAATTTTGTAAACAACTCAGAATTGAACCACCTTTCTAAGGTTTTGCCAACCAAAACACACAATAACAACAAATAAATTGTGCTTTTTATAAATAAACAAATGAAGTCCAGGGTAAAAAAAAACCTGGGCTGTGTCCAAAATCACCCACTCATTCCCTACTCCCTACTCACTATAGAGTGAATTAGATGTAGTTGACTTTATAGTGCATTCACTGAGCAAAATTAAAACAACATTTCGCCAGCCGCTGACAGTGACATAATCAAAGTCGCACAACTAAGACGTCGCTCGTGGAAGGCTGGGGATTTACAGTTATGATTTTTCTCAAACACTGTAAAACGGCATGGATTTCAGTGATAACTAATATTATACTTGCTGTATTTTGTCACAATAATTCAATATAATAAATCAATTTATAACACATTATTTTCAATAAATACCAACCATATATTTGCGCCACAACCTATTTGAGTGTCTTGTGCCTGATTTTTACTGTCACTCCGTTTCAGACCTTTTTCCTGTGAAAACCTTCAAACTTTCATCACTTGATTGCCGAAAGATGCCTCCCGTTAATATTCTGTTTCTCTTTTGACTCTTCTTCAACTCATTATTCTTCAAAGAAGAATCAGAGTAACAAGAGTAAGACAGAGGACTTAGACGTGCTTTGCGTTTATATTAGATATATTACATAATGTGGAATTACAGTATGTAATTTCATAATTTCAGTCTACACCCCCTCCTGATATGTCACAGTATTGTAGCCACATAAATCTTCTACTGAGTACCATACCTTTTGATCACATAAAATTTCAAAACATCATATTATGAGAATCAATATCTTTATTTACAGTTCAGACATCAATCTCAGTACTGCAGAGTGAACCGCCATTTTCCAGTTCTGGCCATGTACTTTGATAGCCTAAGTGACCTCCGTCCTGACTTCCGCCTCTCCAGATCCACCATACTCCACCTGATTGACATCCTGCGCTCACCATCTGACCAGGGCTGGGGATTTGATCTGGAGATTCTTGTTTTTTTGTTTTGGTTGGCAATTGCCATGTCTTACCGTGCAAGAAAGTCATCGGGCTAAAGAACAGGATCATCTGCTTGCCACCCCAAGATGACCTAGCGTGAATTGGTGCAGGCTTTGAAAACCTGGCAGGATCTGCAGCTTTCATTCGTGTTGTTGGCAGCATTGATGGCTGCCACATAAGAATTAAACCTCCAAGTCATGATTTTCAGTGTTATTTTAATGGAAAATTATTTTACTCTGTACAGATGCAGGCTGTGTGTGACCACCAGTGTCAATTTTTAGACGTATTTATTGGGTACCCAGGGTCAGCGCATGACTGGAGGGTTTTAAAGAATAGCCCACTCTTTGTTCAGAGCCTGTTCCCACCTGAAGGCTACTGTCTTTTGGGTGATGGGGGATACCACTGTCTGTCACGGCCAATCCCCCTAATAACCCCCTACAGGGAGCCTGTGAGAGGTGCAGTGGAAGCCAGGTTTAACCGGCACCATTCAAAGGCCTGTTCAGTTATCGAGCGGGCCTTTGGTATCATGAAGGCTACATGGCGCTCTGTCTTTTTCAAGGCCCTAGAAGTGAGCCCTGTGTTCTTTGTGGAGGTGGTGGCTTGTTGTGCCATCCTCCACAATTTCTGCCTCAGGAATGGAGACACAAGGGAGCCAGTGGAAGAAACACTGAGGCCGGGTGATGGTGACGGCCAGCTTCAGCCTGACTCGCAGTGTGAGGAGCGGCTGCAGGTACGCATGGCTGCTGCCCTTTCAGTCCCTGTTGAAAATCTGCCAGCTCTGGATGGTCACGACTATATTTAGGATAAAATAGAGCAACATTGTTGTTAAGACTTCAATTCATGTAAATAGTTCAATATTCATACAGGTGTTAATAGTTGTAAATATGTAGTTATTTGTAGTTATCAGTTGTTTATATTTGTTATTCCTTCTTTCCTAAAAATCTACATATTGTATCAGTTATTTTCAATCAGTTTTTTCAAGTTTGTTGTGTTAATGGTAAAGACTGATTCATAAAACATTAATTTTAATGTGCAGCGTTTTCATTGTATTACATTTATATTCAAATTTTTTCCACAATCTTTTCAAGAACTCTTAACAATCTTTCCTCCCTGGCTTCATCTCTCCTAGCTCTCTCTTCCGCCCTTTCTTCTGCCCTCTCCAGAAACGTCAAAATGTTGTCACCAACACTCCTCTGCCTCCTTGGTGCTGGCCCTGCCTCCTCTGTCCCTCTCCCTGGCTCTCTCTCAGAGTCAGATGGCACTGAATCAGGTGATTCTGGCTGGGACACGGAAGAGATGTCTCCCCATGCTGAGGCAATGGGGCATGGAGGCCTTATGGATGGCCTCCCACCAATTGCCTCATCCATGAGGGAGAACCACTTCCATGTCCTCCCCTGATTCAGTGCCACTCCCTGTGGATGGTTTTTTGAGCTCCTACACACAGTCACATACATATCAACTAGTAGCTATGCACAATTATACATGTTAAAGTCAATTTCAGATGCTGAATACTACATAGGAAGATACTAAAGGAGAATATGAAGTGCCATTTTTTATCTAAACTTTAATTATCTAGGGCTACAGTTAAATACAACAAATATAAACCTTGTACATTTTCTTTAAATTCTCCCCCTTCTTTGCTGCTCTAGCAGGACTGACTCGTTCAGCCAGCCTAATTTCTTCCAGCACATTTCTTCAAAATGAAAAAAAAAACATACAATTATATTAAACAATAACCTACAAAGTGTATCAAAATCATTAATAACTATAGCCTACTAGAAAGGTATGAGTCAATAACATTATACCTCCAATATAATTACACATCACAATAAGAAACCTATGAATATTTAAATGCCTCACTCCCATCCTGTAGTAGCAGCAAACTTCCTTCCGCTGTAGAGCTGGTCCTTCTCCCCGCTCAGCCTGATCAGCTGGGCCACTTCATCGTCAGTCCCTGAACACAATTATATAAAGTGATAATACATTTTGCTCCGATACTATTGTGATACGCCAATGCAATTTACAGGTAACGCTAGTTAGCAATGCTAACAGTGGCTAGAAATGGTGGCTAACAGATAGCTAAAGGCTAATGTTAGCTAGCTGAGTTTTTACCGTAGAGGCGTAATTATAGTATCTGTGATATGCAAGTTATAACGTGTCTAATAATCCTGAAAAGCGGACATCCAAAGTGAAACAATCGTCCAACATTTTAGAAGTACTTACATTTGTAAGTCAGCTCCCACTGTGCGCCTTCGCGATCCTGTCTGTCAGACATTTCTTGTGTTTGAACTGCAATGTATGATGGTATATATTGCTGGCATAGTGAACATCGCTTATACACTACTTTTCAAAATGCATTGTGGGATATATTGAGTAGACTATATAGGCCTAATCTCAATGTCCTCCCTGAACCCTGAGCCCTGAGCCCTGAGATCCCTCAGGAGAACATCCGTCGCCTCATCAGGAGCATGCCCAGATGTTGTAGGGAGTGTATACAGGCACGTGGAGGCCACACACACTACTGAGCCTCATTTTGAATTGTCTTGAGGAATTTCCACAGAAGTTGGATCAGTTGTGATCTGATTTTCCACTTTGATTTTCAGTATGATTCTGAATCCAGACCTCCATGGGTTAATGATTTTGATTTCCATTGATCATTTTTATGTTATTTGGTTCTCAACACATTCCACTTTGTAATGAATAAAGATTTTCAACTGGAATATTTCATTAATTGAGATCTAGGATGGTTTGTTTAAGTGTTCCCTTTATTTTTTTGAGCAGTGTACTTTTCAACCCATCATTAGCAAGGAGTCTGTCTATCTAAATAACTGTTGTATTATTTTAGATTGTTTATTTGTTAAGACTAATGAGAAACCACATAATCCTCCCAAAACTTATTGCAATGTTAGAACTCTTCATAGTAACAACTAGCCTATGTTTAACCACAGGGAGGCAGTGTTGTTCTGTTGCTGTTCTGGTGTTGTTCTGTTGCTCAGGAGTACCGAGTCTTAGAGCAGGTTCAGGAGTTCAGAGTTACACAGCTTCAACCAACTACAGTATACACAGACTTTATGTACGTGTATTTTAAAAGGGGTGCCGAAAACACATTAGTACCGAAAAATAGATTATCAAAGATTAAAGCTCACAAATTAAATACTTATTTGGACTCATTAAATAAAATACATTTGACATTAAATTTGTTTTGGACTGAGGCAAAAAATATGACCACTCAAATGCTGGGTGAGAATTGCTGCCTTCAAGAGCTTTTGTGGAAATAACAATCATGGAGAAACAAAGACATGAACAGTTCTCTGACAAGGTAACAACTAAGTGGTGAGTGACACATTTATTTTGCTGGTAACAACCATAGACTGTACATTAAGATCAATATACAGGTAGTAGTCATCGTACTATTCAGTCTATGGCAGCAGTCAAAAGTTGGAGTAAATTTAAAGGGGAGCTTTATGCAGGGATTGACAACAACTATAAATCAGTTTGATATAAATTACAGTGTCATTTGTACTCCTTATTGTGATTGTTTAAGCGTGGGGAGTTTAAGGATTAATTCATTGTCCCAAATGATGTCCCTTCAACTTGTGCGCTGAAGCCTAATAAATTTGGTACCGGAGTCTATGAGTGATCTTGAATGCCTCACGTAGTCAAAGCAACTCAACGCATATACTTGGAATTTAACTTTGAAATGTCAAGTAAATTCAGCATTGAAGCCCGTTTTCACCAGTTGGGAAAAAAAAAAATTAGGGAAAAAAAAAAGTCAAGTCAAGTCATAGGGGAGAGTGGGGTGATTTGTGCCATTCCAAAGTGAAATTTCTATGATCAAGGTTTTTTGATTGCTGTGTTTGAACACTTATTGACAAGTTTGAAAACAGTTCACACATGTTTTAGTGTTTTAGTAAGCTACACTATGAGTCTATACAGTTCTCTAGGGGGATTTCTTCTGCTGCCAAATTCTACGCTCACAAAATTATCCCCATAGAATCCTTAAGCCAAAGATTTCTGTCAAGTTTCATTATTCATTAAGTTGTAATAATTAACATTTAATCTTCAAATTGTGTCTCTCCTGATTGAACTCTTCATCCTTCTCAAACCATGTAATGATTAATCTTAAACTAGTTAGAAAACAGAAACATAAAATTACTAGCTCACTGTGGCTCGGTCAGCCCTTTGTATTCACAAGCCAAGCCACTTATATCGAGACGGTACCGTTTTATGCTTTCAGTAACTGTACTGTTTAGGAAGACCTAAACCTTTATAAATGTAAATGTAACTGTATGCTGTAAACAGTGGCGTACTCTGGCTGTTTGAGGGGCAGGGGCGAAAACATAAAATAAGGGCACCTCCTTTAAACCCCTTGTACTCACCGTTCAGGGTGAATTAAAATGAATTGATGCAGCGGTAACATGAAGGGGATCTTGGGGTCTTCCTCCAGAAAATTTGGCACATCTAATATTAAATTCCATGCATTGTTGTGAATATTTTTGTGACTAATTGTGGTGGAAATTGAATTATGAAAAAGGAAAACCCAAATGATGGATATATTTCTATATTGTTGATTATATTATATAAAGCGTCTGCTAAATGACATTGTAACATTGTTGTAATTAACTACAAGGGCAACCAGAGGGCACTTTTTTACATTTTATATATTGGAGGGGCATCCAGAGGGCACTGTTTTACATTTTATACATTGGAGGGGCGTCCAGAGGGCACTTTTTTTTACATTTCGTACATTGGAGGGGCATCCAGAGGGCACTTTTTTACATTTTATACATTGGAGGGGTATCAAGAGGGCGCTTTTTTTACATTTCGTACATTGGAGGGGCATCGAGAGGGTTAAAATTTGGTTATCAAAAAATGGTTAAAATTTTAAAGATACAGTTACTTCAAATACATGAATGTAGCTGCATGGTGCAAAAGATTTAGCTGATTTTGCCAACAATTTAACATCAACATCCTTTACAATCAGGCACCCCTTGGTCTTAGATTACGTCAGTCATTTTTGATCAGTTTATATGTACAGAGCTT
This sequence comes from Notolabrus celidotus, assembly GCF_009762535.1. NCBI lineage: Eukaryota > Metazoa > Chordata > Actinopteri > Labriformes > Labridae > Notolabrus > Notolabrus celidotus. The sequence continues at coordinate 16,785,905 of NC_048285.1, forward strand.
GTCATTTATTCTGTGCCAAATCTGACTGTTGTTCACCATAGAGTAGGTCGTTTCCTATTATTCTTTTTCCAATCATCATGAGGCCACATTGAAATTTAGAGCAGACATGACATTTTCCTGAGCCACAATGGGTTGTTTTAATAAATTGCGCTTGGTTGGCGGGTAGATGACTGACCGAACACAATACCAGAAATAGGGGTATGAGGTGTGTCCTTGTGTAGCATTGAAGCTTCCTTTGTGAATATTTGTCTCAAGGTTAGCTATTTTTTTTGCGACCTGTCACTTGCTGAGACCAGATTAGACATCCCCACTTTTTTTGTAATTGTTATTTTTGTCTGTCTTGTTGGTAAAGGTTTAATGTAGCCGTGAAGTGACTCTTATACCAATCTGTTATTATATCCTGGTAAGGAAAGCATTGCTACTGATTTAAGTAAATAGCAAGGCATTTTTGTGTGTTTAGAGGCTTCATAGGCTGTGGAATTGACTGCTACCAAAGCCTCTTGACTATGTCTTGGTAAATTTCGGTAATTGTTACATAAGCCACTCCAGCAGGAGCTGGACCAAGGTTAACCTGCATATTTATACGGCGAAAAGTCACAGCGGTAATCCTCTAAGCTAGTATTACTTTTTCCAAAACATCCCTCTTGTACACACATCTCATTAGCCCCAGCAAATTGAAAGTGGTATTTCATAAAAAAAAAAAATTAATCCAACCAACTCCTCTTTTTATTTAATCCAGAAGTAAAACTCATCAAGAGCAGTTAAGCACCTGCACTTTTTAGACCTCTGTGTGTGAAACTGACCAGGTTTACCTACCTGTGCTTAAGGCTTTGGAAATAGCAGGACAGCTTTTGAAATGACCCCCTCTGATGTGTATTACGCTTGACTCAGAGCAATACTGAATCTTTGGGTGAAATTTTTGTGCATGTCCCAAACAGTTATAAACTTGTGGGAATTTTACATCCACAAAACCAAACGTTAGAAACTTGGTTTTAAACATTTGTTGGTTTTTTTTCTGACTCTGACTTCAGGTCTGACAACAAAGACCTTAAGTTCGAACATCTTAAGATTTCCCTCTTCTGGTGTAGCATTAACACACACAAGAGTTTTTTTTTTTCATTTTTCAAACAGAGAATTCCATGAAGATCATGGAGAGGGACATGGAAGAGAGGAGAGTGAGGAGGACTGAAAGAGAGAAAAAGGCAGCTGGTGTGTGATTCTCTGTTCTGTTAAATTATCTTGCTAAAAGTGCAAAGTTGGCTTTTCTCGCTGCTCTCCTTGGCTACCACTACAACCTTTTGAATCTTGTGCTGTTTGTGTCACTGCAGCTCTCAAAGCCAAGGGGAATGAAGCTTTTGCTCATGAAGGCTATGAAACTGCTGTGATGTATTACAGTGATGGCTTAGCAGAGCTACGGGACATGCAGCAATTGTACACCAACCGAGCGCAAGTAAACATCTTTGACCTTTGTTATTCATCTTTAAATGTGTACAATAAAGGCACAAATCTGTTATTCAAGATATGCTCAATTAGTTTCTTATTCAGTATGGCTATGCTTTATTCATTTTAGTTTTACAATCAGCATGTTCCTTCAAAGGTCTCTGTGATATTTGAATAATCAAAAAATACTACTCCACCAATCATGTTCTTTGGTCAACAGGTTGATTTTTTAATCCATTCTTTAAACCCATTTACCATGTGTGCTAAATTAAATGTATTCAGGCCTACATCAAGCTGGGAAAGTAGGAGGAGACCACCAGTGAATGGGCCCTGAGGGTAAGGCCTTGATGGTAACAGTGGTCAGTCATTTCCTGCCTCATACTTCATGTAGTCATCTAATGCACTGTTCTCTGAATCTGGCTGCTTAGTGGAGATATGTTTGGTAGTAAAATGTTGTGTTCCGCTCTGCATTCCAACAGCAGTTATGCAGGAATGATCTTGGGGCACTGGTTGGCCTAGTGATGTAATCGTCCTATATACAAAGACTATAGTCATTGGTTCACAACCCCTTTGCTGTAATTTCTTTCCCCGCTCTCTACTCCTCACAATTCCTGTCTCTCTTCAGCTGTTCTATCCAATAAAGGAAAAATGCCCAAAAATATAACTTAAAAAAAAGAATGTTCTTCAACACGAACCTTAAATAACTGGACAGAAATTAAAAGTATGTAGATGTTCCACCTAATGGCTTTTTTATTTTTTAAATTAAGTTTTCTCCAGGTTCTTAGGCCAAATGTAAGTCTGGTTTTAGATGGTGAAATATACCATACCAAGCATTCTTCTTTCTTTTCTCTTTTAAATAAGTCAGTGAACTTAGCTATCTGGAGGGGTTTTCTGGGGTCCAGATTGAATATACGTCTTTAGTGGTTTTATGGATGCACAAACATTCAATCATAATTACATAGATGGGTTGCTGATGAAGTGCTTTAACTAATAAGTTCCCATGATCATTTTCCTCTATCAGTGTAATGAGAAGTGCATAAAGGCTTACCTACTCATGGGGAAAGCATATCTGGCATCCAGAAATATAATGAGGTGAGTATGATTACCATTTCATTGCATCCAATCACACCATATTTCTTTACACATCGCTCTTGCATACAAATATCCACGCTTGGTATCTCATCTAAATATAGCAATAATACATGGCTTTACTTTGAGGGTTGTATAGGCATAACACATTAGAACAAACATTAGAAGGATTCAAACCTATTCATTTCAAAGTTTTCTTGAATTTAGTATCCTTATCTGTTAAACATCTTTATTTCTGTTTGTTGCAAGGTTTATTTTCTTTGTATTATGCTCATATGCAGACATGCTGGTGCCTTTTGGAGTTGCATGACACATATTTGGAATTAATGAGAATTAGAACAAGTGATGCACATCATATGATGACCACATTTTTTTCTCTTTTTCAGTCAAAAAGCTGTTTTGAAAAGATCATGGAAATAGAACCTGGGAGGGACAAAAAGGTGAAAGGTAATGAAAAAAAAAGTAAATGCACTACACCACCAGACCAGTAGAGAGCAGTAACAGTAACATCACAGATGACACCATAGAAGCAGATGGACAGGCAGTTATCATATTAGCAACACAACAGTTAGCCTGTTTGCATGGAAGAGATTCAGCTTGGGCTGTTTTAGATCGTGCTATATTTCATCACAGATGGATTCACTGCATCAACACTTGAGAGGAGATAAGCATGAGTAGCAAAACCATTTCAACAAACAGCTTTGAAATCGCGTTTAATTCAAAAAGCCGTGGCAGAGATCTTTCAGCCAGATGCATCCCTGATAAACGTCTTTGGATGATCATTGAATACTTATCTTATGAAGATATTTGAAATCTAAAAAACTTAACTAGTTTGCATTCCCAGGAACTCCATCTGTGTTTCAACAGCTGTGTAAACTCCACAAACACTGACACATTCAGCTGAAGGTCTCCAGTTTACAGGGTCACTTTTAAAACCGTAACACCTGAAGAAACGCATTCGCAGTGGGCTGAGAGAAGACTACTGTTACAAGCTGCTAAATGAAGGGAATCACATCTTCTTCTTTTTTTGAAAAGTACACACACATACAAAAAAGATACAACAAATTAAAGAAAGAGAAATACAAGTGAATCACACGTGTATGATGTTATTATGGATGGCGGGGGGAATAAAAACACTGCAATTAATCTACCAATCATTCACGTTCAGCATTGCAGGCCTTGCCCCCGAAAGCCCCGGGACCTTTGAAAAGTACTACCCCCTAGTAGGGGCTTTTTAGGGGGGAGATTATCTACCCTGGTAGTTCCAGGGTAAAGTCCCTAGTTAAAGTTCCTCCTGTCGAAAAACTCCTTTTGTCTCTACTCTTCCACGTAAAACCTACTTCACTTGTCCCCCTGGTTGTACGTAAGTTAAAACAGCCTCTCACATGGGGAAAGCCTGAGGGGTTAAGAGGACTAGAAGGAGAAAAGGAGGGTGGATGCAGGGCTTAAGTACCTACAGTAGAAAAAAGCGGCTTGACACAGTCCATCACTGATTTCTCCTCATGCTCCGTTTGCTTGTTACACCGAGCACATTTCGAATATAGACAGTAAATATACACTGAATTAACCACACTTTGTTGGTCCTGCCTGGTGGGCTTTTTGTGCAGAAGACAAGTCTATATACCTTTTTAGTACATTACACTTTAAGATAACCCTTAAACTGTTATCTGAAATTTGCCGTGCATAGCAGTTTTAATGTATATTTATTCTGTTGTCAGATTGGCATCAATAGGCTTTACACCAGTTTGTGATGCCTGTTGATGAGTGAAACCTCTTGTGACAGTATGATTTGATTTGTGGTCTGATAATTATCATCTCAATTAACAGTTTAAAACATTCCCTTGATATCTAAGCGCCAGTGTAATTTGGTTGCTGAACTGCTGAGTCAGTTGTTCCATAAAAGCAGTGTCATCAGTTTCATCACATAAGTGATATTTTAAGAAGTTTCTTTTTTTTTTTTAAATTGAATCACCGTAATAGCCTTTATTACAGGTATAGGGCTGCGTAGGCAATGCAAGTTCTATTATGTGTGTGGGGCAAATATAGAATGGGATTATTATTATACTGCAAACACTATTAAGCCTTCTGGCGCTGTCTCAGGTGCAATTCAATTCAATGGACACCTGTGATAGCAGGTCCTCTATGTGGACAGGAGCCCTGAGGTATTATCAGTGCTATATAATGAAGAATGAGCTCTTGTCAAGGGACCCGCATTTTTAAGGAATATCCTTGATATCAAAGAATGATACATGAACAAGTTTTAAAAGAACTTTAGTCCACAAAACAACCTGCAATCCTGTAAAATCCCAGATTGCAACATGATAGTGCAAATATCTAACATTTACAGGTACTTTGAGGAATTTTCAAATGGTTATGATAAAATTGACACTGATGTCTTTGTATGTCCTACAAAAGAAAGAAACCATCAGAAAAAACTGACTTTTTCTTAGAGTTAATTGTAGTGTTACCCGGTAGGTATCAGATGGGGGGATTAAAAGCAACCAACCAAAACAGGCTTTTTTGTTACATTTTCTCCAGCGAATATCACAGTGAAAATAAGTTTCCAAGTTGAAAGAAAACAGGATGATATTTTTCTATATCAAGAAACACTACTTCGGCATCTAAAAGATGAGATCAGGCTTGCCAAAATTGACACAGACTCCTCAGAGGAGCTTTCACATACAGTAAGTACTCCATGTAGCTAACTTTCAGCACAGTGCTTGTTGCTTTCTTCGCACAGTAAACAAAATTGTTATCTTGTGTTGTAAAAAGATAACTTCTTTGATAATGATTGCATCAGATTGAAAAAGTGACAGTAACTTGTTAAGAAAGCCATCAGCTGTAAGAACAGGCAGCAGTTTCCCCTCCTCAGGTTATTATAAGTTTAATTCAAAAGGCCGTTTTGGATTAAACTTTGAATTGCTGTGACCTGGATGACTGAGAGGCTTCACACACACGACTCTCCCCCAGGTTGTCAGCCCAGCTGTGGATATGTTTTTAAGTTTTTTGACCTAAAAAATGACTTTGAAAGTAAAGGAGGCTAATAAAGTACCTTTTTATTTTAGTTATCGCTAAAGGCAAAGGCAGAAATGGTGGCTTTTGTGTACAACGTACTGAGGTTAATGGCACTCTGAAGATAATTTGTTTTGTTATATTCCTGCTAAAAAAAGAAGGCTTCCTTACAAACTTGTCCCCATTGTCACTCTCAAACAGCTCATGTGTAACTTAAGTACCATTGACCACACACCCAAGGCTGATGGAATGATGTAGTGAAACTTTAAATTGGCTTTTCGGTGTGCCACACTGCAATAAAGAGCCCACACCACAATCTAATGCACCTCTTTATTCTTGTTTCTCACTTGAATCACTATTTCTTATACTCCATGTTTTTTTCAGAATTTGTAACATTTCTCATCCATAGTCTCATTTTTCTTCATTTAGATGAATACAAGTCCATTGTCAAATTATATAATGCCTGTCTCAGTGCCATTCAATGGAAAAGGGCATAACTTACATAACTCATAACTGAAAGGCTCAAAGCAGGTCTGACATTACACGCTTTCTCCCCTAAAAGTATTCTGTCACTGCTCTGCTTGACTTTCTCTGTTTGTGGGAAATAGACCATTTCTCTTTGTACCTCACTCTCTCAACATATTTTATTTATAATTTTCTGTCTTAGTCTTATAAACTAGAGAGCAATTACTAGCTACGCTTAAAGCAAGAGATGCTGAGATTAGAGGCCACTTGGGGATGATATATATAGTCATCTGTCCTCTTACACTATCTGCTGTCCTCTTCCAACAGGTACAGACCAGACCATTTTTAGGCTGAACAATGGCTTCAGTGTCATCAGCAGCAATGACATGGTGAGGAGGTAAGAAGACCCGTGGGAGAGGTAGCTGTCAGCTCTCAGTGGTGCTGTGACAGATGGACCGAGGGGCAGGGGAATACAGAGACAATGATGGCCTAAACTAGCGAGATCATCCCCCTTCTCCTCTCCCTCTCTCTCACTGGTTGTTTGTGTGATAACCCAAAGAGAAAAAGATGATCACAGAGATGTACCCTGAAATAAGCCCAAACCCTGTGCTCTGAGGGGGTTTTCTGCACAAGACACAAATACAAAGACTCCTGCATGTCAGTTCAGTAGAATTATTATTGACTTGTCACGTACTTCCCATGCTGCCCATGGTTGGCACTGTCATCATTCAAGTTAGAAAACAGTGTCTGTAAAGTGGACAGTTCCAAGAAATTGGAGTGCGAGCATGATAGAAAGGGCCAGTAAGGATATTGCTGTCAGCCGGAAACAGTCAACTGAAACCAATGCGAGCCCTGTAGCAAAGAGGACCAGTGCTTTGTTGTTTGTCCTGATCCCAATCTGAAAGAGCAAACTGAGTTCATGTCCTCCCGGCACTGCTATACTATAGGAAGTCTAAATACTTTTTAAGAGTAAAGAGATCTGGAAAGAAGAGTAAACATTGGTGCTTCTGGATGGTGAACCTGTGAAGGTGTCCAAAATCAGTGCAGAGGTGGACAAAGGGTGGGAGAGGATAGGCCAGGTTGGCAGCACATATAAGCGTTTTCATTGCAGATACAACAATGATAAAACAAATGCAAACAACTTTGTGTGATAACAAAGGAGAGTACTGGTGACTAATGAATGACTGGCTATGCTCGTTTAAAGCTGGAGTAGGACATGTGTTTTGGAAACATTTTAGTCCATGATTGTTAAAGAGCCATTTATATATTGATAGCGAGTAATACAAATACTCGAATAGAGAGGAGAAAAGTCTGTGTTCTCTGGCAGCAGCAAGGCTGTAATAAGTAATCAGAGAGAATGATGAAAAATGAAAATACATTTTATTTAAAAGCGCCTTTCTCAGCACTCAAGGGCACTTTACAGATAGATTAAAAACACAATAAATATAATAGCAGACCCTTAATTAGACTTTATTTGTTTTATGTAGCTGGGTACTATCTTCTATTTGATAAGATCACTTCCTTTTTAATTCCCACAGTTGCCTCATGCAGGAAAAGAAGGACCCAGACAGCCAATACATGTGTATGTGTGTTCTGAGACTATGGAGAGCTATTTGCAGTGGAAATGGTATGTTGGTAATTGAGTCATACTTCATTTTCTTTATCTGTCAATGTAGTCAATGTTTTGTTCTCACGGAGTAAGAGGGAATAGAGAAAAAAAATGAAATCCTGATAAATTGCTTTGCGGTGGCTTGTCAGTGTGATGCTGTTAATATGGGATACAACAGAATTCTGTGTCCAGTAAATTCACTCCTTGTAGATATTTATTTTGTTTTTAGATGAAAACCAGAAGATGATGATGATATGCCCGCTCACCACTTGGTGACATCAGAGCATGTTGCAATACGGAAAGAATGCCTGGCATTAGTGCATCTGTTAACACAGAAGCCACATGGCAGAAGTTTGGCAGTTGACAATCTGAATATGCACCTGTAAGACAATCTTTAATATTATCTGACACATCTGATGAGAGCAATAATGTAATATTTTACAACCCAACCTCAATGATCCGTAGTCAGCCTTCAGCTAAATTTGTGTGATTTTCAGTCCAGTTGCTGTACCTATTTTATGAGATTACGAAACTGTTTTTTGTTGCCCTGGGACCCAGTTTTAAATGCATACAGAGTTGCTCTAGTACCTTCACATTATATTTAGGTTTGATAATATCTGTATTGCAGCTAAATGGATTTTCAGAAAGTTATACCTGTTGGCACCGTTATCAAATTTATTGGTCCAAAGGTGGACAACATCATTATTTTTGCGCAAAATATTCACAGATACCCTGATGATATTCATTATTTTTCTGTGTTCCTCTCTCCATTTTTCCTCTGTTTCCCTCCTTTTTTCTTGCTCTTCTTTTAATACAAATCCAAAGGTTGGTGAGGGATCTTATGGTGTGCATTGAAGAGCAAGAGCAGCAAGGAGAGTAAATACATAATATAAACAGCTCACCCCAGAACACCTGAGTTATTCTCCTTGCATACTAGAGATGAATATTTTTTATTCTGCATGAGGATCATTTCAGATACTGTGCAGATTTCAGATTGTGACCCACCAAGCAGTCCATGATCCTCCCATACATTATACCCATACATATTAAAAGCACTTTAAAATCCATCTTCTTAACACTTCAAGATGGTCCCATAGGAAATGGAGAGTGTGACATCTTTAATAATTTAACATGTGCAATCCAAGTGCTAATGTAACTTGAAAGCAAAAGGCCGTTCTCAACCTGTTTTCCTCCCTGGTGCCTCATGAAAATAGACATGGAAGAAAGCAGGAAATAAGCGAAGGTGCCAAACAGTGAATTGGGGAGATGATTGTTTTCTTGTCTATAGCTCAAAGAGAGTAACCAAACAAAACGGTGTTATATCCTACAGAGGATTTCTCTTTTTTTTTCTTTTAAAAGCTCAGCTGGGTCAGTGTTGGGATTTGATGGATTTATCTGCATTTGAAATGAAATTGCTGTAGTCATTTAGGCTGCTGGTGACATCGGTGGGGTTAAGGAGGTTATTCTTACCACTCTTCATTCAGAACAGGCAGAACATGATACTCACATGTCTCCATGCACATTTCTGATATCTGATACTCACTGACCCTCACTGATCACCAAGGAACTCATACCTGTACCTAGCTGTAATTTCTCAATGCATAACCTGAAGTGTGCAAAATGACGTGAACATCTTAAATATAAAATGAAGAAATGTAACATGAATGGGTAGTTTTGTTTACAGTTTTTTTTTCTTTTTTTTTTTTGTTACAGTTGTTGCCTCAGCACTAGACTAGAGCAGTGTTTTTCAATCTTTTTTGAGCCAAGGCACATTTCTTACATAAAAAAAATCCAGAGTCACACCACCAACCAAAAGTGTTACGAAATGACACATTTAGTCTCTCAATTTATGAATCTATTTATCTAAGAGAGGGACTTTGGCTACTTCTTTAACTGTGTCAGGGTGAAGCATCTCATTAGCTTTTGCAGGTATTATTAATGTCTCTGCCACAGTGCGTGGCGTTTTTGATTTGGCCACGAGTTCAGCTACTAAGTAGCTAGCTTTGAGGGCTCTCACAGACAACATTGTAGTTTTTCTCTTAAAAGTTGCCTTTTCCACCACACATATTACGCTCTTCATCTGGGTTAGAATTATGTCAAGGGCCCAGTTTGGAGTTTTTATTTTTCCTTTTTGAATATTTATCCATCGCTGTTGTACGCCTACGTCTTGTCACATACACCTCTCACGTGCATCATTAATTCTATTGTCTTAAATAAAAACAAGGTCATTACAGGTCAGTACATGGACGAGTATTGAATTACTCTGCCAGTCTCAACACTGCACAGACGCACGACATGGCAAATTATTTGCAGTATATGAATAATATTTCTTTTGGACTAACTCAGTGAAATTGGATTATGTCGCATGGCACACCTGACGATCTGTCACGGCACACAAGTGTGCCATGGCACAGTGGTTGAAAATCACTGGACTAGAGTAACTCGGGTAATTGCAGTCAAAAATTTGTCATCACTGGGGGACCGGTTTAGCTCAGTTGGAGCAGGTGCCCACTTCAGGGGGGCAGTCCTTGTCGCATTGGTTATAGCTTTGACTCCTGGCCTCAACCTTTAATGCATGCCTACTCAACTCTCTTCTCCCCACATTCCCTGCCTCTCCTCAAGCTGTCCTGTCAATTAAAGGCAAAACTCGTCCCCCAAATAAATAAAAGCCATTACTGCTACCATCATTAAAAAATTACCGTTACAAAGTTTGAAGAATTGTGAATCACAAGGTATTGTACAGGAAAGCAAAGTATTATATTCATGTTTCCACTCGCTGTATGTACTAGTTGATATGAGTCATTTGAGTAGATTTTGCCCACCAAGGACCTCATTTGTCCTGCAACAGCATACATTGCAATAGCCATGGCAATAACACTAAAATGACTCACAGTATATTTCCCTACTGAACCTCAAGCACACTGTTGACCTACATCTGGAAAACCCCATAACTTGTAACACTCAAGGCCTGATCTACTAAGATCCCAAATAACAAGCGCTAAATTGCATGTGCAAACAAAAAAATTGCACCTGCTATTAATGCCTGTGTTGCGGGTGATCTAATATGACTGCGTGCACAATTGATAACAAGTGCAAAAGTGGTGCGGACCGCCCTCTTTAAATGAGGATTTGGCATGTGCTACCGGCTGTCACCATGGAGAGTTTTAGAGCGCAGACGGACGTAATCCTCGGTGCACCCGGTTAGTACATCAGCTTTGCGTGCGCTATCAAGTTTGCACTTGTTTTTATACACGCAAACCTTTAGTCAATCAGGCCCTAAGTTGATAATGTATTGGTGTGTTTATGTATGATTTTCTTATTTGCATAAGCCAGTACAAATGTATAGTTCTCAGATAATTCAGCATCTTAATACAGTTTCACTGACAAAAAGGGAAAAGATACACAATCTATCAAAAATATTGTGAAAATGTGAATTTGTTTTTTTTACTTGATGCTGTTTGCAGAAGCAGTGCATTGATCATGAATACAAAGACCTAAGAAGAAAGTAAGAAAGTCATGTTGGATGTGTACTAACTTTCAGAAGATGATGCTGTATGTTTCTTAAGGTTTTGACTGTAAAAAAGCTCTACATCACTGACATCCAAATGGTTGTTGTTGTTGTTGTTGTTGAAGCAGAGGGAGGGAGCTCTTGTGTGAACGGATGTGACCTAATCAGTCACCTACAATCAGAGGTGAAATCTATGTGAAAATTGATTTACCATCGTTTCTCTGCTCTTTTTTGTAGGAACATGCTACTTCACTCTGTGGCTGCTGTCTGGACCTGTTGAGGGATAGTGATGGAGCAGTCATAGCTGTGAGTGAACTTCACTGGAGCACAACACTACAGCACTCAGGGGGGTTCATGAAAAATTCTTAAAGCAAGAGAAAGAACACATGAAGCTGCTTTGCTGCATCACATCTCCCTCTAGATTTGTATTTCTGTTTATTTTTGCCAAGAAAGTTCTGCAAACTTAGATCTTACTTAGATCTTTTTCCAGTTGGAGATCATTTCAGAAAAAAACTTCTTCACTTCTCAAAAAGTGCATGATTTACATAAATAAGAAAACCATCCTCTCAAGTAACTTTAGACACACATTGAAGACATTTGTCTTTTTCAAGTCTTGTGAGCTCACTGTCAATGGTGGTTACAGTGATCCACAATGTAAACGGAATCCTGTATTCTTGTCATTACATTTGATAGAAACCCCAGCTCCACAGGCTGATGACCATACTAATGGTTGTTAAAGCAGTTTCACACTGCCTATGCAAAACCCTTAGAGTCCCTCTCTTCTATCCACCTGTACCTTTACTCTATTTTAATGCTCACTTTGCGCCAGGTTGTTAATTTTCTTCCTTGTCACCTGCGGTGTCAAAATCCTGTTCTTATTTCCTGAAACATTTTCCATGTTTTTGTGTATTTCTGTCATGTCTTGACATCACCCACCTTTAGCTCTTAAAGCCTCTGAGAACGTAACTTGGAATAATTTAAATTCATACAGAATATCAAAATGTAATATGTCATTAAGCATCACCAAAAATCTGAGTGAAAATGAACATCCATAACTATGAAAAAACACTGTTCAAAAACATCTTATTTTCCAGTTCAGACCATTTCTCAGGACTGTGTGGGCATGGCAGCTAACTTTTTGATTGACATGTCAATCAAACTAAACCACGGCAACAGTCACAGCACAACACGGAGCAGCACAGAGAGATAGAGTGTGTTCAAAGCTTACATGTTTAAGCCATTTGACTCCGAATCTCAAGACAAAAACTCCATAATCTGAAAATTATTGATTTTGAGTGGTCTCTTGAGTGCTCAGTTACAAAATACGTGTTTAATTAATAACTTTTATTACTATGCAGTCTCCGCGTTCGGGACATCAGGAGCATGTGATGTCTAGAGCAGCGGAGGCTAAAGTGCAGGAAGGCAGAACAAGGCTCTGGGTACCCGACCAAGCCGTTTGACTAGACTCTGAGCTGTTTGGGGATAGTTAGTGAACCGGTCCTGAGGAAATGAGCGTATCATTTGTGGGACTAAACCACAAGATAAGCTGTCATCTTTACCAGTGGATGTGTGGACTGGGACAGCCCACACAAGCAGAATAGCAAAAACACCAGGGAGATAAGATAAGATGGGGTCCACACAGGAGGTCAGTGGTCAGCGTGGTTCAGTCTGTGGTCTCCGTTACTGTTCAACAGTCTGATGGCGTTGGGCACAAAGGAGCGCCTGAAGCGTTCAGTCTTGCACCGTGGTGGAATGATGTGCTGACTGAATGAGCTCCCCATCAGCCACAGCTCATCATGGAGAGGGTGAGAGGGGTTATCCAGGATGGCTCGCAGTTTGTCCATCAACCTCCTCAGCCACTGACTCCAGACTGTCCAGCTCTAGGCCAACCACAGATAGCTATACAGACAGATGACAGGCAGTGCGTGATTAGAAAACAAGCGAACAGCAAAGCTGATGCAGTGAGGAATTCCCTCAGACGTTCTAAAAGGTCCATCCAGAAAATGTTAGAACAGTGTTTTGTGGCTTCTTACTTCTGTTTCCCTGAGAAAAGTATCGAGGATATAGCTAACTTTGTCTGTGCCCCATTATGTGTTGAATGGAGCCTATTGTTGGTTAATTAGAGCACATTTTGTCATAGTTACTATACTCTGCTGACAGTTAAAAAATAGAAATGTGTCAAAAAACCTTCATTTTTATGTAGTCAGTTCACTTAACTAGGCAATATTTACCCTTCATTTATAATGACACTCATTTAATTACTAATTTGTATACTCAATAGAGCTGTTTTGTATCCTTTAATTTCCTGAAATGACTCATCTCATGAAGTGAATAACTAAACTGTTCCCTCAATTTTTTCTGTTCATAACAGCGTGTCCTTCAACAAATTATACTTGCAAAACAAAGCAGGCACCCATGTGACTTCTCTAATTCTCTCTAATGCTTTATAACCTCATGCTTTCTTCAATTATCCTGTCTGTAAAAGGGTCACTGTGGGGTTATGTTTGCTGAAATGGGTTCTCAGGTAAGTCTCTCACCATCGTAGCTGTGATATTTAATTGCTAAAAAACACTCCATAACACCTTGTGATCCTATGTCCTGAAACAACACCTTTTTCTCCTACATCCCTTACTGCTCATTGGTCATTCTGCTCTCTCAGTATTCTCTTGATCATGTGGTATCCCATCTAATTCTGTGCTTTTGCATCTACGTTTAGTTTTCTTGTTTCCTCTCCAATCTCATGTCGAAATGCCAACATCCCTCTTTGTTCTCCAGAGAGCCACAGGTGTGCTGAGCACTGTCCTCCCTCAGTCCCCAGAGGCCATCCAGCACATTATTCAGAGTGATGGGGGTTCGGACAATGCATAGGCTGCTCAAGGTGCATTTCTGCAGCTAAGTTTCCGTGAATACATCAGCATTTACTGTATTTGTATCCTAGTTGTGAAAATATTTGCTATTCTTCATTTAGCTTTTAATGGATGCATTGCTCCCAAAGTATTAATCAGGACAATTTATAACACACATCACAATTTTGCTGGATTATTAGCGATAGATCAAGTTTAAGTTTATAGTCATACATTTAACTCATTTAATGCAATTTTTTTACGGTTCAAGATGTCTTTATTAGTGCCTAAGACTGTAAATTGGTTGTGCAGTTTGGAGATTTGGCATTATTGTTATTTTTGTGTCTGCCTTCTCAGAAAAAGGGCCAGGCTGCTACTAAGTATGCCATTAAGACTCTTACAGTGTTCACTGCTGCCAGTCAGTTGGCACGGGAAGGAACTGGTGAAGTCTGATAAAAGCGAGAAATGATTGACATGTTGGCACAACTTTTGCAAGCTTTTCATTACTCCATGAATAATATTTGAGGGTTGACCCAATATGCTAATTGAATGTGCGCCTGTGTGTGTGTGTGTTTGTGTGCATGTGTTTTGGGCTACATTTGTGTGCATGCTGTATGAGTGTATGAGTGCAGTGTGCAGTACATAGATCAAAAAATATCCTGAATATATTTTCAAGTGCTGCTTCCTTCTTATTTGTGGTTTTCTTTTTTTTTATACCACAGAACTGTCCATTTTACGTTGTTTGCTGGGTTCCAGCTGTGACGAGATGGTGACAGGAAATGCAGCCCTGTGCTTGGCCCACTGCCTTGAGTTGGAGAGAATTGCCAGCAACCTGCTGGGCACTGATATTGTGATGTTACTTCTTTGCCACACTGCAGGGGACGCTAAGAGGACAGCTGTGAAGCAAAATGCAGCCATTGCTCTTGGAAAGCTGTGTCGATCTGAGCCCTGGTACCCTCTCACCCCACTCTTTATACCACATGCTGTTGATTACATAAAAAACTTGCCTGAAGGAAAATTGATGGACTGGTTGAAATGCCATGCTGAGAATAGGGTGGATAAGGTTATGAGACATTAAGGCCTTGGTTGAAGAAACACATGAGACAGATCCATGACTTTTAGCACAGGCTGAATGGAAATAAAAAAAAATTATTACATTGATATATAGCTTCTAAAAAAATGTAAATGCTTCATTTTATATGAGAGTTATTTATTATAGTTATATTTATGAACCCTTTATTTTTCATGTATGTTATTGTGAATATTTGTCTTCTTTTCTCCTGCAAACATTCTCCAAATTGACACATCCAGAGTCATTATGTGCATGTGATGATTGAATTACTGCATTAGTGTACTACATTCGCTTTAACATTACCACTGTGTCTTAATTAATGGTTGCAGTTAGTTTACTGCTTAGTCATGATGGATAATTTGTACATTCTGTCCCTGCAACATCTTGTTATAAGTAGAGAAAGATGAAGGAAAGAGCTTAACAGAGAAACCACTTTGACATCATAAAATAGGTCATAGGTTTTAAGTATTGTTTTGGAATCAGCCAAAGGTTTTTATGTTTGATTGATTGTTTGATCATTAACATTGCTGCCTTATAAACCATTTAAATTCTACGGAAGAAGATTAGGGCCACTGAATTAAAAAAATAAGGGGGGTTGGCCAGCAACATATGATTTTTTAAGGTGTCATTTTTTTATTCTGAGAATAAAGTCAGAATTTCGACTTTTTTCTGAGGATTCAGAAAAAAATCGGAACTTTGTCATGTCCACTGCCTTGCGCTGAATGTGCTCCTGTGATTCACCAGCATGTTGTAGAAAGGGTGGTGGATGTTGTCCATGATGCTGTGGAGCTTTGACAGAGTCCTCCTCTCTGTCACAACTGTCAGAGAGTCAAGCTCCACCCCGACAACATCACTGGCCTTACGGATCAGTTTATATAGTCTGTTTGCATCCGCTACCCTCAGCCTGCTGCCCCAGCACACCACAGCAAACAGGAAAGCACTGGCCACCACAGACTCATAAAACATCCTCAGCATCGTCCTGCAGATATTGAAGGACCTCAGCCTCCTCAGGAAGTAGAGACGGCTCAGGCCCTTCTTGTAGACTGCTTCAGTGTTCCTGCTCCAGTCCAGTTTATTGTCCAAGTACACCCCCAGGTATTTGTAGTCCACCACACTGCCCCCCTGGGTGGAAACAGGGGTCACTGGTGCCTTGTTCCCCCTGAGATCCACAATCAGCTCCTTGGTCTTTGTCACATTGTTCTGCTTGCACCATGTGACAAAATTTCCCACCACAGCCCTGTACTCTGCCTCCTCACCCTTCCTGATGCATCCAACTACAGCAGTCAATGACCTGACCTGTAGACCAGATACCCATTTAGTTGGTTTGTTGTTGTTGTTTTTATTGAATTTCCAGCAGGGCCAGAGTCTTGTGAATTGTGTTGATGAGAATACCTTTTCACAAGTGTTCAGATTCTCTTGACGGCCATAAACTGCAAAGAAGTGTCCACAGTTGGAAAAAGTGTTGGATCTGCTGTATCTGTGTTTCTTTGGAATTGGGTATTTCTTAATTCACAGAAAGAGCAAGGCACGTTGACTTATTGTGGGACTTGTGGGCAAGAAGGTCAGAGCTATAACTCTGCTGGTGTAATGTTTACACTCTGTGATAGCGGGTAGAAATATATTACTGGGAGAGTCGAGAAGAGTGGCCTGTGGCTGCCATATATTGTGGAATAGTTTAAGAGTGTGGCAGATGTTGTTTAAGGCAGGTGAGAGTGTTTGAGGCTGCCACGGGGCAAAGACTGGCACTAGTTATAAAAGCAGCACTTCACAATCGAGGCACAATATTGTAACACCTAAGGAAGAAAATTATTGATATACGTTTTTTAACTGTTACTGAGCTAGCCTTGTGCTAGAAGAATTGATGATCAGCCAGCCCCCCATTTCAGAGTATACAGAACTATCCTTTGCTTCAATAAGATTGTGATCCATTTTTTTTGTGTTTATTTATTTTCTTTTCATATTTTGTACCTATTCGACTGCAGTGGCTGTTAAAGGAATCATTTGCAAGAAATCTAATCCATGTATGGACGACTTGAGGTCAAGAGGCTCCATTGTAAAGTTTGTCCCCCATCTGTGTATGTCTGCTAACAGTTGATACTGTGTGCCCAGTTGGATTCAACACTTGATTACTTGGTCTTGTGTTATTGACTAAAAAGGATTGAATGAAAATGATGAGGTTTCACTGCTTCACATTTGGATTATCCCTTCTTTCAGGTATGTACTTATTTTCCGTTTTGATCTATATACAGTAGGAAAGTTTTGCCCATGATTTAAACTGCAAGTTCTTTAAATCTTTGATTAAATGAGTATTTTACATAAATACATTATTAAACATGAATACTCTCACCTGTCTTCCGTCAGTATATAATCTAAGAGGCGAGTAGCAGCTTAATTATTGTAAACTATTTCCCCCCCTAAAGTAAGGGAAAATAAACATATTTTAAATTTAGCTAAACAACAACAAAAAATTATATAATAACTTAATATGAGATATAATTACCAAGGTAATCAGTGGGTCTACTTGCCTCTGTATTATCTCCATATAATGTATGGGGGGAAAAACTGCCCAAAGTGACATTGTTTTTCTAATTAAATTATTGTATCTGCTCATTGGATAATTTCCTTGAGTTTGATTTTTATCTTAAATAATACAGATGTTATCACGACCTGCCTCGGAAACAATGAGATCTGAAATATGCTTCCCACACACACTTAATTAGAAAACTGCCTCATAATACTGCTTACACAAACAGTGAAAATATCAAACTCAAACCTGTTATATCAAAGTCATCAGTCTCACACCAGGGGGAGTCCACATCCTTTTTTGAATTTATTAAAAGTGCCATGTTGAGGTTTGAAAAATATTAGTTTTGTCCGTTTTATGCATATTTTTTTTAGGAATGAATATTATATTCATGTATGTCCCCATGTATTCAAAATGAATTTAAATTTAGGCACTCTAAATAAGTACATTTCACACTGTGAGAAGCGCAGTAATTTTGATTGGTCAGCTTGGTGCCCTTCAAAAGTAGTGTTCTTTAGTGCCAGACAAATGTATTCCAAGTTGTTATCCTGTCCAAAACACTGGACTGATCTAACCCTGGATTGAAATATAGATCCATTCCTATGATACTGGTAGCTACATCTATGAGGACACAGAATAAGTCCACCTTAAATCTGTTGTGTTTATGGTATGGTTGTTACAGCTTTCTGCAGACAGCAGAAATGGCATATTACTGATGTCATGTTGGCAGTGCACAGATGTAGTAGATAGTAGATAGTATGTGGAAACACTGCTCAAAACTTATGTTTGCAGCCCTTTTAGTGGTTAAAAAACTAACGGGTACCATAAAGCTGGGGTCAGCATTTTCAGAGGAACAAGAAAGTATTACATAGATTTGATGAATACCAGGCCTAAATGTGGACTTCTCAGTTTAAAGGTGACATATCACGTTTTTTTCATCAATATATATTGGTCTAAGAGGTCCCCAAAACATGTCTTTACAGTTTATGCTCAAAAAAACACTTTGAAATCAGATTTTGGCATGCCTGAAAAGCCCTCTTCTTCAGTCCTCCTCAGAACACTCTGTTTTCCCTCTGACCACGCCCCCTCAGGAAGTGGATGTGTCTCGGCTCCCCAGCACGTTGATCTAATGTTTACATGTTGGCTGAATATGCACGGCTGCTCAGAGATCGCGTTACTTCAACCCTCTGAATCTGATCCAGAATCTGATCCTGACGGAGAGGCGCCTGTAGCAGGACCTTTCTGAACCATTGGTCATAGATTTAGTGTTTCTTGTTGTTTTATTTATCAGTATGTTGACGTGTGTCTTGGTATACAGCTACGAACATGTAGCTATGTGGCTATGCTAACTAGCGCTAGCACTTATCCATGACAAATAAAAATCATCTACTATATCTTCAAATCTGCAGGCCTGGGGAGTAAAACCGACCTCTGCCAGAAAGGCAGCAGGACCTTTTATGAAGGATTGGTCACAGATTTAGTGTTTCTTGTTGTTTTATTTGTCAGTATGTCGACGTGTGTCTTGGTACACAGCTACAGCTACAGCTACGAACATGTAGCTATGTGGCTATGCTAATTAGCGTTAGCACTTATCCATGACAAATAAAAATCATCCACTAGATCTTCAAATCTGCAGACGTGGGGAGTAAAACCGACCTCTGCCAGAAAGGCAGCGGGACCTTTTCTGGAGGATTGGTCACAGATTCTGTGTTTCTTGTTTTATTTGTCAGTATGTTGACGTGTGTCTTGGTACACAGCTACAGCTACGACATGTAGCTATGTAGCTATGCTAACTAGCGCTAGCACTTATCCATGATAAATAAAAATCATCCACTAGATCTTCAAATCTGCAGACATGGGGAGTAAAACCGACCTTTGTGTTTATTAAGACAGCCTACAACTAGCATGCCTCACTCCTAAGCTCCTTGTTACCACACATTTTTGCAGGTAATGAAATTAAATGAATTTTAATGATGATCGAATTAAGCCGCATTTATCAAGACTTGATCATTTTTACGCTGGGATTGGTCAGATACGAATGTTTCATAAATCACACGTGTGCCCTGTCGTAAGACCAATTCTGTGCTCAGATCTGCACCTGTTTTCATACAAAATTGATAAATGAGGGCCACTGATCCAAATGTACTAAACCTATGTTGTCTACGCTGCAGTGTAGGAGCTGCGGCAATCCAACCAGCTAAACTCTGGCTTGTCCAAAGAGGACTTGAGTCGTAGTTATGTTTTCTGTGGCTTTACTGTGGCTCATCATGATACACAGATAGAAAGAAAACTGTAATAGACAATACCAAAAATCACAATTTGCTGACATCACGTGGTTTTCACAGTGTAAATAAATTATCTTTTTAACTACCACAAATGCTTTTTAAATGTAAAAAAAAAAAAGATGTATAATATTTTAACCTTAACTTATCATTAAAACTATGAAATAAATCATTTATGTCTATCTATTACAGTGTCAGAAAAGGATGAGACAAAGCCATGTGCTCTCACAGAACTGACTCAGGACAGGACTGGAAAAAGTTGTCTACAAACATGACTAATGACCTTCAAAATAAAATAGGTCTTACCAAAATAAAAGCCTTAACAATCTTTTTGCCTGAAAGGCAACACAATACCTATACTGGATTATTCTTGATACCATTGTTATCTTTCTAATATAATATTGATTGTTAGTTGCCCTCTTGACTGCTCTTGCATCCCAACTAAAAGCACCAGCAAAAACCTTTCAAATCACATCTTAATATCAAAATAATACATTTTTTAAAAGGCAAGGAATAGTTTGTATTTATATTATTCGTTAATCTTAAAGTACTTTCATTCTACATGTAACAGAATAGCTTTCTGTGACACATTTAATTTTGTTTGTTTGTTTTTTCTTTGCAGTCAGAGTAGAAAAAGAGAATTTCCAATGTTTCCTGACAAAACAAACAAAAGGTACACCTGTCACAGAGGATTTGCTTTTGAGGAAGGAAAATGGGATTGGTCATGGCAGAGAACCAATACCTCAAGAAAATTCACATCAACACAAAGCTCTGGCAGTGACTGTCAAGTTTCCAGGGGCGGGTTTGTTTGACACCAGACCAACGCCACCTCATGAGAAAATACAAAACACAAAAGCAACAGCTACAGTTGCCTCACCAAGTGAAGAACAATTTGTTTACATAAATGGGCAAAACTATGCCATGCTATCAAGAGACGATCCATCAGCTGTGATGATTCACACTGGATCAGAAGAACCACTGATTACTTATAATGAGATTGTTTTCTGATCTACAGAAGCTGCATTTGAATCAATAATGAATGGTACTTTGGAGCCTGAGGTCTGTTTGTCTGCAGATGCAGCAGTTATCTGCATCTCCTCCTCCTGTAACTTATAACCTAGCTGCACCATATAATGACAGTGATGACTAACGATCTCAAGGTGAGGATGAAAAGGGAATTTCAAACCTGGGAATAAATGAGTATCGTTTGATGCAATGCAATCTATCATCCAAGGTGATACAAGAGACGATTCAGTGAGAGGAAATGGTGGGGCAAACTTGTGTTTGACCTGCCAGAAAGACTGGAGAGCAGCATCCACTGAGAAATCTCTGGCTCTGCCTGCTCTTTCACCTCATGGCTGTTCAAACTCTCTGAGTACAGACAGTCCCGCTTTAGAATTCAGTCAATTTGCAGCCTAATTACACGGTTTAAATCAACAGTCAGCTGAAGAACAAGAAGACACTGTGGACAAAGAGATCAGTCATCAAAACATGAGCAAGAACTCTACTTTCAATGTGGGGGAACAATTGATTCACAATTTAACATTTTCTGCTTCATCCTTCAATGAAACCGTGAATCAAAGACTTTTGAAGGTTCCCAAATAAAATACTCTCACTCAGACATAAGAGGAGCTGCATTTCAAACGCATTATCTGGTTGAGGTGTTGCCAGTTACAAAAAAGACACTCGGAAACAATCATGGCAAACCTATTTCAGGGATAGCTCAGTCACAGAGAGGCCAATTTCAGCAATCTCAAAGCTTCATGGCTCATTGAAGTTACTTAATACTTTCAAGAAACCTTTAAAAAGGCAAAAAATAAATGGTTTTAAGCATGGTAGGCATCAGGGGACAACAGTTAAAAGAAGAAAAAAAAATGCTTCCCACACTTGCTCAACAGCCTCTAAGAATTTGTTCCTCCTCATCCAATATTTGGACTTCAGAAGTGATTCAGTCAGTAGAAAGCCCGTCATGACAGAAGCTCCTGACAGCAGTGAGCAACAAGTTTCAGGAGGTAATGATCAAAGCAGGGCATCACATTCAACTGTAAGGATGACGCTGAGGGATGCTCATCCTGGGATGACTTCTGTGAAAAATCCTGAGCCTCACACGCTGACAGAAAAAACTGCATCATTGAGAAGCCAAGCAGTAGCCAAGCTCTCCAACAAAAGACCTATACTATGTTGTTACTGACAGAGTCCACCAACAGTTTTGCATCTATAACCACCAAGAGACAGCTAACAGATAAACAGGATTCTTTGAAGTTACACACAGTAAACAGAAGTGTTACACAGCCTTCTGTGGATCCCTTAGTGCCAGTTATGTGGAATCAGCAGATTCCATTTCTTACAACAAGAAAAGTTTTCACTACTGTGAAGTTTTTTTTATGAAACAAAGACAGAACTTTTACCATAATGTGTTTGTGTTGACTCCAACAACACAATCCAGCAAGTTGTTTTCTGAGGGACCAACAGAAGACAAACTTTTAAGGGGAGAATCAGAAAACACGCGTTGCCAAGTTAGGACTGGTGAGGGACTTCTGTGTTTAGAAAAATAAAAACTAACAATGCCACCTTGAGACTTTCACCCAAAGAATGTTAACGATATCTTATTTTAGTTCCTGACCCTGCAACAGAGGGTAAAGTGTAACTAAACCCCAAACCACTTTTTTTTTAGCTGAGAACATATTTATATAGGGATTTAGTAGTGCTGTTAATCAATGTTGGTCTTGATCCAACAGCTGAGCATAAAGTATTAAAATTCCTCAAATTGTGTTGAAAATATGTGTAGAGACTGCCATCTGCAGGTCGAAACCCCTCTACTGCAATGGAGTTTTTCTAATGGCTGGCTGAGTTCACTGTGACATATTTGGTACTTGCATCTGTCATCGTACCCTACATAACCTACCTCACCACATTCCACAAACTCCAGCCGTGTCCAAATTGATACATTGACGTTCCAATGGCATTTTTTGAAATTCCTGGGTAGATGCTCTTCAGCGGAAACTAGGGGGTTTAGTTACCCTTTAAGAAAACACAGGTTAGCCCACAAATGAACACAGAGGTATGTTTAGAAAAATATAAATACAATCTTTATTTAATTGTTCAGAAATAGTTTTTAAAACACAATTTAATTTAGCAATACCTAAACTTTCACTGAGCAGAGTCTCATCAAACACTGTTACTGAGTAGTCTCCTTCAACACTGAACAAAAACTAAGCTGTAACCTAAACTAAAGGCAAAAGAAACACTGTTGTAACTAAACAAAAGTGTAACTTAATCTAACGTAACAGAAGTAAAGCTAAAAAAAACCCAGCCTCAAAGACCTGAAATAAACCATCTAATAAGCTTCAAACTAAACAACTAACTCAAGAAAAAGATGAAACAAAATATACAACAAAAAGACAAGATAAACCAAAAGACAAGAAGACAAGGCAACAGTGGCAATCTGTAACGAAAACATAATACATTTACCACTGATCAATTCACAAAAAGGCACAGTACAGATGGATGCTACAAACAATTGAGGTTTACCTCGGCTGTCCGCGACCCTACCACATTACTCCGAGCTTGTCACTCTCGTACCGCGTACCGTCTGTGCACTAGACACACCGAGATCCATAAACACCAAGGAACACTGTCCTGGAATGAAAGTCAAAGTTACTCGCACATAAGCTCAATGAACAACTCTTAAACACGGCTCATACCTGCTCTCAACCCAGAAGCTCTGCAGAGACTGAAGGGAGCTCCGTCAGGTAAATTTATCCCTGCAAAAGAAACAAGTAACCCTGATGATTGGTTCCCACCCAGCTGAGGGGCATAACCTGCTATTACCATTACTGCATCGAACCACCTCGCTGATCTGCGGTAATAAACAACAGAGATTTAAGCAATGAGCCACTAGTCGTCCGCAATCCTCTGGCAGCAGAAGATGAGGACAAAGAGATAATCAAGACTGGGATAAAGAGATGTTAAAGTTACAGGGGGAATTGACCGAGCAAGATGGAAAGTTTGGAAACGAAAGAGATGCATTGTTTCTATTAGATAAGATGGAAGACCAGGAACAAGAAAAAACAATCACAAATAGAGTAGAGATAACTCAAAAACACAATCCAGGGGGCAGATAAATTGGACAAACGTGAGGTTAAAACAAACAGATAGGTAGGTAACTTTGGAAAAGTGTAACTTCTGTGGTAATGTCTGGAGGCATCACTGTGCTGAGACCCATCAGGCCTGGACCTGACGGTACGTCTTGAGGCATTACTGTGCTGAGACCCATCAGGCCTGGACCCGACGGTATGTCTTGAGGCATCATTGCGCTGGGACTTGGACCTGCATCGGGAGACATTGTTGTATTATACCTGATGCTCCATTCACCGCTGGACGTTGTTCCATTTAAATTTGAATGACTTGGCAATTTAACAACTCACATAACATACCATGAAATGCCTTACCTTGTTTCTTTACCTAGAGTGATAGCCATCCATGGCATGACTTCTGGCTGCGTGTCTAGATCATGAAAAACAAGGAACAAAGAATGTTCTTACATTTCACAAAGCAAAGTGATGAGATGAGTACTAACTGGGTGTTGACAGGTCAGACCCTAAAAAAGACAAAGAATGTTCAGAGGTGGAAAATTATCAAAATGTAAACAAAAAGGTGAATATTTCTGATAAATACTAACTGTGTGTTGATGTTGCCCTTCCCCCAGATCCACTGGCATGCTCCACCAAACCAGACAAGTCTGAAACATATGATTGAGCCTGTAACAACTGTCTAGTGTGGAAAGAATGTGTTTAGTGAATATTGCAAAGGGAGAAGCAAAAACTCATGAGGAGTGGACATTTCCCTGCCCTGAGAACTGTACCCACGCTCCGCTTGTACGGACATGCCTTCACCTCCAGAGGCTGAAACACATCCAAATCAGCCTGTAACTATCATGTTGTCTATGCAACACATTACCATGCTTCATAAGTTGTCATCAGTAGTCGCAAGCATTGTCTAAGATAGCTGTGCCCTGAATGGGCTGCAACTTATTTGGTTGAGCAGGGTGGTGTGGCCGCTTGACACCTAGAGGTCAGTAAAGAAAAAATAAGTATATCCATCTCTAACATTTTTACCAAATTTAAGAATTTGATTCATTTTGAAACTGGAATTTCAAATTCATTGTAGAAAATCATTACCCCCCGACATATAACAGTTTTTATATTGCAAATGTATTAATTACTTGAGTTTGAGAAAACATACGATTTCTTATGACACCCTCTAGATTTTCTTTTTTTTTTTGCGGTTCCTCGATCTCATCTGCACTGCCTCATCCTCCTCAATCTAACTGGTCATGTTGTTGTTCTCACTCTGCTGGTGACAACGTCTCAAGGCAGATGGTCCAACGAACTCTGCACCCGGCTGGATTCCATGGACACAGACCAAGGAGGATGCCACTTCTCCAGATAAGGCACACAAAAGCCCGCTTGGCCTTTGCAAATGCTCATCTGGACAAAGAAAAGACTTCTAGTCTTCTGTTTTATGGTCAGGTGAAACAAAAATTTGATTGTTTGGCCACAATGATATCTATATGGCAAGCCGTTCTGGAAATTAATGTATATTGAATGAAAGTCTGAATATATTGAATGAAACTCAATATATATCGAATGAAGTCTAAATATAATGAATGAAAGTCTGAATATATGGAATGAAACTCGATATATATGGAATGAAAGTCTGAATATATGGAATGAAAGTCGATATATATGGAATGAAAGTCTGAATATATTGAATGAAACTCTGTATATATGGAATGAAAGTCTGAATATATGGAATGAAAGTCTGAATATATGGAATGAAACTCGATATATATGGAATGAAAGTCTGAATCTCTGTCTTCACTTTCCAAAGAATATCCTCAGAATAAAGTTTTAGAACTTATATTTCCTGTGACTGCAATACCAAAACCACTCCTAAAACTTGCCCAAACAATTGGAGTTGGCAGAGCAACTGTTTCCCCACACAGCAGTACACATATATCAGCTCCCCTAAACAGTAACATGTTGTATTTCAACACCTCGCATTCAAGACTAACACGTGGCTTCCTGCGAGCTCAGCCCCACTTTTCAGGAAAACTCTCAGTGTATCAATTATTCAGAGGATCTTTTATGAAAGGCAGAACTTTCGTACTTCGGGTTGGAACACAAATTCACTTTTACAGACAACAGATGAGAGAGAGCAAGCAGAACAGATTACCCAAGCCAGGGTCTATGAATCGAGTGTCAATGGCCTTTTAACCTCCACCATGATTGAAAAAGTAAATTAATTTACATCAGTGACTCCTGCTCTGCTCAGGCAGATGCAAAATGATTCATCAACCAGGACACCCACAGCAGCTTTGTCATCTGAGGTCTTGAACCCAATTGACCATTTGCAGCCATACCCAAGACAAACCCTGACTCAGATACCTCTGTCTTCCTCTTTTGACGTGATTACAGGTCAGCCATGCTCTTTTAATCTGTCAGAACGCAGGGCCCATTCAGACACTTGGCATGCATTTCTTGATGATAACAAGCGGAGATCTGTACAGGCCCAAATGTCATCGGTGAGCCCTAAAACAAGAAACAATCAATTTTCCTTCAGCAGCACTTCACCCCTGCTAAATCTCAAGATGCTTAGAAGTGACAGCTTACCTCGCACTCTTGGCTTGATGGGGCTAACAATATCAGCCTCAAGAAGAGATACGGAAATAGTAGAGGGGGCTCTGGTAAGTCCTCTGTAGAAGCTGTTGATGAGACAAAACGAGCTGCTGAGAACAACAGTGTGCATATGATGGTGACAATAAATTATTCCAATGTAGTCACAAAGGACAAAAAACATAGATGAAAAGGGAGGTTACCCTTTTGTGGGACAACCAATTGGCAGGCATGAACACCCCAGGAGTAACAGTTATGAATCCGACTCTTGGCCTATAAAACAAACTGAGAAACTAGCAGTAAAACACACTAATGAGAAGAACCACAATGAGCTGCCTAGTGAAGAAGGCAATACAGTGAAAGCTACTCTTGAGAATAATCATCTTTTACAGTTGGGAGGACATCAGGAAACTAGTGCTACGCACCTTACGTTAGCAAATCAAACCAACCTCAAGATTGAGCAGGCAATGAATGAGGATTTTGAGCCTGTTATGAGGGATTCTGTGGGTGGTACAAATGATCCAACTGACAACACTAGTGATAGTGTGCCAGAAATACCCATAATCCAGGCTAATGATGTGCCTACCAGTACAATTTCTGACAGCCAACGCCCTGCAGAAAAAAATATTGAAAAGCGACATGATCCCGCTACACCACAAGCCTCCATGGGCGATGGGGTTTTTCATATTCCACACATAAATATCAGGAGTGACCTTAAAATCCCCATTATTTTCACACTGCAGATTGCAGACCAGATAATGACTGTTGCCTCTGAATTTCAGATAACCTCTACTAAAACCAATGATTTTGTGTCTGTGAAACTGGCGGACAGCAAAAGCGGTCTTATTTTGTCCCCAGAAGCACATAAATCAGGGCTGACCATGAGTGAGAGAGTGCCAGTTGTTACTGAAAAGTCATCTACCATTGGAAATGCTGAGAGTATGCTACAGTTCAATAATCAAACCAAACCTGAAACTTCTACTTCTGGCAAACTCACCCCTGCTTTCAAAGTGAAAAACACGACAGAAACAAGAAGTATGGAGTAGCCAGAGCATGAAAATTCCACAGAGGATATCGAACAAAGCCAACACACCCTGCTTGGTATAATTGCAATAACAAGTCCTATCAATGGGTGGGATGTTCAGGCAGATTTACTGAACAGCGCTACAGTAGTTAGAAAAGTAAATTGTTTTTCATTCAAAGACTTGAAAACAACCATGGTGGAAAAGAGTGCTTTTGAAGCCCATCCGCTGCATGAAAATCCACAACTGAGCAGTGGAATCCAGCGTAAGGAACACACATCACCAACAAAGACCTCAGCAAGTCGAATGATAGTCGGTGAATCAACTGAGATAACAGAGGTAAAGAATAAAAACAGCTGTGGGCCGGCTGTGCCAAGTCAGGCGCGATTAGACAAACAACAACTGAAGTAGGTGGAATCGATCATTTAGCTCGAGAGAAAATGTAGAAAACACAGACTGTATATGGGAAGAGATAATCTAAATAAATCTGACGCTCGAGGCACAAGACTAGAAAATCCTAAATGAAGCACTGACTATCCTATACCTGGAAAAGCTGCACCACAGGCTGACATTGCAATCAAGCGGCAACCTCCAGTCTCAAACTATGAAGCCCATGCAGAAGTGTTATAAACTGCAATTCATTGAGAATCCGCTTGAGGCTGGCTGCAGAAACATCAGAAACCACATAGACACTGATTCAAAAAAGACGATCTTTGCAGCATTAATAAACATGTTTACAGCCTGGTTCAAAAAACAGCTTGGCTCTACATAGCTAGTTCCTCTATCGGCACACACTGTACGGGGGGTGAATTTTTTTCTAACACGACGGTTCAGAAGATATTAAGATTACGAGTTTTTGCCCAAATAAGGACATGACTGACTTGACTCCCAGACTGGAACACATAGCAGTTGGTTAGGAGGCTCAAACTCCACCTCTTTGTGTCACACTATGCCTGTTTGAGTTCCGCATTTCCAATATGGCTGCAGCCGTCGATTGGCTTCAAAACAGCGCTCAGGAACAGATGGGTGACGTCACGGATACTACGTCCATTATTTAAACAATCTATGATTACAATTCGTGCATCACTGTCATCAACCTCCACCAAATCTCATGGCCGTGCCGCTGTTGATAAGACTTTGACACAAAATGTTAACAGTGTGAACAATGAAACTTCAACATGGAGAGTAGCTGCTCAAAGTTATTATTTGGAGGGACATGGGACTCTTGAGCAGACTGAGTTTGCAAAGAAAACAACACAAAGACACTAACATAGAGACCTCTAAAAAAGCAGAGGTCACTTTATCTGAACCTGAAGCAACCATTGTGAAGGCTATTGAGCAGATACTCCCAGCTGAAAAAAATACAAAAGCACAATTAAATAGAGGAGCCACAGCTGACATATTTGAAGCTCAAAAAGCCACCAGGTCAGGGCATTCTTTGTCTAAAGGAGAGACAACATTAACACAGTCTGAGCACAGGCTGGTACTACCCGAGCAAGCATCTGAATCAGAGCAAAAGAGGCTGAAACAGAGAAGAAGGAGCTCCCCTCATCTGTATCTCTTTTGGTAATCGTTTTGTGCAACTTTTTGATCCAAGATTCTCTGTTGATCATACATAAAAAGTTAAAGAGTGTGTGCTGTACTCGAGTGTAGGATGGTCCTCCCTGTCGTCACATAGGAAAAAACATTGGCATCTTCTTATTTATAAATGCATCCTAAAACTACTTCCCTCTTACCTCCTCGCATATATTGCACGAAAGAACTCAGGAAGTCATAATGTTCGATCTCAGGATCTTTTAATACTATCTGTTCCGAGGGTCAGGATTGAACTTGTGAAAAAGGCCTTCAGGTTTTACTGCTCCCTCGACCTGGAATGCCTTACAAAAGGGTCTAAAACTGTCTGACATGATATCTTTGAATGCTTTTAAGCCGTCCTTAAATGACTTGGAGGCTGAAGCATCTGTCTGTAGATGTTTTGTTTAAATGTGACATGCTGTTTTTCTGGAGGTACCTGTTGTGTAGATGTTGTATGCATCTGCTATTTGTATGTCTATTGTAAAATTATAACTCTGTAACTGTGCTGCTGCCTATCTTGGCCAGGACTCTCTTGGAAAAGAGATTTTTAATCTCAATGAGCATTTCCTGGTTAAATAAAGGTTATACTAATAATAAAACAATAAAATAAATAATAATAATAATAATAATAATAATAATAATAATAATGATAATGATAATAATTATAATAAAGAACCATAGACCACTGGTGAGTTATGCTTAAGAGGAAAATCCATCACAGTGAAATGCTGCTTTACTTTTCTAGTGAATTCAAATTGCCACAGTGTTGTGTTTTCAAGCAGGTACAGGTCTGTAAACACTTTTTGTTGAAGCATTCATGCCACTACAAAATCCAATATTGGAGTGACTTCTGTTTTAAAGCCTTGGAATTATGATCCAGTGTTTTGGGCTCAAACCTTAAAAGCAATCAATAATGGATGAAAAATATTTGACTATGGTCATGTTTTAGCCATAAACTTGTGTGTCTAAGTTGATCAATTCATTACCTTTTCACACCATGCTAAACTATACATTCCCATTAACTAAACCTAACATGCTAAAAACTCTTCAATGTAGGTAAATGTGCAAAACTAAAGGAACATATGCAGAACAAGATACTCGACAAGGTAAAAATGTAAAAAATCAGAATGTTATCTTTGAAATGTTAGACAGTTAGCACACTAACTTTAGTATTTAACCCTGCAAAGCTATACAGCCTTTGAGATCCTGAGATACTGGTTTAACTTTGGAGTCGTGTTTACTGAATTTATTGAAAAGGATGCTATTTGGCAGCCTATGTGAATCACTGTCAAAGCTCCCTTCAGTGCACTAACTCTGAGCTGCAGGAGAGTTTCAAAACAGTACCTGCTTACTTTTGATCAAAGATGTGAGCGCTGCAATCAGTCACTGTGATGGATTTATAAGCAGGATTCAGTGCTGTAAAGTTGAGTTACAGCAAAATGGATGGAAGTAAATTAAAGCTTTGGAGGTATGAAATAAATCCTAAACCTTCTGAAACTCACTAAACATATTATTGGGATCATGCCCTGCATTGATGAAATTATTTAATTGAAATGTACTACAGTATGTAGTACAGTATTGTCAAAAAAAAGCAGGTATGGTCAAGTGGTTCAAATACTAACACTTTCCTGTTGCAAACTGCAATGATCCTAATCTATTTGCAGTGTAACAGAACTTTCAGATGACCTATGTGGCACTGGGAACTACACAGCACAAATGAGTCTGAGCCTAGGCAGAGATTTACGGCTTGGTGATGCTATGCCGGCCCTGGGGAACAAGAGTGGTTATAAACCTGAAGACAAACAACAATCTATGAAACCTTGAGGTCACCTCCTGTTGCCTGTCCTCAACCATCCAGCCTGACCTCACCATCTCCACTTGCTGCCTTTTCTACACTGGGAAGTCTTTTATAAGATGGATTTAAGAGAGATAGATGCAGGTGTTTGTAATACCAAAGTGAAAAGGCTAAATTCAAGCAAATGATAAGAGGAAAAGGGGCTTGAAAAGGCTATTCTTCTGAGGTATGAAAGCTTAAAATAGGAAAGCAGAGTCAGCAAATACAGCAACTACATGCTGCGAAATTTACAGTACATTAACTGGGCTCTGTGCAGCCATCTGGACTTCATTTTATGAAAAGAGAAGCAGCAATAGCTGTTAAAATGCTTCTGAAAGATAGCATTTTGAGACAACCTGTTTTGTCAACATCCTCTCTTCACAGTGACATAATCAAAATTTGGCTGTGACAACACATGTCAAATGTTCTGCTGAGTAAGCCTGTTGAATTGAATTGAAATGTTGCTTAATATGGTGGAATTGGACTTGCAAATTGAAATCCTCACTTTTGCTTTATACAAACATATAAAGGCACATGAAGGCATGAATAATGCAAAACTTTAACCTCTTTAATAGGCATTCCATACCTGGCCTGCCTCCCAATGCTTGCAAACCTGTTTCAAGAGTTGCCATAATTCATATCAATCCAGGGAGTTGCAGATTCATATTTTAGAGCTTAATATTCTCTGTTCAGTAAACAGGACTGCCGTAGGTTGATGGTGTTATCTCTCTGAGCCAGCATCACTCAGATAGATTGAAATACAGAGCACTCTTTCACCCTTTGAGAGGCAGGGGTGAAAACCCACTGCCTCTAAAATATTTCACGATGTGAACAGGCAGACTGTTGACTTTGACTGTCTGAACAGAGCACCTGTAAAAGCTATGTCCATCTGGGACAAACCTTTGAATATGAATGTCCCTGTGAAGGAATGAAAAAAAGGAGTAGGAAGGAACAAATCACTCCCTAGATTCTGACTGAAACAATCAGACACCAACACACTGTTGAATAAATACTAGATGATGATAGAGAAGTGAATTCATACATAAATTGAACATCCTTCTCCATGAGTAATGATACTAATCTGAGAGCCACATAAGGCGATTTTCAACTGGAGGAACTTTACCCCGGAACTACATGTGTTTTGACTGAAGAACCCAGGGCGAAAAAGTAGTTCAGGGGTTGATAATCTCCCCTCTAAAAAGCCCCTGCTAAGGGCGTAGTACTTTTCAGAAGCCCGGGGCTTTTGGGGGGCAGGGACTGCAATGCTGAGTGTGTCTGATAGGTAGATTAAACGCAGCGTTTTTATTCCGCCCGTCGTCCACAATAACATCACACACATCTATGATTCACTTGATTGCTCTTTCTTCAATTTGCTCTATCTTTTTTGTTTATTTGTACTTTTCAAAAGAAGAAGGTGTGATTCACTTGATTAGCAGCTTGTAACAGTAGTCTTCTCTCAGCCCACTGTGAATGCGTCTCTCCCACTGTTAAGGTTTTAAAAGTGACCCTGTAAACTGGAGACCTTCAGCTGAACGTGTCAGTGTTTGTGGAGTTTGTACAGCTGTTGAAACATATAGGGAGTTTTAAGATTCAATGTCCTCATCAGATAAGTATTTAATGATCATCTAAAGACTTTTATGAGGGATGCATCTGGCTGAAAGTCGGCAGTTAACAGGGTCGCTGATTATTGCGCTTATCTTTTCTCAAGTGTCGATTCAGTGAATCCATCTGTGCTGAAATATAGCATGATCTAAAACAGCTGAGTCTCTTCCATGCTAACAGGCTAACTGTTGTGTTGCTCATAATGATACCTGCCTGCCCGTCTGCTTCTTTGGTGTCATCTCTGATGAATGGCATTCGTCTTTGTCCTACTGCCCTCTGCTGGTCTGGTGGTGTAGTGCCTTTACTTTTTTCCCCCTCCATACGTCACTGGCCTGATTTGCACAATCTTCCCGGGTCTTCGGCCCCACGGTCGAAACACAGACAACAATGGGGGCACAGAACCTTTTCGCTCAGGGTAAAGTAGTTCTGGGGGCTGAAAGACCCCGGAACTGTTGGTCGAAATGCACCTATAAAGTATTTGTTGACCTTAACCTGAAATGACCCACTTTCTCTCAAGCCTTCCCCTCAGTTCAATATGAAATATTGATAGCTCACTGTTCTGGGCTCTCTTCTGCTTTCAGTTTATTGATTTACCTGCAGGTTACTCAAACATTTAGCATTTTAAATTTGAATTTTTCTTTCAAGGGAAAGTAACTCAGCTGAACCAACTACTGTTCAGGTTCTACTGTGTGTTTGTTTGGGTGTGTAAGGTTAGCAGCAGAGCCAGCAGGGATCACACTGCTGCCCAACAGCCTGCCAACCAGTGCCAGCTTCACCATCAGTCTCTTCCAAATGATTAATTACTCGGTCGTGTACCTACACTGTGATCTCAGCGTCTGCCCAAGGAACCGCTCTGACTGTGAAAGGGTAAGACTGCAGTGTAATGAATGCTAAAGGACAGGAGATTGAGCAGCAGAGAGGGGTTTAAATTTAGTGACACAAGCAGTGACACTGTGAAAACAGGGAGACAGACGAGGAGCAAATGGGGCTCTTATAGATAGGAAAGAAGGGGAGGGAGAAAAGATTAAGATATGATGCTATAAGGGGGAGATATGCTGATTTAGACTGAGGCTGACAGCCAAAGACATGCAGACTAAAACATCTGTCATGTCATTATTCACTCTGAAGGTGAGATAAGGTCTGTGCAAAGTTACACAGTAACACTTGCAAAGCAGAAAAGCACGCCAATACCAACTGTTATCTCCTGCTGTCATCGGCCAGGCCTTTGATGTGATGGGGAAAACTGTATCATTATGCAGGTCAGAGGGCAAAGGTAAACAAAGGACAAACTGTGTAGACTCATTTTAATGTCTGCCTTTGTGGAGCACCTCCACTGCTGAACTACAAAGTTTATCATGTCTCCTTTTTGGTACTAAAGACCATTCGTTCTCTTCTGTATTCCCATACTTAAGTAGTTTTTTGATGTATAAATGCACTAACAAGGCTACAGAACATGCATACTCACAGAGGAAACCTCTGAGTTATTAACCTTATGTACATCCCTTTTCTTAGAGTACAAATTGTGTATTTTTATCTTTTTGCCTGCTTGTCTCAAACATTGCTTTTTGCATTTCTGCTTTTGGTGTCAGCCTAAGTATTTCCCTGCAAACCTTTCATTTATACAAAACTTAAGTAGCTGAATTCCTCAGCTACTTTGTTTTAACCACTAAAACTCAGTGCAAGGCTTTTTGATTAAAATGAATGAGATTTACTTTCCACCTAAAATCCTGTTTCTAACTCTCTATGGAAAGCGTTGAAATAGATGTTTGTTCTCTTGCCCTTTTATCCGAGAGAAATATAAAACAACAGAAAGCAGGTTTGGATATATTTATCAGGGAGTTGCACCTGTATAATTTCATTTACTTTTCTGTACATTGTACCCACTAGTTGATATGATATGATAAACAGCAACACCATCCTTCATCCAAAAGCGAATTACCTGTTAACAACTCTATCATTTTTCATGTTCACATGCTACTTATTTCCCTTGTCTGTTTAAAACAGTGCCTCCAGCAGAGGAGTGTGTTTCCCCTCGAGGGCCCACAGGCTGTTGTCACCAATCTCAGGAATCGCATATCGTTCGGTCCCATGCTGAAAGAAGTGAAGAACCCCCCCACCCCGGAGGAGCTAGGTAATTATTGGCTGGACCTTAAAACAAAAGCGATCAATCTAAGATAACAGAGCATGAATGGGGTAGCTGCAGGACAGGAAATGAGAGATGACCATGCTATTTATCTACAGCATGTGAGGAAAAGAACTAAATTGTTAAGTGAATTTTGTGAAAATAAATGTAGCTCTCTAAGTGTTTATCATCAAGAGTTACTTTTAATCATACCTGTATAGGAGTCCAAAACCAAAATTGCAGGTTATAGATACTTATAGATACTTACTGTTCTTGCAACTCTTTGTAATTCACACTTCTAGAAGTATCTTTCTTTATAACATTTAGTAAAGGCTCAATGCTTCAAGCCTACATAGGCTCTTTACCAGGTGGATGATGCCTCTGTGCATTTGGGGTTGAAACCTTTTACACTTTCTAAATAAAATATAGGGAAAAGTATTATGAGGGGCATTCTACTTGAGCATTTCCACCAAAAGAACGAGGGACTTTTGGTCCCAGGCCCTTCTCCAGCCCATGATCGAGTGTATATACACATTGTTCTTAAGATCTCTGTAGATTAGACAGGCTAGGTTACTGACTTGACAGCTGTCCATTTAGATTGTTAGGAGCACGGTAGGTGCGCATCCTAATTTATATTCCATAGAAAATTATATTAACCATTTGAGAGGCTTTTAAGGGCCTGAACATGCTTAAAAATCCTCGATTTTTGCATGAGCTTCAGGCCTAATAAAAAATATTTTGTGGGTGTCCAACATAGGCAGGGCAAATTGGCAAAGTGGCGCCTCCTGGCATCAGTTACGAGACTAGCTCCTTGAGGCACTTCCAATTAGAAAGATGATCTTTTGTACACATATCTAGCTTACTGTGACCTTCAAAATAGTCTATTAACATCATGGTGAAATGTCAACAGGAAGTGAGATATTTTGGAATAAGTGCCATTTCTAGGGGTTGTTTGAGCGGAAACCCATCCAAGGGGCCTTATCTGATCAGCTTTAAGTCTTAGAAATAAAGGGTGAAAAGTTATCAAAATGTTTCGGCAATGGGCATGGCTCTAGCAAGCCTTTAAAGTTGGATGCTTTGCCATGAAACAAAAAGTAGTTTTTATCTCAGCCATGCATGCTCCAATCTGGCCCAGACACATCATGAATAATGAGGGTCCAGGCCTGAACAGATCCACATGCTCACATTCAATCACAGTCATAGTGCCCCCTAGCTGCAGCAGGAAATGTGATGCTACTAATCTAGGAGTGATATCTCCAAGACTGTGAACATATCTGCATCCTTTTGGTCTCAACATGCCCTTGAGAGGTGGGTCTTGGTGTGTGAAAAAAATCAGCATCAGTC
Source organism: Notolabrus celidotus (assembly GCF_009762535.1). Taxonomy (NCBI): domain Eukaryota; kingdom Metazoa; phylum Chordata; class Actinopteri; order Labriformes; family Labridae; genus Notolabrus; species Notolabrus celidotus. The sequence goes on from NC_048285.1 coordinate 16,821,925, forward strand.
AGCACAAATGTGCCCTGTAATTAATAAAACAAGCGATCCTGTAATACTCCTCAAACCTTTCATTCTTTAGTGTCAGCCTCATATGAAAATCATTTAATATTACACTAAATGTAACAAGTTTTTTTTGTCAACGAAACATGGTGAAGCAGCATTTAGTCACTATGCTCCACATATCTGGAACACACTCCCTGAAAGCTGTAGGTCCGCTCCAACTCTCACCTCTTTTAAATCAAAGACTAAGACTTTTTTATTTGCCACTGCCTTCCTATCTTAGCTCATTTTAACTCACTTTAAATGCAAATTTTAATGTAATTTTTAATATATTTCTAATTTTCCTTTTCTTTTATGTTTTATTATATTTGTCATTGTAATTATGTTCTTTTATGCCTGTCTGAATGTTTCCAATGCTTCTAATGTTTTAATGTAAAGCACATTGAGTTGCCCTTGTGTATGAAATGCGCTTTACAAATAAAGCTGCCTTGCCTTGCCTTTTATTTTTTGTTTAACTTTTGCCTTGCCTTGCCAGCAGATACTCAATTTTTCTAAAATCTGAATATCTTAATGGAAAAAAAAACTTTTTTACATGATAAATAACTGATCTAGTATCAAAAATATTTATGTTATCCTAATGATTAGACTAAAGACTTTATGACATTTCTTTGTTAGATAGTAAATCAGAAAAAAATCAGATATACAACTCAGGAAGGAAACTTTGATATATGGATTTTTGACATTGTGCTCTATATTTTATTCTTAGCAAACATGTGAAAAACATGTGATAAAATCTGCACGCATGTCGCTGTCCATGGTGTTGAAGAGAAGCACAGTGACAGCTATCCCTCAGAGTGAGAGACGCACATCATAAACAGCTGATCAGTCTCTAAAAGACACCACAACAGCAGCAAACTCTGCGACTGCTCAGCACCGACATTCACGTAGGTGCGAGGGCCCAGTCAATGCTGCTTGCAGCTTTAATTGCAATTGTAACATCTGCCATCAAAGCTTAGGTCTTTGTTGCTTTGTCTCCTAACATGTTGTAAACATAACACTGTGGCTCTGGCAGTGTTTTAGATGTCATGTCTTCTCGAGACACATCTCCTGCCCAGCACCTCCCTCGTCTGACAGGAAAGACTTGCTTAGACAAGCAACTTTGGAAATTTCAAGAGCAGAGCCCCTGAGAATTTCTAGAAAATAGTATCTATTATTTAGCACAAGCTTCTTTTATACTATCCAATGCATTCTCCTCTGTATTAATACTAAATTTACTAGAGTATAATGGTATAATTAACAGCCACTATGTCGTTGAAGCTTTAAAAAGTTTTAAGCACGACATCTTGTGCAGATATTAAAACTACTTGATGCTCTGCTGGTCCTCTGAATGGTGCAAGTATCAGAAATGTTATTGTTGCAACACCCACACCTAAAGTACCTGTAGTTTTGGAAAGGCCTTTTGTATTGTGATATTAATCTCAGTGACTCTGTTGAGACCCTGATCCCTGTCGTGATGCATAGATAACCTCCAAAATCCCAAGTTACTGCTTTAAGTTTCTGCCATGGAAATGCTGCTCCTGTGAAACTTTAAACTGACACTTGTTGAACATATCATGATCATAGACTCACGTCATATTGAACCTTTATTTTTTAGACACATCAAAGCTGGACCTGGTTCTTGTCATTGTCAGCTTGGTGGTTGGCTCATCTGTTGTCACAGTGTCGCTGCTCCTGGTGTGGCTGGCTTACTGTCACGGGGCGTTCAGGCTGCTCCAATCAGCAGCTTCACCACTAGGAGGAGACCTGATCCTACCGTGACCAAGGAGGAACCACTGCCAATTACACTGATCACATCCTCACCAGAATAGCTGACAACTATTCCATTAGTCAACAGACAGTGGAGCAGTCAATCATATTATCAATAGAGCTAAGGCGGCCGGTCGTATCAGCCGGTATAGGCCAGACTAGATGATGAGGAGCAATCCAATTCACACCTCCACTCATAGGTGACACAGCTGTTGCATTCAAATTTCACACTTAACAATGAGCAGTCTATTATCATTGACGGAAAATAAACACCTTCCCCAAATAGAAAAGCTGCTCTGATCCCTTTATTTTCCCTTGGTGGAAACAAATCAATACTCTTTGTATCCCACTTTGAGACTAAAAGCTTGTTCATAATGCTTTAGTATAATGTATGCCTTCATAGCCTGACAGTAATATTCAGCCCCTGTGATAGACTATTTAGGGAAAATGTATTCCATTGTGTTACGGAGTATATTTTTCAACAAATTGCTGTGTTTTTTGAGATGTTCAATCAAATTAACATCATATACTGATATATCATTCAATAAGAGAAATAATCCAAAATGTTAAGTCAATCATCATTGTCTAGCTTTCTAGTATTGAATATTCTGTCTCTCAGAGGATTTATTGATTAAGACTGATTCAGACTTTAATCACACATCATAGTTAAATAATATATATTGGATGCAATCTGTCTATTTCTATGTAATTATCATGTACCTTCATCTATCTTTAATAAATCAGTAAAACATCATATTTACTCACAACACTGTCAACAAGCATTTTTTTTATGCCCTCTACATGTACAGACACTTAGCTGTGCAGAGTGTAACACATTTCCAGTAAAGGTTAAAGGCAACAGTGTCCCTTTGAGTTTTACAAATTGAACAAGGCTTTTTTTTTCATTTAGTTTTTTATTTTTTTACTTGCAGCTTCTTTTAAAAAAGGTCAACATTAAATTCAAACTTGGTGAAACAGCCAGCAGAACCACCACTTTTGTAATGTTGGTTAATTGTATCTGGCTAACTACTGTAGTTTGGCCATTTCCCCAAAACAGTCAGCCAGTGTCTCCCCATATTTCTCTCTTTCCAGATGTTCCATCAAATAGCAGCAAAAAGGAGACTGTTCAGCTAAACATAGGAAGACTCTATTTTCAGTCAGAGCAGGAGGAAAATGGAACTCAATCCTGACTCACATAAGAGACTGTACAAGCCTCAGTGTTTTTAAAAGTAAAGTGAAATTATGGCTCAAGGAAAAACGATCATGTGATTATCTGAATGCATCAAATTAGAGGCAATGAAATGTAATTTTAAATGTGTTGTTATTAGTGATGGACTGTGTTGAGTAGCCTATGTATTGTTTTAAATGCTAGTATGTTTTTTTTTATCATTTGTATTGTACATTCGTTTACATCTTCCTGCTCAGGGGCCACAGATGAAAATTAGCTTATAGCTAACTCTGGCTTGACAGTTTTTGTTTTGCATGGCCCCTGTCAAATAAACTACTAAATAAATAAATAAATAATAAAAAGCCCAAAAATAAACTTTCAACAAAGTGCACCTAAAGAAAGTGCTTAAAGGGCTTTTGTGAGGTTAGGTCTTGTCTCCCCCTGTCGGGATTCTATTTCCCATAACCACCTGCTAACCATACATTATGCCTTACATAACATTTTCTTCATCTTAGAAGTGAAATCCAGCAATCCTTTATCTCTGGTGACTGGACTGTCTGACTCACGGTGTTACTCCTCTCTCTCATATACCCTCCATGTTTGTAATTCTGTGCGAATACATGTGGTAAAATATCTGCATAAGATAAGGATTTGATTAAAAATGTCCAATGCTCTTGAGAGAAAAACAGGAACCAATTAGTGTTCTTGTCTCAAATACAATTTGCACAAGAAAAGCAGTTATCACAGCACACAGCAGATCTGTCAACCTCACCTTATGGCCCTCCACTCTTTCATTCTGTTGGTTTGATTTAGCACCTTCTACACCAACAGACTCTGGATCAGAGACACTGGAGTTGAGCGTGTTAGTTATTAGAGGACATAAGGGTCAGTGAAAAAGCTAGTAGCTCCAAACAGTCAGCTTAAACAGTGTGGTGGAGCCTGCTAATGTGTCTGGCTGAACTGTGAGATGTGGGTTCCATCAAAACTTCTCCCCTCAGATGGCCTGTCAGGAAACTGATCACGACCATCTGTTTTTAGTGAAACATCAATTCACGAATCTATCCCATAATATGAAAAATTGAGGTTGCATGAAACTATGGCTGTCAGTGAATGTCAGATTACTCCACTCCAGCAGACACTCAGTGAGTTGAATGGTTAAACATTGTATTATCATAGCAACAGATTTGAATCATAAACTGTATAAAAACATGGATGGTACAAAACTCCTAAAAGTGGAGCTCTCCAGTGTTCATTTCGTTAACCAAAATTATGACGTTAAATGTTCGTCAATGACCCGTTTGTCATGACGAAAACAAGACTATGACGAGCTTAAGTGCATTACTGATGATAAAAACTATGACTAACGTGTGTATTGTTTCTGTTGACGAGATAAAAACGTTAGTGAAGGACTGCCGGGCATCAAAAAATCCATGTTTTCCTCTGCTGTGCTTCTAATCTCTGAAAATAAAAGCGATGCATTCCTGTGACTGGCTAATTTATCATTTAAGGGGCACTTGGTCACTACCTGCAGCAGGTGGGCTGTGTGAACCAGCTCTCCCAGCCTCCATGCATCTGTCTCATTTTAATTGATGATTCTTACATCCCGCTGTGCGTTAGTGACATAGACACAATTGGGGGATGTCTATTAACTATTTGACGTTTGCCGTTTTTGCCGCCATTACCATAAAAGGCTCTGGGTCTGAAGCTTGATTTATTCCAGTTTGGTGATACATCAGACACATTGGGTAAGTTTTGAACAACTCCTTGTCATCAAACATGCAGATTTACTTCAGAGTGCCGTGCCAGGGACCATCGTAAAATTGTAATACAGCCCTTAATTACGGTGGCCCTCAAGGCCAATATTAATACATTTTTCAGAAGCGCAAAATATATTTCACGGAACAAGAATACATTTCACAGAACACAAATAAATTTCACAGCACAAAAATACATCTCACAGATCACAAAATACATTTCACAAAACTAGAAAGGGTAGGACCATGGTACTTGTTTGTGATTGGCTAAACCCAAGTCTGTCTGGCATCAATCATTTATCATTTCCTGTTTACACTGGATACCTCGGACTACAGAGAAAGGGCTGATATTTTTCATTGAATGTCGTTAGGGAGGCGATACTGTAACGTTCGTCCGGATGCTGTAAGGATGACTAGCCGATTTGTGAACAAAGGAGCTTTATTAACCGGTCACTGTCGACTGTGACCATGCCAACCAACAAAGCAAACAAGAATCTTTGAATGAATGAATAACTTCTCCTGCACTCTCTCCTCTCTCTCACTCCCACACCTCTCTCTCACACCTCCGCCCCTCCCTTCCTGATGCCTTCACTGACAGTCAACACTGTAGGAATTATGAACATCTGCACCAAACACATTTAACAAACTGTAAAGCTGCTACAACATCATCAGAGCTGCTGGGACCTGGACAACTGTTTGGATCCCACTATATGTGTGTCCCTTGTTGAAGTATTGCGCTATCAACTCAAGCTCCTCTTCCATCCTAGTGTCTAGACCAGTAGCGGCTGGCCAATAGAGGGCACTAGGGTGCCACCCCACCACCAACCACATTACCAGACATAAAAAATAATTAATTAAAATGAAATAATAAAATAATATTCTGAACTATATGTATATATGTATTTTTAGATGAGCAAGATATATATTACAGTTAATGATGAGTAAAGTTGTTTGGCTCATCTGTGTTGTCTGATTGGTGACGTGTTTTCACCCTGGGCGCAGAAATCTTTGGCCATAGACTCTCGTTAAAAGTTGTACATGCGCAGTAGCTCCTCTTCAATACAAGAGATAGGACCATGTCTGGGCGCACCTTCCCTGCACCCAGAGCTGAATGCAGCTTGATGGGGCCAACGTCACAGCCGAGCCGTCTGTCATAATGTGCGGCTGATTGACAGGTCGAGAAGCTCGACGTGAAAGAGCGCGGACCTGATCAGCCGGACATCACAATTAATCAGCAGTCCAAAGAAAGAGGGAGACAACACACCAGATCTTTTTCCAGGACCTGGTTTAGCAACAAGGCTTGGCTAACTGCATGCAGTAAGGCTAATGCTTTATTCTGCTTTCCCTGCCTCCTTTTTCAAACGTCAGGATCTGACCCAGCATGGATTAAGACAGGTATTACTGATTTGAAGAACTTTTCAGAAAAGACAAAGAAGCATGAACAAACTGGGATCCTCATGGAAAATGCACTGTGAATAGCCATGTTTGGAAAAATATGCCTATTTCATGTCAGCTTGGCAACGGCAACAGGACAAGGATCCATAGGCACAATGAGGAGGTTGACAAAAAAAGGCACATCCTATCTAAAATAATAGGCTGTGTCAAGTTCTGTGGTGTGATACCTTAGTACATATTTACTTTCTATTTTGGAGTTATAGCCCCCCCTGGAGAAAACTCCACCAGCCGCCACTGGCCTAGACGAAGACTAAACCTAAAATAACTGCCCAAATTAACACTGCAGCTCTCCCTGGCTGCTGTTTAGGTCTTGAATCCTACCTTTGTTTGATCATGCTGAGTTGTGTTAGTGTCTATTTTCAAAAAGGTTTATTTTGAGTTGTTTTACGTCAAAAAGTGGAGGTGTGATGTCATGGGTGACTTCTGTGTTAACAAATGCGGGCTCCTGCAGTGTTCTTTATCAGATTAGCATGGTGGAGAAGGAACAACGAGAGAAAACGTGATGTACATTAACACAAGAGACATTGAATTTTCCATAACCACCAGTGTCCATTTGAATAAGCACAAGAATCTGTTCTGCTGTGGACTGTACAGATCTAAGGGATCTTTGACATTTTATCAGTAAATAAAATGTGTGCTTTGATTTGTGGGAGGGGTGTGATTTCGGTCACATGGCTCCACCAGCCAGATCACTTTTGTGCATGCCTTGGTCCCAAATGATGTCATCTGCTGGATATAAAGGCCTATTGTAGAGATATGGCTTTTTAATATGGCTTAACTGTTTTATAATGGGAGGAGATGAAGGTGGGCTGTCATGGTTAATAAAAACGTTTTTACCACAGCTTTTTGCAGAAAATCTGACTCAATCTCAACAGCAGTAATCTTTCACTGATGTATTATTGATTATTGCACATTTCAGCTTTACACATTACGACAGCCCACCATTTAGATAAGCATGCCTTACTAATATGGGGAAATAATATCATGTGAAACGGTTGTCTGTGTTCTGATGAAAACAAAGAAATATAGGCCAGGGGATGTGACTTAATTCCAATACCCTGGAGGTTGAGCCAGCAGATTTTCAAAGAAGCAGGGAAGGTGGGAAAACCTATTGAGGTAGATCTATTAAAGCAAAACTATCAATTACAAAGTGTCTCTTTTTAAAAGGAAAGACTGAACATAGAGCCACCCTAGAGCATAGAACAAGATGAGAAGATATAACTGAAGAATAGATAGCTGCACTCTCAAGAAGCACATAGTATCAACTGGAATCCTTATGAATCATCTTAACATGTACAGTTCATGACAGCTAGAGACAAAGACAATAAGAGCAACCCACTGAGAATTACATACAATTGTGAGCTTGTGTTCAAGAAGTGCATCATGCACTCAGCAGGAGCCAGATTGAATCTAAATGTGTTATCTGCAAGTAAGAAGGAAACACAAGGGAGATGGCCCAAATATCCATATGACTGACAAAGCTAGTGTGGGCCTATTCATAGGAACATTTCATACAGATTTGTTTGTGTGTGTTTATGTTTTTCTATAACATTGAAGAAAGACAGTCCATGGTCCTAGATAAATTAAGCTGTAAAGGATTTGAGAGGTGGTAAAAACTAACTGACAAGCTCATAAAACAGAACAGCAGGTGGAAACAAAAAAGGGTGGTGGAGGACATCATTGCTTTGTTTCCCTGACTTCTTCATGAGCGTCCCATTTTCCAAATCCTCTCACATAAGCCAGGAAGTTTAAAGCTTTTCTCACAAAAAACACCCAGCTTTAATGACGCATAAAGATGAAATCCTCAATTTAAGGTCGAAGAAGAAGTCAGGGTAGAAGGCAATAAATGCCTTGACAAACAGGGAACTGAAAAGGTTGCAACTCACAAATCATGTTCCCTTTGCCATCAGGGAAGAAGTTTGAAGTCAGCCAGCAGCACTGAACCCATTTACAGTGAGCTAAATGCATTGCATGAGGTTTCTCAATGTATCTGGACGCAGTCTCAGTGAACACAGACACAGGGAGTTTAATTCAAATGAAATAATTCCCCTCCTGTTGTAAACTATAATCCTCTCAACTCAAATTATTTAAAAAATGTAATCTTACCCTGAACTCTGTGTCCTGAATTTTTAAGCAGAATAGGAAAAACAACTCAGTTTGATTGTATGTGATTATGATGAGAGAGGATGCTTAGTTTTTTGTACTGTAAGAACTTACAATATGAATGCTCAAGCTTAATGTTAGAACGTTACCTTTGAGAACAACAACAATGTTTAGAGCTGTTTAAACAATAACAAGGTACATATTGATTTAATAAATATTCAGTTTAATTTTTTGGTATTTGTCAATAATAGACAATAGCTTATAGTGTCCTTGAACTGAAGCTGCAGGATAATAGAAAGGGTATCCTTGAGTTTTTTTTCATTGGTTTGGGAATCACAGAGGAACCAGCTGGAATGCATATCAGGACTGCCCAGACTGTTCTCATTTATCAGGGAGAAAAAAGCTGAAAAGAACACCAAACTCAAATCTGTTTCAATGTGCTAATGTAAAACTAATGTTAAATCTTCACATTTTCAGAGTAGACTAGTTGATGCAGAAGTTTAATCCCATTGTCATGTCTGTACAGTTAAAGGACAATTCTGACTGCAGATTGATACAAATATGCTGTGTATATTGTTTGTGGATTATCTAGAGTTAACCCTGACTGCCTAACATGGACAACAAGGTCAGTAATCCAAGCACAACAGAAGCTTTATAGATGCTTTGAGGAAGGTTTCTCTACTTCTGAATGGACCCTGGATGGGCTTTTACATTTTTCCTAATACAGTTGCTAAGCTAACCTAGGCTAACCACCTGTCGGCTGCTGCCTCATCATCAAAAATGATAGTGTATGGAATTCTCTCCCTCCTTCTTTCATGACTTGAATCGTCAATATTGCTTTACAACTTTAGTAAGACATTCAAATTCTCCTTGTTCAGCTTTATCTAGATTTTTTTCTTGTTTCTTTGTTTTCCTTTTCAGAAATATAGACCTGTGGAAGTTACTGTGTCCTGCGAGGATATGGACCAGAGTACAGCTTTCGAGGTCAGGATTGCTTATTGATGTAATTTGTTACGTTTGGAAGGATCCGGGATAGCTGTTCCCCATGTATCCAGATTTTTGCTAGGCTATGCTAACTATATGTTTTAGCTTCATTTACATGAACAGAGTGGTGTCACCTGGGCCTACCACCAGATCCCTGTCTGGTCCGCCTCCGATCCGCTGCAGTCCGGCTATGTGCTCTCTCATCCATCAAAGTTTTCAGCCAAAGTTTTTCCGCGGTAATTACTGCATTAATGAATATTCGACTCATCTCCCCATTTATGTTGTCTTTATCAGCCTCTGAAAATCTCTTACTTGATGACTCCAAGCCTCATTATGACGGTGAAATACGATGTGGCGATAACACAATGTGTTTTAATCTGAAAATGTATTTTGTTTTGGTGCCTGACTTCCTGTCCCGCTCAATCTTCTCTGTTGAGATGTATGCTAATGTAAAACTAATGTTAAATCTTCATATTTTCAGAGTAGACTAGTGACGGAGATGTATGCGTCGTGCTTTGGCATCTGGCAAAAATAGAAGTCTTGCGTATCTGATCCGGAGGGCTCCGATCTTCCGGATCAGATACGCAAGCCGGAAAACAACAGAGAGGATCCAGTGGAAATGAAAACACTGATTAGAATAGAAACCTATCGACTCGACCGGCTATGCAGAGATCGGAGATGGACCGGACATGGATCTGGTGGAATTTTGCCGTTAGACATCTCATCAAAATTCCACAAATGGAGCGCCGCCTGCAAGCTAGTTCAGGCAGACAACTCGAGCCGCGCTCATCACACTGACACGTCACCACCTCTCCATCAGCTGATCTCAACATCCTCATTCCGCGGTCTATTTAAACGGCAAGTCTCCCTGTCTTTGCCTCTGCTTGCAGTGCTCCTGCTGTTCTGCTCAGTGCTGTGTGAAGTTCGTCCCCACCTCCTCCCCGGCTTCCACCTGCGGGCTCCGAGGGGTTAGTCCTATCTCATTGCTCCTAATGTCTGCATTTAAATAATCTACGAGGAGTAATGAAATTCGGAGCCCACACGCCAAACACAATACTGTATGCTGCAATAAACTTATTAAGTAAACGTGAGTTGTCTGACTGAACTTTGATTAAGGTTGGAAGTAAAGACTGCTTAAAAATTAAACTTAAAACTCAAGCTTTTCTTACAAATAAGCTTCATATAGATTATTTAAAAACTTTTTTTTAAACATTTTTTACACATAAAGCAAAGATCTCAGGGCGTTTTTTTTCCCCTGCTAAGAAATACAGATCAGCTGAACCAGAGTGCAATCTAAAATGTTGTTCGTCAGAGCCAGTCTAGCTGTTCCAGATATTTTCAGATTTTTGCTAAGCTATTGTCCTAATCAGTTATTAGCTGTAGCTATTCAAAATCAATAGGTTTCTACCTTAGTAGAGCATAAACCTCTCTCAAGAAATGCTTTATTTTATTTTTGTTGTGTATCAATGTCAATCTGTGTCATACACTGCATTAACATTGTGTGGGGGTGCTTTGTTTGAACTTACACATAAAAAAACTCTATTCAGAGTGCAGTTTGATAGAAGTGGATGATTGATTAGTTTTTTCTCGAAACACACAAATCATAGTGGCCCTTTCTTTCAAGATTCAAGATGTGTTTTTGTCCCAAGGGAGATTTGTTTTGGACAAAAGGCCTGTCACATGAAAAGGCATATCTATATCTATACACATACAAACTAACAAAACGGTACCTATACATTTCTTTGGGATTCTTTAGATAGTTGTGGTTCAGTTTCTGTATTACAGGTGAAAGATAAGTAGTCAAAGAAGCATGCCTGGGACACTGACAGCTTAGTCAGCAGGCCAAAAAGACTGGTTCTGCTACATTGCAGTGCAAACAAGTTTTGCACCTCAGCTCCTCCCACAGATCAACAATGTAGCCAAGTATAAAAATGACTCCACATGCCTTTCACACAGTCAGCTGCCGCTGATTCAAATGTGCAACCGTCTTTTACAACTTTCTCTATCCCTGTATGAGAAGGGAGCTCCTGCGGTGCCACTGATCGATGATGATCTAAAGGATTAACCCTCTTCATGTGCAGGATTAATCATTCAGTCAGTTGAGGGGGTTGTGTGTCGTCTCATGGATCGCTTTGATGGATCCCCTGGGGAGTTCAGGAACTTTGAGAAGGCTGACTTTGAGGCAGACTGGATTAAAGTGGCAGAAAACAGACTTGGTCAGGTGTACCAGGTCAAGCTCAAGCCCTTGCGGATACAGTGTGCCCTGAAGAGCCTTGACACAATGTTGTATGCAAACAACATTTACAGGTAGGATTTAATTTATAAATCTTCCATGCATTTTCCATAATCTGGATGTTAGATAAAAGCTACTGTCTGAGAATTTCTAATCTTATGTTTCAGTGTCATTGCAACCCTTCAATGTTAGAAAGTCTGTTTCCTTTAGTCAAAGTACAAAGTACTCACAAATGCCCAATGCATTTTTTCCATCACAGGAGAATAATAGAAGAGGCTTCCAGCATGGCCAAAGTGAAATTTAAGTACATTGTGTCCATCTACGGACTGTGCAGCGAAGCGACAGCCATGGTGATGGAGTACATGAGTAATGGATCGCTGAACAATCTCCTGGCCAGTCACACTTTGATGTGGCCAAAGAAGTTCCAGATGATTCATGAGGCCTCCATGGGCATGAATTTCCTCCACAGCATGAAACCTCCTCTGCTTCACCTCAACCTTAAGACGTCCAACATCCTACTGGACAGTCATCTGCATGTCAAGGTCAGTGAAACTCAGTAAAATACTGTTTGTTCATACAGTGATCTTTAGAAATTTCAGTACTCTGAAGAATAATTAATACAATGCCTGTGTTACTGTGTATTTCTTCTCCATTAAGATTTCGGATTTTGGTTTAATCCACTGGGAAGCGGGCATGAACAAGAAATCATTCATAGAGAGTCTTGCAGCAAGAGGGAACATAAGTTATATTCCTCCAGAGACCTTCACTCAGAGCCCTGATCCTCCAGGAACTGTGTTTGATGTTTACAGGTGAGTTGCCAAGGGCACTTCTGAAATTACACCATTACAGTCTCTGCTTTTTTTCCTGCTTCAGTGCAACACCCACTGTGTAACCTTGCTCTCCACTGTATTCATTGTTATATATAAAGTCACTGTAACAATCTATTTCACTCTTGGCTTACACAATCTTACTCTTTGTATCTAATGCTTTTTTAACCTGCTGTTCCACTACCAAAGTGGAAAAAAAACATATTTTAGGAATGCTATTTGAAATAAACTGAGACTGCCACTAAATTGCCTCAATGCAGGACATGCAATTTTTGTACAAAATAGACTGAAGTGCCTCTCTCTGTTTCATTCCACAGCTTTGGAATTGTTATTTGGGAGATTCTGACACAGCAGAAACCGTACGCAGGTAGGAATTCATTCATTTTGAGTGCATACAATTTTTTATACCTGACAGATTTGTGTGTGTAATTTCAGCAATATTCCTGAAACACTCAACATATTTAGCTAAACAGCATAAGACTGAATGCATTTCCACCACAGTGTCCTTTGACATTAAAGTCTAACAAAAAAAAGTTATAAAAGTTTGGTTGGTTTTAGATGGTGTATGGTGTATACTAAACAACAGCTAACATAAGGATGTGAATGAGCACACAGAGAGCACTTAGCACGAGTTATAAGAAAACAAATTCCCCCCTTACGCTTAATACTCTGTGGTGATAGCCATTCAATATTTTTAATTTAACTGCCATGCTGAGAAGTAAGTCTGCTCAAAGCCTCAGATTGTGACATTGGAAAAACGGAGGGAGGACCCATGTGCAGAAAAATAAGACTTTAATAATCAAAAGATCAAAAGGTACAAACAGAAGTTACTTAAAATGTCCTAAAACTAAATCCAACACTGATAAAACACAGGGAAAAAGAAAAACAGAGAACGCAGGAGAGACGCACAATGATCCAACACAGGACAGGGGAAACTAATGTGCTTTCAAAAAAAAGGCATTCTATACTATTCTATGGTTGAGAAGTGTCATGCACATTTTTAAAGGATGAAACACTTTCACAAAGTTGGAGACAAATTTACATTGGAAAACTTTTTTATATTTTATAAAACAAACACACTAACAAATCACCAAGGCCAAAAAAAATGTACATTCAAGAAAACAAATTCACAAAATCATAAACACTTTTACAATTGGTGAGATAATTTTACAAGTGACAGAACACTTTTTCCAGCTCCGAAACAAATTTACAAATGGCAGATTCTGACAGAAAAGGAATGTATCAGCAATTTTCAAAATAAAAAAAAATTCTGTAATATGAAAATGTGCTACAGACAGGGAATTCATTTGACATTAAAAACCCTGTTTCCACTTAAATATTTAGATTCAGATTGATAAGAGAGCACCTCAAAATGTGTTCCTGCCAATCAAAGCACATTATCCCAATGGTTTTTATTTTGAAATTCCAAATCAGATATAGCTATTATTGGCAGGGACACATTTTGAGGTGTTCTCTTTTCCGTCTAAATACAAATATTGAAGTGGAAACAGGGTTGTTATTGTCAAATATATATTAATTCCCTGGCCGTTGCACATTTTCATATTACGGACGTTTTTTTATTTTGAAAATCATTGGTACATTACTTTTCCATCAGAATCTACCATTTGTAAATGTGTCTTGGCACTGGTTAAATTATTTTGTTGCTTGTAAAATTGTTTCTGATTTTGTTAATTTGTTTTCTTAAATTTGAATATGTTTTGACCTTGTTAAGACAGTTTTGCTATGGTAACTTTGTTTTATAAAATGTTCTCCAAAATGTAGATTTTTCTCCAACTTTGTAAGAATGTTGAAAATTTGCATTGCACTTCCAGCCACTGTAGGAAACAGAGGAACTAAATACACAGGTGTGGAGCACAGAACACATGTGAAACTAATGTAGGTGATCAAAGAAGGAGGGAAACACACAAGGGCAGGATATAAAACTAAACTGAAAACACAGGGATTCAGAACTACAAAATAAAGCAGGAAACACAAGACAAGACTAAGAAACAGAAGAAAGTACAACAAACTAAACACACAAGGGAGACTGGAAAGGGGTAAACAACTACTGTAGCTTGTCTCTCCTCACAATGTAAAAAAAACCCAAATCATCTTGTCAAACTAGTTCTTAAACGTAACTCAACACATTTCAGCCTTGTTCCCCTCTGTCTAAGTACTCAGAAAACAAACTGATACAACTGTACCTGTTGCTGCTCTGGTGGCTGACATCTGTTTTTGTGGACCCAGGGTGCAGTGTGACCACGGTACTCCTACAGGTGTCACATGGTAAGAGACCCTCTGTGGAGCTGATTTCTGAACAGAGGCCCCATGAGTGTGATCAGATGATCTGCATCATGAGACAGTGCTGGGACCAGGAAAACAAGAAGAGGCCGCAATTCTTAGGTAAGCACTATGCAGGTATGCTCTCAGGCCTACAGCGGACACAAAAAGGTCTTGCACACATAAAACAGTAGACAACGATTTCTTCAATTTTAAGGTTAAATAAGTTAAATGATGTTATTTCATTTGTAAAAGACTGCTTTAATGGTTGTTTAGCTGCTGAAATGTAACATTTTAGTGTTGTTTCATCTGGTTAATTTGTCAATTTTGAATTTTGTTGTGTTTAATTACTTATATCCTTTTATCCCATCTCATTATAAAGCATTTTTTCTGTATAAACAAAGATGTGACATCTATTAACATTTCAAACAAGTTATCCACATTTTTACATTCATGTGTGTGTAATGAAGCACTCAAGGAAAAAAGGTGTTTGAAACTAAAAGCACAACAATTGCTCAACATTTAGACTCCCACACGGTAATGGATAGACAGAGCCACATGCTGCAAGACAGAAATCAGATCATTTGGCACCTGTCCTCTATTAATCTAAATTATCTTTTAAAACATATGCAAGAACATAATTAAATAACTATGTGGTCCCCAGTGCTGCATCTAATGATCAAGACAGGACTCAATGAGATGCAACATGTCAATAGAGAACTGCATGTTGTAAAGACGTGAAGTTTGTAAATGCAAATGAGATTCTACATGTTTGCACCAAGGGGAGGTAGATCCCCTTCGTTAAGATGGGTACTACTGAGTGCAAATGAATGTCATGTTTATTCATGAACAGCAGCTATTACTCTTTTTGATGACCACAGACACTCTTTGTTCAATTTTGAGAGGTTTTGCTGTAACAAGTGTAGGCAAACATTTGTCTGATTAGGTATATTCAGAACAGAACATTTCCCTCTGACTTCTCCCTAATGACTTCTCTGCAGACACAGTAAGGAAAACAGAAGCACTGAGTGAAGTCTTGAAGATCCCAGGACCAATCCTGTTACCAAACAGTGACGGTGGTCAGAAATCAGATTATCCATGGCTGTTTTCACCGAAACACCAGGTAAATTCTCGTTGATAATCCATTTGAAATGTACTGTTAAGTATTTTCTTAACTATCGCTCGGTTTTCTTCCTGTTTTTTTTTACACCATATGCTTCACTTTTTAAGCCAAAGACAAGTATCCAGTTGCATACCAAATAAAGGTAGATAGGTATGAGGGATAAGGTATGTAGTACAAATGAAAAAACCTTCCTTTTTCACACTCATAGCTCTGTGAGCTGGCAACATGGCACTGTTTTCAATAAGCAGTATGTTGTTTTTTTTTGCCACTCGGGGGATGGAGTTTTTGGAGCAGAAAACACAGACTTGAATTTAAGTAATCCTTTTTATGTGTATTGAGGGACCTTGCAGTTGGCTGTTGACATATTTTGACATCGCTGAGCAACATTACCATTCATTTGGAGCGATGTTTCTTGCCACCTGGTTCATTAATGTACAATATATTATCAATTTTATGTTTCTGGACTCAAGAAACACAGAGGAAAATAAGTGGTATCATGATTACTAAATGCTCCGTTATGCTCACCATTATCCGTTTACCAGATAGAAGATAGATAGTACAGCTAATTGCTGCACAGGCAGTGAACAATGTGCTTTTAAGCCTTACCACAGGAAACAGCTACATGCTTTGGGGCTATGAAAGTGGCATTCTAATTTTTGTAATGACACAAATAGTCTTTAAAGAGCAACTAAGGTAAGTGCTTATATTTGCATGCTAACAGGCTCATTTTATAACACTAACAAGCTGGTGTTAAGCAACAGGTTCAGTGTGTGTGATGGTCAACATATTAATGTGTGCCAGCATTTCCTTATCAGCACAGAGGAGCGTAAGTACTAATATTATCACACTAACATGCTAACAAGATGATTTTAAGCAGCAAGTTTAATGTTTATCATGTTAAACATCGTCATTTTATGTACAAGCTTTCTAGCATTTTCTTACTAAAGGACAGTTCAAGCTGAAGAAATGCTATTTCTATATGCCAAAGTCATTAGGACATTTCCTCGTAAACATCATTGCTGTAGCTATGACATTTTGTCTGTAGGTCTGCCTCTCTGTCTGTCAGTATTTTCTAGCTGTTAAACAGCAGTCCCCCCCCCCCCGTACACACTTTAACAGCCATGCTCACATATTGATATAACCTACATGTTCATTAACCTCTTGTGAAGATATATGTCACAGCTAATAATATTTGTTGTTTTTCTCTTTTACTTTTCTCTTTTAGATTGCTTTGCCAGAGCTGCCTGACCTTCCCTCAGGTAAACACATGGGTAGAATAGGACTGAAATCCTGTTGAAACGCAGTGCAAAGCCTGGCAGGCTGACATTTAAAAAGTGCTATTTACAATGCTGTCACATTTCAATATCACTGTAAGTACTGAGAAGCAGAGTCAACCATCAGTTGAAGAGAAAGTAAAAGACACATTAATGCAGTTACTTATCCTTTTTCTCACATTTTTTTCACAATTTTTTTTTCAAATGGATTGGTACATTTGTGAAACCTTGGTACCAAAGGTTCATAGTTTGTAGAAATAACTAACACAACGAGCTCCGAAGTCCTTAAAAACACGTCACCCTCTGCATACTACTACTACTACTACCATCCATCTCATCACTATCATCTCTCTCTCTCTCTCTCTCTCTCTATCTATCTATCTCTATCTATCTCTCTCTATCTCTATCTCTATCTCTATCTCTATCTCTATCTCTATCTTATTCTCCTCTATCCCTCTTTCCAACCCCAACTCGGGCCAGGCAGTTGGCTGTATAACATGAGTCTGTTTCTGCTTGTGGTTTCTGCCTGTTAAAAGGAAGTTTTGCTTTGCCGCTTTAACTAGCATTGCACCCTGCGAGGTGCAATGCTCATGGTGGATTAAGATGAGATAAGATTGAGTCCTGTCAGTAAGAGAGGACTGGATGGTATCCTGTCTTGATGTTGGGTCCTTGTTAATGATAATACATAGAGTATGGTCTAGACCTGCTATGTTTGTAAAAGCGTCTTGAGATAAGGTTGTTTTGATTTGGTGCTAAACAAATAAAGATTGATTGATTGATAGATTGATTGATTGACTGTGAATGATAAAATGAAGAGACTCACTTTTAATAGTTTCTGTGACGTGCTGTGACCAATACTCCTGCAGCTCCTTTTGTCATATAATGCCCTTTGTTTTCATTTATCAGATGACCAACATGCCGAGGATGTACTTCTTTCTCTACTCTCCAAAAAGGACTTTGGTAGTTTCAGAGAGTCTGTGAGGAAAGAGCATATACACATACCATTTTCAGGAGAAAAAAGCCTCCTCCACTACACAGTGGCAAGTGGGGATGCAGAGAGTGTTGAACATGTGCTGAGTCTGGGTGCCCAAGTCAACTGCACTACTGCCAGAGGCTACACTCCTCTTATTGTTGCTGTTTTGAAAAGGTTTGTATGAGGACATATAAAGGAAAGTAACTTGTATTTCTGCCTATCTATTTTCATGATGTTTACACTGATAAGGTGATAAATTATTTTGCTGAGCACAGTACATTTTTAGGGGTTTATGACAGAAAGTCAGTGAGTCTTTATACAAATGTTATACATTTTGCTGCAATGGTATTTGTAGTTCCTCTATTGAATTAAACAACCAGGGTTATTCATATCTAATATGTATTAACATCACTGATTTGAAGCATCAGAACTGCTCAGAGATTATCAGCCAAGACAACATCAGTAAGACAACATATGCACTGTAAGAGCAGGGGAAGATGTGGTCTTTGCCCACTTACTCATTAATAATTAATACACAGAGCAGTGATGGTAAACAGAAATGCTCCCACTGTGTTGTATGGCATCACTTTGTAGTAAGTATTATAAACAGACAAATATCACTTGAAATATATATCACTACAGTTGTGTCTATAACCTAGTGAAAAACTAAATAAACATAGGTTGATGATTATTTTGAGAAGTCTTGTCATCCCCTCTTTCGTACTAGTGACTTTGAGACCAGGCCACACATTTTATATTTAGATTGACAACACATCCCCACCTCCTCTTGTACAATAATGAAGCCAAAATATGCCTATTAACAGTAACTGACATCTTACACTGTGGTAATAGCATTTGGAGAACGAGTTTGTGCAGTAGAAATTGGATGGCGCTGCAGTGTTGTCCTGCCCCTTGCTCATCCATGCTTTTATTACCTCCCGGCTGGATTACTGCGATGGAGTCCTGTTCAGGGCACCCAGCAATGCCCTGGACAGGCTCCAATACATGCAGAACTCAGCTGCCAGGGTTCTCACGCTCACCAAGCCCTGGCAGCACATCACCCCCACTCTCATTCACCTCCGCTGGCTCCCTGTAAAATACTGCATCACCTATAAACTCCTCCTCCTCACCTACAAATCCCTGCATGCCCTTGCCCCCCAATACCTGGCCGACCTCCTCCACCAACACACTCCATCCCTCGGACTAAGCTGCGGACCTTTAGGGACAGAGCATTCAGTGTGGCAGCCCCCACTCTGTGGAACTCTCTCCCTCCAGACATCTGCTGCGCCCCAACCCTGGACACTTTTAAGAAAGCAGCCAAAACGCACCTTTTCCTCAAGGCCTTTCCCCATTAGATATCCCCACCTACCCCCCAGACCCCATACCTGACCCTGTGAAGCGACCTTGGAATTCTTGAAATGTGCTCTGTAAATATCAGTTATTAATATTATTATTATTACTGTCCAAGATGCACATTTAATTCAGTGATAGAACAACAAAACTTCCAAAAACATAGCAGATTATTTTTGTTGTTCCTTCTGTACTCTGATAGTTCAGTGCAAACAGGGGCTGTATTTGTCAACAGCGCTGCCAATCACAACTCTATACCCCATTTTAAAGCATCAAGTAACTGATCAAAACTACAATACTCAAAAAATACACACTTTGATATAAGTCAATGGAATCAGAACTGGTATAATGACACCAACCATATTGCATAGACACATATTTGATGTGACTTTTAATTTTAGAGTTTTACACAAATCCCAACTGTAAAAATGGAAGAGGTGAATGTTATGACTTATTCTGCAGCCAGTCATTAAGGGAGGCTCCAAATGTTTTGGCCTAATTATTTGGAGAGCTATCATCTTATCTATCTTTTTATACTGTCTATGGTCAAGCCCCAAGAGGGTCGCTGCTGTTTTCCTGGTAAACCTGGATGATAAATTCTGCAGTATTGTAAATGAAATCTCTTTCTACAGACATCATGACATCATATCTTTATTGCTGGAACATGGAGCAGCTGCAAACCTTGGAGATGAGGACCAGTGGACAGCGCTCCATTTTGCTGCTCAGAGTGGAGATGACAGGACGGTTCGCCTCCTCTTGGACAAAGGAGCAGTGGCGGATGCCCGGGAAAAAGCTGGTTGGATGCCACTACACCTTGCTTGCCAGAATGACCATGAAACAGTAGTGCGCCTGCTGCTTTCACGGCTGTCGGAGGAAGCAGTCGGAGAACGGGAAGCGCAAGGGAGGACACCGCTCCACATCGCCTCTGCCTTTGGACATCTCAGCATCACCAAGCTCCTCCTCTCTCAGGGAGCAGATCCCAATGCTACAGATTTCTCTCTGTACACTGCTCTTCATTTAGCAGCTGATGAGGGCCAGAACAGAATTGTCAGACACTTACTGAAGGGTGGCGTGAATCCTGACAGTGCAGACATCAAAGGTTTCACCCCGCTCCACATGGCGGCCCTGAAGGGTCACACCGGTATCTGCAGGCAGCTGTTGTCAAATAGGGCCAGTCCAGACTCTAAAACCCTGCAAGGCTGGACACCTATGCACCTCGCAGCCCTAAGGGGACATGAAGCAACAGTGGTCCAGCTGGAGAGCCAGGGTGCTTGTGTAAATGCTAGAGGTATGAATGGATGGACCCCCCTCCACCTTGCCTGCCACCAGAGCGAGGCGGAGGTGGTTGCGAGGCTACTAGCAGCCAAAGCTGACCCAAACGTATCAGAGGACAATGAAGGATGGACACCATTACACACAGCGTGCACCAGCCTCAGCTTACCAAGTGTACTTTACTTGATATCACATCATGCAGCCGTGAATGCAGTAAACTCAGGGAAGGCTTCACCTTTGCACCTGGCTGCCAAGCATGGCTCCACACCCATCATAAAGGCTCTGCTCCAGACCGGAGCAGACCGTACTCTGCTGGACTCTTCTGGATCCACAGCTTTGAATGTTGCTCAAAGGTGTGAGAAATGGGATGTAGTTAAACTACTGGAGTTGTAGATATTTTAAAAGGAAAAATGAAACAGAATTTGTGAAAACATAAAAACACAGCTTGAAACTATAATCCTCTTTTATGTGGAGATTTAATAAGCAGCTTAAAAATTTAGTTCTGCAAGTTTATTTGAACAAACCACATTAGCATTTGCCATATTGTGATCCCAAATCCAGCTTTTGTAGAATAAAGACACAAACATCTGTAAATCCTACTGGGGCAGTGGAGGAGAAAAAGAAAGGAAACCCACACATGGGGTCAGAGCAAGGTGAGGTACTGTATGATATCAGGAAAGAACAAGAATTGATTATTGTCTATGAATCACCTTCCCTGTTCCTTCTGTATGCTTTACTGGAATTAAAGCAGCCTACTCATTGGGGTTAAAATAAAACTTAAGAAGAGCTGCTGATCTAATGACTCATAGAGGCATTCATTTGATTAAACCTGTCAGACTAAATGAGGGGTTTATGTGTCTAATAATCTGGTAAAAATATGGATGACCATAGAACTAGTGGATTGTGGTTATGGTATTAGTTTTGTGAGCCTATTGAGCTCTTAGGCTATACATACATGTGTGCTTTATGAAGAGACAGTCTGCGATAATCAGACATTCCCTGCAGACTGAAGGAAGCACTGCTGAGCTCATGCAATACTTATTTACCACAGTGACACCTTATTAAATCCAAATGAAATGCATGGATTAAGGGGCTGTATTGACCAGAATATATGCTAGGTTTTTCCCACAAGAGACTGAATATGCTAGAGCCAGGAGTCAAATGAGCAGCACAGAGTGAAGTTGGACTCATACAGTGAATTTAGTTTCACTTTTGTCTTCTTTTTAAATGGTATTTATTCTTAAACTGTTTTTATTCTCTTAAAGTTTTAACCTGAATTTTTTTTATGTGTATGAGAGCTTGTTTGGGTTGTGTCCAAGCAGCCACTTGGTGCACAAAAGAGCACGCAATGCTCAATTATGGAAAACTGCAGTACCATGAGTATCCACTTGAGGCTTTCTGTAAATGCCATGGATAAATCGCCCATCTTCTCAGAACTGGACAGCATTTTCATGAACCCTGAGAGCAAACAGCATCTGTAGGGTAGGGAACAGCTCCCTATTTTTTTCCTACAACAGATAGATAAGGCAGTATCCCAAAAAAAGGCTGAACCCAAAAGCAGACTGCAAGGCTGGTCAGGTGACAAAAGAAGAATTTAACCCAAAGCCTGTAGGGTATGGGGAAGTGATGTGCCTGGTGGGGGTCCAAGGCTGGGGAGTGCAGTCAGGAAGTGGCTGGCTGGCTGGTTTGGAAGGTGGCAAGTTGGAGTGGCTGTAATGGAGAGGGTAAAGGGAA
This sequence comes from Notolabrus celidotus, assembly GCF_009762535.1. Taxonomy (NCBI): domain Eukaryota; kingdom Metazoa; phylum Chordata; class Actinopteri; order Labriformes; family Labridae; genus Notolabrus; species Notolabrus celidotus. The sequence goes on from NC_048285.1 coordinate 16,844,252, forward strand.
AACATTCTCAGTTGCAAAAACACAAAAACATTAAGAAAATTCCAGGCAGGGTAAAGGCAAAAGCTTTACTCTGTGACCCCAGATGACACTGAATTTCGGAATGCGGAAGTAAACAACGGCCAAGCTGATAGTGAAACTGCTTCGTTAGTATCCACTGATGATTTAAAAAGTTAGGAAATGGTTTATATGAAATTTAATAATTTTCACAACACCTAAAAACTGAGTTCCCCCCGTCAAAAAAGAAGGAAAAAGAAAAAGCTGAATGAGCGCTGTGCATTGTGGGAAACAGTACGCCAGGCAGACTGGTCTGACGCAAACTGTGAAATTTTCCCGAATCAGTAGACATCCGGGGAGTTTTGGCTTACTGCAGATTTTGCTCTTGTTCACATACTACTTACTACATACTGAATTCTGGCCAAATCAGTACGCACTGCTAGTATAGTAGGCGGTTTCTAAAATAGCCTATGATTGCTTTATGGCAGGCAAGTGTGTTGATTGCAGATCTAGAGCAGGTGAGCAAAGACTAAAGATAACAGAGGGCAAGGGGGGACGGTACAGCAAAAACACATCAAGCACTCCACATTCACACTAAACCTCTTAAAATGAAAAAAAAAAACCACATTTCCAAGCACCCAGATGGTCGTGACAGGGAAAGCTCTTGATTTGATTCAAACAGAGCATCCTTCCAAAGCAAATCCTTAAAATCAGCTGAATGTCTGAGTAGTGTGTGATCACAGATAACTCTTTCATGCTTTAGCCTAGTTCACATGTAGGAGGGTATTTTTGAAAGCAGGTTTTCCTTCTTTGTCTTCACAAAAAAATCCATTCTTAATTACAATGCAGAAATGGTTTAAACACTCACATAAGTATACCAGGCCAGCAGGATGGACTGTGTTGGAGAAAGAAGGGGAGTCCACACACAGATAAAGCATTCAAAATTATTATGTTTTTTACTGAAATAATCAAACTCATCAAATAAATAATGTCATTAATCAGTATGAGGATAATTGGTCATGTCTGAAATGTGTGGATGAGCGAAAGTGTTGTATGTTGGTGGGGATACATGCTCCAAATCAAGGAAAGGAAGGATGACAAAGGAGTAGTAGGCACAGCTGAGAGAAATAGAGGCAGGACTTTATGCCTTCTGATGGCCCCACATAGCTGGGCAGGTAAAACAGACTACCCCTCCAAGCCCCACCCGCATGCCATCTCCAGATACCTGCAAGCATGAGGAAAACACATGACTAAGAGACTGAAACAAGCATGACATGCAGGCAGAGCGGGACACAATGGTAAATGGACTGTGTTTATATAGCACATTTTCAAGTCTTCTGACCACTCAAAGCCCTTTTTAATTACATGTCACCTTCACCCATTCACACAGCTTTCATACAATGGTGGCACAGCCACCAGGAGCAGAAAATTAATAGTGGACTAGGCCTTAATGTCTCGTGATAAATCATCCTTAAAACAAGACTTGCAACCATCATATTTTCATTTTTAATTTGTATGCCTTTTATTTTCTTTTTGTTTATATTACCTTAAATAGGCCTTCTAGCCTAACTTTACAAACTTACACCTGCTCTGTCTTCGGAGAAATAAATGACACCCAATGACTTCCGGGGGGGATAGGATCCCAGTGTGTCAGGGCGCCAGTTCCCCCGGCAGTTTAAGCCTATAGCAGCATAACTAAGAGCTGGTCCAAGCCTGAGCCAGCTCTAACTATAAGCTTTATCAAAAAGGAAAGTTTTAAGCCTAATCTCAAATTTAGAGAGGGTGTCTGCCTCCCAGACCCTGACTGATAGATGTTTCCAAAGGAAACGGGCCTGATAACTGAGGGTTCTACCTCCCATACTACTTTTAGAGACTTTAGGTACGACCAGCAGGCCTGCATGTTGGGAGCGTAGTGTTCTAGAGGGGTAATAGGGCACTATGAGCTCTTTAAGCTACAAAGGTGCCTGATTATTAAGAACTTCGTAGGTCAGAAGAAGGGTTTTAAATTATATTCTAGATTTTATGGGGAGCCAGTTTAGAAAAGCTAACACTGGAGAGATGTACTCTCTTTTCCTAGTTTTTCTTTCTCTAATGTAATGTGATATTTGCTTTCAATTTATACCCTAATCATTTTCAGAGAACTATCAAAAAGCTGCATTCACTATGCAAGATTCAGATAGAAAAACTATGATTTATTATATCTTTCTTTCTTTTTTATCAGAGAACCTGACAAAGTTAGGGTTTGCTGACTGCTCCCAGTGTCATTTATTCTAAAGTGTTGAAATGCAGCTATCACTTTATGAAAAGAAGCTCTCCAGAGAGGCTGGTGTAATTCAGATTTCAGGATGATTTATAGTTGAAAACGCCCTTGTGAGCTGCAGAGCCCCCATAGTACTTTATGAGGCTTTCTATGTCTTTAACACTATACCTAACCACATTTGTGTGATTGTTAACCAAATGGTTTAATGACGGTGGAACAGATGGGTATGACACACATCTGTGGAATCCAGTGATGTGAATCTTTGTCTAGCCTGTCTAACTACGCTTTTGTCCTACTAACACTCAAATGAAACCAGTCTTTGTGTTCAAACATTGTTCTAATGCCACTTCCAGAAAAATTAAACTCACTTCTCCTGCAGCATCTAATCAGGGCGAGCTAAATCAATGGTGCTGCCCCAACCTTTTTACACGCACAGTGACACATTGGATACTGTCTATTGGCAGGTAATTGGGTTTTCAGGCCCCTAAACTAATTTCTTTTTCTAATAGGGACACTAGCAGGAAGAAGATAATGTCATGTGAGTTGCTTGTAACACAAACAAAAGAGCTCAGGATGAAATGAAAAGGGCTGCTACTCCAGGAATATGAGGTGCCAGGAGATTTACTTTACTTAAGTCACATGTATACATTTCCTGCAGCCTAAAACACCTTAAAGCTCCTGTGAGGACTTCTAAGCTGGTTATAACACATATTGTAATGAAAAGAAATGCTTCTTTATGAGCTACAAAAATCAAACAAGACCATCATTGAAAGAATTTACTATTTCTGTTAAGTTATTTTTAATGGCTGGAGCCACTGCTGCACATTAGGTATTCACAGTGTTCACAAAGTGTTATTCACTAAGCAGTCTCCCTTTTACATTTCCAAAAATAAAGATTTTGAACTAGAGATATATTTTTGTGTAAAGAGAAAGTAAAATGGGATTTTTGTCATGAAAAATAACACTTCTTACAGGAATATCAGCAAGTTGATAAGATGCACTGTTTTGTCTACAAGAGCGCCAAAATTTACACAAACTAAAAATGAAATGAAACACCTGGAAGCTCAAGTGAGGAATATGTAAGTGTTTATGAAATCAATAAATACTTATTATTTAACCACCAAAACAATAAAACAAGATTATCAGCAACAAAATGGACAGTTGGATTTTGTTATTTTCAAAGCTTGTAAACACTCCCACAGGATTGGCGTCAGAAGAATAGACTGTATAATTAGTAGCGTAGTATCCGTGACGTCACCCTTCTGTTTCTGAAATGTTTTGAAGTCAATCATCGGCGGGAGCCATATTGAAAATACTGAACTCAACCTAACTGCTGTCGTGTGAAGTAAAGAGGTGGGTCTTTAGCCTCCTCGCCAACAGCTACAGAGTTCCTGCCTGTCAGTCAAGTCAGCTGTGCCTCTCATAATAGAAAACTTGTAATCTTAATATCTTTGAAACAGCTGTGTTATGAAAACATTCACCCCTGTACATTGTGTGCTGATGAAGAAATGAGCAATTCAGACTATACTAATTTTTTTGTACCAGGCTATGAACATGTTTATTTCTGTTGTAACGGTCAGCTTTTTTGAATTGGTGTGTATGTGGTTTCCAGTACATCTGGAGCCAGCCTCAAGTGGACACTGCCGTTTTTAACACTTCTGCATTGGCTTCAATTCTCGCGGCCGGAGGTTGCCACTTGGTCAGAGGAGATGATTTACAGCACAGGAGATGATTTACAGCACAATGATGAAGAGCTTTTTTCATTCTCCAGTGAGTGATACTTTTGACAGTCAAAAGAGAGATGAATGATAGTTTTTGTCTGAAGACACTACCCACACTATTGTTTTGTTTCTAGGTTTCTCTGTATGTCCTCTCTGTTTTTTGTTTTGTTTTTATTTATTGTCATGTGACGCGTGTTGCCTTTTCGCCCAGGTTGTTATTGTAAATGACAATTGGTTCTCAAAACTAAATAAAGAAATAAACACATGTACAGCAAAGTAAGTTAGAAGTACAGCTTTGTCCACAGTGGGCCCCAAAATTGCCCTTCAAAATAATAGAATCCCCAGTTGTATTTCTACCTACACATAATGAAAGAGTTGCAGCATTCAGAGCCTCTGAAGACTTTTTGTAAAACTCACTTTGAGCTATTTGCATACAAAATTCAAATTACACACTTATATAATGTGGGCCTGTTATAGATGAGCTGTTTCATCTCTTTGTTTTCAAACAAAACCCCTACATAATTACCAGCTTATTTTAATGTACTTTTTCAATTCACCTAGCATTTTTCACAGAGAGGTTACACTGATTTTTTAATGTTGTGTTGATTGCCTCTGAAAGCTCTGACACTCACAGCTCTCCTCTTAATGGCGGCTTGTAATCTGGCTACTTATTGACATGTTTAGCTTCTCAGAGGAGAGCCATTACATGCTCTCTGCAGGGTTAAACTCAGCCCTGTGGTGTTAAGCAGCTTCAATCATGACTGGTGCAGCTGTGCCTTTTGATCCAGGTATGCCACCTCAGCGAGGCTGTACAAGGTCTGGTTTAAAGCACCAGGCATCTCAGGTCCTTGCTACAGTCACTGATGGAGTGATCCATCATGTCTCCTGGGGGATGATTTTTTTTCCAGAGGGATAATATGGAAAACATTTTTTTTGTGCCAGTCATTGCTCAGCTACCTCTCACTTTGCAGTTTGATGATGGAAAACACCTCTGGTTGGTCGATCTGAAGGTTGTTTGCTGCTCGTTTTCACATAAGTGAACCTCCATTAAGTCCTGCAATACTTCTTATATAAACCCTTCTAATAGGAAATAAAAAACATTGACTTAAGTATCATTATTTTTAATTGTCATCTTGTGGATTTCAAAATTCTAATCTAATATTATATTCTGCAGAATGGAATCTCTAAGCAGGCTATTGTAACTGAATGGCCTTGTTTTCTCCAGTGCATTTCCCCCCTCTCAGCTCCTTTTTCTTGTATCGTCATGTTCCTGTAAAATGATTAATGGTTGATCTAACTCCCATTGTATCTCCCTTGCACAGAGACACCCCAACCCCCAACTTTACACTGCTTGACAACCCTACAGTGCATTTTGCATAGTTTATGCAATCAGATCTACAATCAGCTCCTTGGTCTTTGTCACATTGAGCTGGAGATGGTTCTGCTCGCACCATGTAACAAAGTTGCCCACCACTGCCCTGTACTCAGCCTCCTCACCCTTCCTGATGCATATACTATACTACTATATATATATATATATATATATATATATATATATATATATATATATATATTTATGGCAAGCCGTTCAGGAAATTAATATATATGGAATGAAGTCTGAATATATGGATTGAAAGTCTGAATATATTGAATGAAACTCGATATATATGGAATGAAACTCGATATATATGGAATGAAGTCTGAATATATTGAATGAAACTTGATATATATTGAATGAAGTCTGAATATATGGAATGAAACTTGATATATATGGAATGAAGTCTGAATATATTGAATGAAACTCGATATATATGGAATGAAGTCTGAATATATTGAATGAAACTCGATATATATGGAATGAAGTCTGAATATATTGAATGAAACTTGATATATATGGAATGAAACTCGATATATATGGAATGAAACTCGATATATATGGAATGAAGTCTGAATATATTGAATGAAACTTGATATATATGGAATGAAGTCTGAATATATTGAATGAAACTTGATATATATGGAATGAAACTCGATATATATGGAATGAAACTCGATATATATGGAATGAAGTCTGAATATATTGAATGAAACTCGATATATATGGAATGAAACTCGATATATATGGAATGAAGTCTGAATATATTGAATGAAACTTGATATATATGGAATGAAACTCGATATATATGGAATGAAACTCGGAATATATGGAATGAAAAATCACGTCATGTATGGCCTGCGCCATCTTGTCTTTCTGGGGTGTGATCATAGGGGTGTGATTTTGTTTTCCGGTTAGACGTAGCTTTTAGTAATGCAACCATGAGGGAGGCACGAGATGTTTTCACTGCAATTTTAATTAATGAAGGGGTTATCAACCCTTTGGGTAATGCATGTGCTGTTAAGTCAATCCGTATAGGAAAAAGGAACCCACCCCTCCTCTCTATTAAGTTGGTTTCATCCAAAAGTGATGATCGGACCGTCTGCATAGAGAGACGAGAGGAACACGAAGCAGTGGGCTGCAGAAGCATTTAGGGGGGTAGTAAACAAGTGAAAATACGAAAATATTAAATATCACAGGTTATACACACTTCTACAAAGGCTAAAGATATTGCCCCTTCTTTATTCAGGTGGTTCAGTCCTCTAGTTCGCTAGCTAACTTTTGTTATGACTTGTGATAATGTAGCATCCTGTTCAATGTTAACAGGTGGAGCTCATACCTGTGTGCATCATCTGACAGTGAGTGAGTGTAATGAAAAAGTACGACCAAATTACCACAGGTTACAGAGGTAGAGGAAAATGTGTCCCCTCAGAAACACTAAAAAGAAGTGCAAAAGGTTATTTTCAGAGAGACATTAATAAAAGATGAGTCTCTTTGATGACAATAAAACAATACGATTAGAAGTGGTGTTCAGAGTACTTATTTAAGCTTTCATTCAATATATTCAGACTTCATTCCATATATATCAAGTTTCATTCCATATATTCAGACTTCATTCCATATATATCGAGTTTCATTCAATATATTCAGACTTTCATTCCATATATATCAAGTTTCATTCCATATATTCAGACTTTCATTCCATATATATCAAGTTTCATTCCATATATTCAGACTTTCATTCCATATATATCGAGTTTCATTCCATATATTCAGACTTTCATTCCATATATATCGAGTTTCATTCCATATATTCAGACTTCATTCCATATATATCGAGTTTCATTCAATATATTCAGACTTTCATTCAATATATTATTTCCTGAACGGCTTGCCATATATATATATATATATATATATATATATAATACGAATAACACAATTAAAGCATTCCAAACAGACATTCATGCATTAAATGCAAAGTTAAATGCAAAGTTACTGGCAAACAGTATGACTGAAAGGATGCCGAACAATCAGACACCTGTTTACACTCTGATTTGCACTCTGAACCCTTTTTAGTTTGGTTGACTTAGAAGTCAAGATATATGGGGAGGAAAATAGCATGATCATGATTTTGACCTCTTTTTTGTTTAAAGTTAGTCATTCCCCCTCTCCATTGTAACGGTAAGTTTTTTAAATGACAAAATGTTATTTTTTACTTTTTAAAATAAGTAAAGGAATTGGATAAGTCAGGAATTTATTTTCATCTTCAGACTTATTAAAGAAATTACTTCATTAATAAAAGTATAGTTTAAAAGTGGTTTACTGTGTTTTTTTCTGAATCAGTGGAAATATCTTTGATTTAAACAGGTGCCACAGTCCCTATCAATTAAATACCTTTGGTCTTGCCGCTAAAAGCACAAAGAATTGTGCATCATTTGCACCTTCTGTCTGCTCCACCTCAAGGTCTAATTCACAAAGTGAATACACTAATGAAATTCAAGTGCGAAAACACCCACAAAGTTCTGCAGCTCTATGCAGTTTGCTTCACTTTTGCACCTGACTATTACTGAGATGAGCTGTCAGCAGTTCCTCTCCGCTGTGCAGAGCTGCATTGTAGGCTCTCATCCTGATGTCACAAAATTCTATCCACATATGTGATAAGCCGAATAAAGAGAAAAACGTTCGACATTTCATTGTGAAGTCAATTCATGACTGATGTGACACAAATTTTATACCTTATATACAGCTGACTCCCTGAGGCAGATTGAAATAAAAAAGTTATCCATTGGTGGAATTGTTGTCATTATCACTAAAAAGTGTGAGTGTAACAATGCAGCAGGCGGTAAAATGTCACTCTACTACTTCAATGTAGCCAATGTAGCAACCGTGTTTGTGAGTTAGATGTTTTTGCAATCATTTTGTTTCCACAGTGATGTTTATATTAACCTTTCGTAACATTTCACTTTTCCCTTCACAATAAAAGGAATTGTCCAAATCACTGCACCAGATTGTGATTTATGAGTAAGGTATACTTGTTCATAAGTGAATTAGAATTCAGTCGTGTTGAAAACGTTATTGGCTCTTCATGGTTTTCTTATGCTACATCCCTCCAGTAAGTTTATCAAAAGCAAACTGTGATTTTTCTCTAATCCCTAGTACAGCCAACACAGCGTCGTTTGGATTCCTCTTTTATCTTTTACTTGTTGTAACTTGTATCTATGTGCCCAGCCCCCAAGGTGTGTGGGGTTTGAACATGTCATGGCTTACATAAAGTTGTGTTTTCTTTATGTAAGTACACAGAAAAATAAGTAATGCAGAACATTTGTGCAACTTTGACCCAAGTCTTTAGCAGTGTCATTTTGCAGTTCAATGACAGAAGAGTGCTTCTCTGTAGTAAGTGCATTGGATATCATCATTTCATAACTTCTGAACACCTCTTTCCTTGAAAAGCTGCCAGTTCGACAGAACCAGCAGTGAAATAAACAGAACTCAGATATGTATCTGTTTAATTTCCTCCTACCTCCAGCGCTTGTCCTTCAGGTCCAACGTCTACACATAAATGAAAATTGTTTTCATCTCAAGCCTCTCCTCACCTAAAAACAAGACGCTTCAAACCATCAGTTAATGCTGCCGCTCACTTCCTGTCACTCTTAACGGCTCTGCTGTCACTTACTTTATGCATTATTGAGTGCAACTCAGGAGTGGCACGCATGCATGTCAAACAGTAGCAAATTTAGTGCACTATATAAGACAGCACAGCATTTAAAAGGTATACAATGACATAGCATGATGAAGCTGAGGGGAAAAACGTGTTTCTTTAATATTGTTCCTGCATGAACATCATTTTAGGCCAAAGATCAATACATGACACGTTACATGTTACTTAAACACTTTGGTTAATGGAATACATATCAGATGTTTTACAGTTTTGTATGCTCATTTTAAATTTGATATCAGCAACACATAAAACAAAAAGAAGTAATGCTAAATATCTCGACTGCAGCAGCTCTCTCTTCGTTGTTCTTTTTTCTGACTTTTTTTCATATCTGTTTAATTATCTTTGCATTTGGAGCCTGTCATGACTTTTAATGACTCATTTGTTGGCCATGGACACCAAACTGGCTACGTTTGCAGCTGTGATTTTGCTATTTTTGATCCTGTGTGTGTCCGGAGATCCTGTGTAACCATGGTTGCATTGTTTACATACGAGATCAGCTGTTAGAATCCCGTAGTGCGTCGATGCTAAACGATACTAGACCCAATGCTCCCCGTGAGCTGAGGAGGAGGAGGCAAGTACGTTCTGGTACTGAGGTGCAAGCTAAAAAAGACGACATCGACCTGTCCTTCCACCCACCGTTATGGGGAATGTAAGATCTATCTACGATAAGGTGGACAAGCTAACCCAGCACCAGAGGGAATACTGGCAGAGTAGCATCATGCTAACAGAGCTAACACCGGACATGAACGCCACATTGGAAGGATTTCACCTGCTGTGGGCGGACAGGATACAGGAGAGCAAGACTGTACTAACCGGTGAAGAAGGCCAGCTCAGACCTGGACCCTGTGGAGGTGGTGGCTGACAGGAGAATTATGGCCAAGCTGTCGTCTCTGATGGACATTTTTTTTCTATATAAATTCTTGTATTGTACACCTTTTTGTTTGCTGCTGTAACTCCATGAATGTCCCCGTTGTGGGAGGAATAAAGGAGTATCTTCTCTTATCTTATCTCTTATCTTAATTTGCAGCTACTTGTTTAATCTTAGTCACAATCTTGAACAAGTTGTCAGTACCTGAAGTCATAGTAATTTGATAACTAGTTCATGATGAGTAACAGGAACTAATGGTGCATCCTACATGAATTCAAACAGAAATTCATCATGAGTCATGCATTACTTCCACACAAAGTAAGCATTAATTTGCTACCAAATTGGTTGGTTGCTTCATTGTAGATGTTCCTTATTTCGAATAAAAAAATAAATAAATTCCGTACTTATTTTTGTGCATTGCCTTTACACTGCTTGGCAGTACCTGCACCCAAATTGACTTGAACCACTCTGTTACTCTTACTGATCTTGTTTCCTCTTGTCTAGATCTTTGCTTGTGTTGTTCTTGTTCTTGTATGTACGTCGCTTTGGATAAAAGCGTCTGCTAAATGACATTGTAACATTGTAACATTGTAACATTGTAACAAATGTGTAACCTTATTGTTAAATGTTACCCATTTTCTTTGCACAGGATATCTCAACGTTTTCTTTTTAAGAAAACTCTTTCGTAAGCATTCACATGGAGTCATTTAGACATAAGGTGACTCTTCTTTTGTCACTCTTGTATCAGGATGTCCCTGACACACATAACTAGTTGACAGTTATGTCAGGATAAATTACTCACTCTTTATGACTGTCAGGCAGTATCTGTGAAGCCTCAGCTGCTTGGAAGTTGATTTGGTCTCTGGGGTAAAAGTTGCAATAGAGTGGCACGAGATGCTGGGATGGCCACAAACAGTCAAAAGGATGACCAACTTCTTTGAAAAAAATAAAATGATATATACACTGAACAAAAATATAAACGCAACACTTTTGTTTTTGCTCTAATTTTTCATGAGCTGAACTCAAAGATCTAATACTTCTCAATGTACTCAATGTACACAAAAGTCCACAGGATGTGTATGCGCCGCGTTATGGCTGCGCAGCGTGTTTGCTCGGGCCCTGGTCCACAGGACGCGTGATGGGAGTGTAGCGCAGCTCAGAGCAGGCAGGATCAGCTGGGTCCAGGTACAGGTTCAGCATTTTCATCCTAACATATACAAATACTCTCTTAAATATTTTTAGGTTCATTAAATCCAGATTAATCTGGGCTTATGTTTTTAAACATTGAAATACATTGTGTGTGCAGAATTTTCTGATGTAACAGAACTGGGTGATATTCATTTTGAAAACAGAAACACAAAAATAATCACATCAAGATGCGTACCAGAGGAAATAATGCATTAAAAGCTTTTATCGCCAAAAACTCAATGCACACTAAAACATTTTTTAAAATGATGTTGAAATGTGTGAACTTTAGTCAAACAAGGAGCATGAAACACATTTTTGATTTATTTATATTTATTTATTTTTTATTTGATAGCTGATAAGACAGAAATGTAAGTTATGCAACTTTAACTGCAAACATACATGTTCAATGAAAGAAAAAGGGGGACGGACAACACATGCAAAGGGAACTAGGGGTATGGGGGGGGGGGGGGGGGGGGGGGGGCACACATGAACAGGGGATTAGGGGGGTATGGAGTTTAGAGTTAGGATTTGACATTTTGGGGTTGATGGGAGTGAGAGGACGATTGAGGAGTTGAAGGGTCTTGGCTGTGGGTGTCAGAGGTCTGAGAGGGAGTCCCTGTATCTCGTTTAAAGAACAGCAGGAACCTTTTCTTAAAAGACTTCTTTGGTGGTCTCCTAGCCTCCTCTACCTGAGTTTCTAGGCTCCTCAGTCTGTCCATTAAACTGTCATTAATCTTTGCTCTTTCTTCTTGTTCTTCCTCCAGAGACTTATTAATGGCGGCTAAAGACTCCATGAGAGAGGCCCTCTCCTGCTGCCACTGGACCTGGTGTTTTTGCAGGTCCTCTTTGGCCTGGTCCAGGGAGGCCTTCATCTTGAGGGTTTCATTCTGCTCTGCAAGTAGCAGTGATCTGTCCATATCCCACTCTCTTTTTTGTTTTTGGAGGTCCATTCTTGCCTGCTTCAGTGCATCCTGCATCTTGATGGTCTCTTTTTCATGACAGGACATGGCCTCCTTCCACTGGCATCTAAGATTATCTTCTGCCTGTTTCTGTGCAGTCTTCATCTTTTCCTTTTCCTCCATCTGCCCAACAAGAAGCTGAAACCGGTCCTTTTCCCACTGGCACCTCTGGGTCTTTAGCCGCTCTTCAGCTTGAAACAGGGAAGCCTTTATTTTGGATGTGGTCAATTTTTGCTCTTCTAGGAGAACAGACTTGTCATTCTTCCACTCCTGCTGCTGTTTCTTCAGTTTATCCTGAGCCTGGTACAGGGAAGCCTTCAACCTGCAGGTTTCCTCTTGTTCTGAGAGAAGATTTGATGTTTCCCTCTCCGACTCCTTCTTCTGGGTCTTCAGTTTCTCCAGGGCCTGGGTCAGGGCAGCCTTCAACCTGCAGGTTTCTTCTTGTTTGGAGAGAAGATTGGATGTTTCCTTCTCCCACTCCTGCTTCTGATTCTTAAGGTCTTCATGGGCCTGGTCCAGAGCTACCTTCAACCTGCAGGTTTCCTTTTGTTCTTCGAAAAGATGAGATGTTACCTTCCCCCACTGCTGCTTCTGTATCTTCAGGTCCACCTGGGTCTGGTACAGGGCAGCTTTAAGAGATTCGATCTCCTTCATTGCCTCGGCCAGGAGACATGAGTTCTTCTCCTGGCACTGGTGGTCCTTGTTGGCTGGGACCTCTTGGGTCTGGTTCGGTGCAGCCTGAATGGAACAGGTGTCCGGGATCCCCTCCGCCTGGAGACTGGCCTGATGCTTCTGGTTCTCCTTTGCCTGTTCCAGTTCAGCACGCAATTTGTAGATCTCTCCAAGGAGAATAGATCTGTCCTGTGACCACATGAGTGCCTGATTCTGCAGGACCTCTGCAACGTGAGACAGACCAACCTGCAGTCTGAGTCTCGGCTGGGCTGGATGTTCATTTGTCTCTGTTTGCTTCTCCTTTTCGATGTCAAGGGCTTCCATGGGTTGGCTGATTTCAGTGACAGCCACCTCTGCTGTCTCCTGCTCATTGGAAACCTTAACAAGGTCCAGATCCATGTCTGAGGTTGCCGTGTTTGAGGTTGCCATGTCTGAGGTTGTCCTGTCTTTGTGATTTTCTGGCACTTCTTTTAGCTGCTCTTCCTCATGCAGCAAGGCAACCTTTTCCCTCACAGATGGCCGTACTTGTTTCTTTTTGAGTATGAGCGATGGTGATCCAGGCTCAGGGATCTGAACCTGAGCCTGGCTGGAACATAGCTCATTGTCCCCTTTCGGCTCCTGCAGAGATTGCCTTTCTAAAGGCTGCTGCAGGACAGGGGCGGTTGTTTTCCTGTTCTTTCCTTTCTTGTTGTTCTTTCCCATCTCGACAATAATGTGTTCTGGTGAACTGTTGTGTATGTGTGTATGTCTCTGGCTCTGGTGGCTGGACTAAAATGACTGCAGGTTATAGTCTAGTCTATAAGCATTCTGGAGGGGCACTGTTCAATTGTGACATCACAGTTCAGGCAATAGAATGCAATCATAGACTGTATAAAATATGGACGTAGTATCCGTGACGTCACCCATCTGTTCCTAAGAGCTGTTTTGAAGCAAATCGACGGCAGCAGCCATATTGGTAATGCGGAACTCAACTAGGCAGAGTGTGACATAGTGTGAGTCTCTTAGCCAATGGCTGTGTGTTCCCGACCGGGAGTCACGTCAGTCATGTCCTTATTTGGGCGAAACTCATAATCTTAATATCTTCTTAACCGTCACGTTAGAAAAAAATTCACCCCCGTACAGTGTGTGCCATTAGAGAGATTAGCGTTGTAGGGCCAAGCCGTTTTTTGAACCAGGCTGTAAACATGTTTATTAATGCTGCAAAGATCGTCTTTTTCCCATTCATATCTATGTGGTTTCCAGTGTTTCTGCAGCCAGCCTCAAGCGGATTTTCGATGTATTGCAGTTTATATCACTTCCACATTGGCTTCATCGTTTGAGACCGGAGTTTGCCGCTTGAATGCAATAGATCCCAGAATGAATAAAGTCTGCCATTTTGTTTAATTTTTATGTTTTAAAATTAAAAAACACAATGGCAGACTTTATTCATTTAATGAATCTGTTTATACAGGCTGTGTTTGTATGCATTATATACAATCCATATGTTCAAATTAAATTTCAGGGTTTTTTAGTTTACTTCTGTTTTTAATATCATATCCCAAATACAAAAAAAATCCTCATTGAATAAACATACATTTGAAAAAGAGGGTATTTTATTTTGTAAGGTTTCCAGCTCTGAACTGAACATTTAGACTGAAGCATCTCCTTGGATGCACAGTGTATGGGCTATATTTTGTTTTTTTCCAAACCTTAACCCTTACAACATTTTCAGGTCCTCACTGCAAAAAAATGCATGTCCTTCCTTTCAAAATATTTTGGAAAAGGCAAATGACCTGACAGACTGAGTTATACTTCACTCATTTAAAACATGTGATTCAATGCCAGACAATGATCGATCAATCAATCAAGCAATCACTCAATCAATCAATCAAAAAACGATGAATCAATCAATCAATCAATCAATCAATCAATCAATCAATCAATCAATCAATCAATCTGACATGACTAAAGATGCAACTTCAAGACAGGATACGACTCAGTCTTATCTTATCTTAATCCACAATGAGTAGAGCACTTGCAGCATTTAGCGAGTTACAGTGGCAAGGAAAAACTTCCTTTTAACAGGCAGAAACCTTGAGCAGAACCAGACTTGTGTTAGACAGCCATCTGCCTCCACTGGGATTAGGAAAAGGAATAGAACAAATACATTGTGAAAGTATGCCTCATGGGATCAGCTCTTAATTCTGAGGGTGTCATCATTGAATAGCACATTCAACACTCACTTCATAATCATAAGTTGGAGCAAAAATAGATAGAGATCACCTAATGCAGATTTTTAAGACAAGTAACTGGATGTGTTTCTGGCAATACAATAATGTGATGTAATTTATTTCTACCTATTTTATAGCACAGAAAATTATCCCCATAACAAATATCAAGTACATTATCTCAGCATGCTCAAATCTAGATACTGTCCTGCTGGGACTTTTTAACACTTTTTAAAACCAACCAATTAACCAACTGAACAAATACAACTAGAATAAAAACTGATGTGTGAGTCAGGTGCGCACTCCACTGCATCTCTATTCTCTGATTGCAGAGTGGAGTAAAGAGGGGAAAGGACCGTTGGGAGTGGAGAGCAAAAGAGGAAGACATCAAACAGGCTCAAGTGAAGGGAGAGAGAGAACGAGAGAGAAGGAAAGAAGGGGAGACCTCATTTCACCAAGAGAGCCCTCCAATCTCTCACGCTGACTCCCAGCACAATTAACAACACATCCTTCTGCTCCCACACCAATCCCTGGTTCCTGATTTGTTAGACTGTGCTAAGATTTAGATTGATACTCCGCTTGGGGGGGGGGGGGGGGGGATAAATGGTTACAAATGACTCTGACCCATCTCAACAGAACTGCACTAAAGCAGAGAGGAGCCAGGTGGAATCACTTGGTTACACTGAAGTGGGAAGGAGAAGGGGTAAATAGGCTCTGCTCACTGAAATTCACTCAAATCATTTGCTTACAACATTTTATTAAAGTTTGTAGATGAGGAAACCAGACAGGGAGCAAATTTATCAAATTGTATCCATTGCAACTATTACTTGTCTAACACTTTCCCTCAGGCAAACTTAAAGTAGAACAATCAACTTTTTGAGGATTTACTCTGTCCTTGTTTGAAGCATGTAACTCTTCCTCACCATTCCTTTGAACCACTAGAACTGGGGCTGCTTCCTCCCCCATGACATCATGATTGGCACTGCCTGCCTCACTTAAGGCTGATTTATACTTCTGCGTTGAATCAACGGCGTACCCTACGCCGGGGGTCCGTGTAGCTCCCATACCTACGCCGAGGCCTACGCACATAGCTGACGTGCACCTCCTCCAAAATGTAACTCCCCGTAGAGCCGACGCGGACCGCAAGCTCTGTGATTGGTCCGCTCGGCTTTTCCCGCATTTACAACACTTCCGGGATCCCGGACATCGGCCGCACATCGGCCGTGTATTTCATCTCCTCTCTATTCTTCATGTAATCATGTCTGTATGATAAACAGCAACATGTATCAGCTGTAGATTAACATAACACGCTCTGAAACTCTGTGGAAAAGTAAACAAAGATCGTAGAGGGACCGGAAGCAGGCGGCCGGCTATCAGAGAGACCGCACTGCCCTCAGGCGTTTCGGCGGAGAATTGCTGCGCAACACGGACACACCGACGCACAAGTATGTGGGGCTAATGTCCACTTCAGCCCCTGCTGTGTATGGGAGACGCAGAAGTATAAATCAGCCTTTATTCTGAAGAAAAAAAAAACATCATTACCATTTAATTAAAGGAACATCATGTTAAGTAAGCCTTTATCCATCTGGAAATGCATGCAGACATCCATTGAGTAGTTTTTTCATCATGGCAGTCAGCTTGACTGCATTGAGTCTTCAAACTCAAGGTACATGTATTATGAGTCAACGAGCCCTTGACCTGAGATGTGTGGGCCCTACTTTTTGTTCTTTCAGGAGTTAAGACACACTGAACATTAAGGCAGTTTTTTTGTAGTTGTTTCTTGTCTCTTGTAGTCTTTGGAGCATTTTGTATTCAGTAAGGGGCTACAAAATGACCTATGTGTGTCTCTCTGTAGTTGTTTCATTTGTCTTTGTTATCATGGAAATCTATTTGCAATGGTTATGCATCCTAGTTTCATGTTTCATAGCAGGCATTTGTGTTTTTTTTTCCTTCTGTCAGTGATTGTTTACGAGTTTTTTGATACTACTTTGCAGCCATTTTGGGTCTCTACATGTCTTTTTGGGCATGGGGCTTGTTCTTGGTCAATAAGTCACTTAATTGTTTTTTGATCTGTAAGTTGTAGTTTTACCCTTTTTAATTGAGCTTGCTTTGCTAGTATATTTTCCTGTTTGCAGTCACTATATAGTGTGTCTCTCTGAGGACATTCTGAATGTGAAAACCAGAAAGGATTCCAGAGAACATGTCCATGTGCCCTGGCAGGGCTATTTAATACATATTTGAAAAAAAAAAGTTTATGATTGTATTTTTTTTCTTTGGAGTATTTCTGGTAATTATTCATATCTACTGTATCATATCTAACAATCTCTGTTTGTAATGATAGAAAACACATTTTAGAAAAGTATGTATAAAAGTTCTGTGTCTATTTGTAGTTATTTAGCTCATCTTTGCTATTATTAAGCGTCTCTTGGAAGTGTAAGTGCATCTTAGTTTTATATTCCATAGTGGTCATTTGTATTTTGTGCGTCTGTCTGTTTGTTTGTGTGTGTGTGTGTGTGTGTGTGTGTGTGTGTGTGTGTGTGTGTGTCAAGTGATTCGGTCAAGATCGTTGCTTCATTTGTTTCATTTTTTCTGTGCATCTCATTATTATTATCATTATATATTATTATTTTATTTGTATATGTATATGTATAATTATTATTATTATTATTATTATTATTATTATTATTATTATTATTATTATTATTATTAATATTATATTAGTCATTGGTTTATAAGGAAGTAGTTCAGCCCCTTTTCTTTGTGATCTTTTCCTAAATCTTTGTGATGATCTTGTGGATCTTTATTTTTTGTATTTATCTAATTATTTGGCATCCAATCTCACTGTTTTGTCATCGATTTATGTCTTTTTGAGTGACATCAAGCATGTTTTTCCAATGATTATTCATCATTGATGATAGAACACATCATTCATGCACTAGAGTACACAAGTTATTTCTTGTGTCAGACACTGTAAAACTTTGCATGAAGTCCTTGTAAGTTGTTAAATATTTTTTACCCCTCACCCCTAATCATTTCTTTTATAAGAGAGCAAATGCATATAGTGTCTCTGTTACAGCCATGAGGTTAATACTACAGTCAAAGCAAGAATCATCAGAGTAAAAAATTGTGACAAGGACGAGAATATTACTAGGATTTTCACTCAGCTTATAAATGAATGCCCTCATTTTATAATTGTTGATATGGTGGAGAGGTTCTCAAGCAATTGGCAGGTACTATGCAAAAAAAGCAATAATTTAAAGTGGTCATGATAAGAGTCTCAATGGAGGCACAATGATGATAATAGCACATGCTTCAGTGCTTGAAGGGGCCTTCTTCAAATGTCACATCAGCTCCTTGACAAATATTGTGGGCAGCTGAAGTGAGTGCTTTGCTTACAGTTCAAGAATATTATTCATAATGACAAAACTGTTATACTCCAATACTTCACACTAATGAATGTGCTCCAAGTGCAGCATTTTACCCATATCCTTTGAGGTTTGGAAAGTAAAATTCTTGCAGGTTAATTCACCAGAGAAAATAAAATGACCACCTCTGCAAGTGTAAAGATGCTAATAGATGTAGGCTACCCGTGATGTGATCTGTGTCTAAGGGGCTAGGTCAAAAGCTCACTAGTTGTGCTGTTTTTGCAAGAAAATAGAAATAACAGACTTTTGTTTGAATCTGTCATAATTAGCACAATATGTTTATTAATATCTTCACAAAGAAAAAAAAGAAAAAACAGTTATTACACTTATATTTAACCTCTACGCCAGTGTTTTTCAATCTTTTTTGAGCAAAGGCACATTTCTTACATTAAAAAAATCCGGAGTCACACCACCAACCAAAAGTGTTACAAAATGACACATTTAGTCTTTCAATATATGAATCTATTTATCTGAGACAGGGACTTTGGCTACTTCTTTAACTGTGTCAGGGCGAAGCATCTTATTTACAATAACTTTTGCAGGTAGTATCAATGTCTCTGCCACAGTGTGTGGCTTTTTTTGATTTAGCCATGAGTTCAGCTACTAAGTAGCTAGCTTTGAGAGCTCTCGCAGACAACATTGTAGTTTTTCTCTTAAAAGTTGCCTTTTCCACCACACATATTACGCTCTTCATCCGGGTTAGAATTATGTCAAGGGCCCAGTTTGGAGTTTTCATTTTTCCTTTTTGAATATTCATCCATCGCTGTTGTCCGCCTATGTCTTGTCACATACACCTCTCGTGCGCATCATTAATTCTATCGTCTTAAATTAACAAGGTCATTACAGGTCAGTACATGGACGAGTATTGAATTACTCTGCCGGTCTCAACACTGCACAGACACACTACATGACAAATTATTTGCAGTATATGAATAATATTTTTTAGGACTAAGTAAGTGAAATTGGATTATGTCCCACGGCAGACCTGACAATCTGTCACGGCACACAAGTGTGCCACAGCCCAGTGGTTGAAAATCACTGCTCTAAGCCACTGCAACAGAACAAATACAGAGCAAATGAGGGAAAAAGTGCTGGTGAATCACTTATTATTGATTTACTCCCAATCAAATTTAATGTAGTAGCTAATGATGAGTAAATGATTAGCCATTTAAGAAAAAATATCATGAATCAATAAGCCCATCTCAAATAATTCCTCACAGAGGACTATAGTAGATAATTATGGGTAGGGAACAGACGCTGATGAATCATTACGTAATAATTGATTTAATCATCAATCTTACTAACCACTTTCTTCACGTGTCATTCCTGATTGAATCTGAACCACTCGGTGAGTTAATCTGCCAACAACCGCTTAAATTATACAGTAGAAAGTAGGGATGAAATATGGTTATTGCAGTCAAAGGGCAACAAGAAATACACTCTAATAAACCCACCACTTTCAGCTCCATAGCTCCAGAGGAGTGATGTATAGAATATCTAACCCTGACCCTAACCCCCTGCTGTGACTTAAGGCTGATTTATACTTCTGCGTCTCCCCTACGCAGCAGGGGCTGACGCGGACATGAGCACCCCATACTTGTGCGTCGGTGTGTCCGTGTCGCGCAGCAATTCTCCGCTGTATGCTGTTTATCATACAGACATGATTACATGAAGAATAGAGAGGAGGAAATGAAATACATGGCCGATGTGCGGCCGATGTCCGGGATCCCGGAAGTGATATACATGCAGGAAACAATGCCACCGAGCGGACCAATCACAGGGCTTGACAGGGTCCACGTCAATTCTACGCATAGTTACATTTTGGAGGAGGTGCACGTCAGCTATGTGCGTAGGCCTCTGCGTAGGTACGGGAGCTACGTGGACCCCTGGTGTAGGCTACGCCGTCGTTTCAATGCAGAAGTATAAATCAGCCTTTAGTCAACAGCACAGTGGATTCCACTTAGGTAGATAGAACAATAAACATTGCCTTCTCTGGTGCCCTTTCAAAGGAAAATGCATGAAAGTGCCCTCTAGATGCCCCACTTATGTTAAAAAAACCCATAAAAAAGTCCCCTCGATGCCCCGAAAATGCAATAAAGTGACCTCTGAAAGTTCCTTAAATGTATTACATGCAAAAAAGTGCCTTATCAATACCCCAAAAGTTTATAAAATGCAAGAAATTTCCTTTGGAAGCCCCTCAACTGTATAACACACATGAAAGTGCCCTCTGTATGCTCCTCAAATGTATTAAACATTAAAAAGTGCCCTCTGGATGCCCCTCAAATGTATTAAACATTAAAAAGTGCCCCCTGGATGCCCCTCAAATGTATCAAACATAAAAAAGTGCCCCCTTCTCAGATATATTAAACGTAAAAATAAAAACAAAAAGTGCCCAAAAGGTAGCTGCTCAAAATGTTCTGGGGGACCACCGTCTTGTTAACGCTGCCTCAATACATTTAAATTCACTCTAAACTGTGAATACCAGGTGTTTTAAAGGAGGTGGCCTTTTTTTTTTCCCACCCCTGCCCCTCAAATGGCCTAAGTACGCCACTGGATGGTAGTTCTCCACCTTTGCCCTGGTCCAAACAGTTTAAACAGTTTGCTCACCAACAGTGGAGGTTAGTATCTGAAACCAACAACGTTCCTCTGCAGAAATTGCAAAATCTCACTGTGTTTCTGTTAGATCCACGAACTCCAAGAAGTTCATACTGTCATGGAATTTTCATAGTCTTATATATATGTATTTAAGAATGTTTAACTCTTGTATCTGTCCGGTCTAAATGTCAGGGAAAGAGTAACTTCCTTCCGAGGTCAGCCGAAGCTACTGGGTGATAGGCGAGACAGGGTTACTGTAGTAATCATGGTCTTTCTCCCTGCTCCTGTCTTTATCTGTATGTTGTGACTGATTTAGGGCCTGATCTACTAAAATCCCAAATAACAAATGCAAAATTGCCAGTGCAAACTGAAATATTGCACGTGCTATAAGTGGGCATATTGTGGGTGATCTGCTGTGACTATACTTCAGATATCTTGCCATCTTCTTTTTATTTCATCGGTAGATCATCTTTTTTTTTCAAACAGCATTCACCTTTTTACAGATGGCCTCCCAAATTGCATTTCTCGTTGAGATGTCTCTGCTGGAGTTCACCAATGTTTTTATTTGCCTCCTCCACCAAGACCTCCAACTCCATGGCTTCAAACTTCATTTTTCGTTTACGGCCAGTCTGCTCTCTCATATTCTCCATGGAGACAGCACACGCAAAATCTTCACTAGAATAGGGTGGTCCGCACCACTTTTGCACTTGTTATCATTTGCGCACGCAGTCACGGTGGATCACCCGTAACACGTGCAATGTTTTAGTTTGCACACGCAATATAGCGCTTGTTATTTGACATCTTAGTAGATCAGGCCCTTTGTGTCTCCTGATCAGGTGGAACAGTTTACAGCTCGGTTTGAAGTCATTTGAAGGTGACTACTTTTTCTCCTGAAGGTATTTCCATCTTGTTTTGTTCACTTTTTCTCACTGAGCACAAAGCTTAGAGAGCCGAGGCAGAGAATAAATGATGTTTGTTGATCGTCCAGCAGTAATCACACTCATAGACTCAGCTGTTAGAGGGTTTTAATAATTCAGGGATCCAGTTAATTTGGAGTGCCCTAAATGCTCCCACATGCAGTCAACACATCTCCACTTCTGTTTCAACTCTCCTTCTCCATCCTGTGGGACTGTTTTTGGACATGCCTGTCAGTAAGCCCTGCAGCACCAGAGACAGGGGTGCTGAGGGAACACACCCACTGGAGACTGAAGGGAGAAGAAGAGGGGGAAAATAGACACAAGGTAGTCTGTCCTCAAAGACCGCAGCATCTCTTGTCATGCACAGCCAACTTTCAAAGTTACCCTTTCTGTTATTGACGTCATCCTAGCTATTCCTCGCTGCAGAATCAACAATGTGGTCTACAACATAATAAATCACAGCTGACTTTCCACGGCTTGGTAAGGTGTCATTTCAGATGCCACATTAGGAGGCAGGCTGGAGATTGACGAAAAGAGGATAGAGAGTGCTGGGATGTGTGGGTCTCAGAGAGTGTTCCTATTTTGAAGATCAGAGCTTGGGAGTATCAGTGATGCTTGAATTGGAGCCCTGGGGAGCCCAGGAGGAGTGACACAGAGGGGGGTGGGGGGTGGGGGGTGGGGGCAGGGGGGCAGGCTGGCCAGTGTTCAGAGACTTCCCCTGGTGTAATCAGAAATTTAATCAGAAAAACAGAGCCGCCTCGCAGCAGCAGTGATAAAAGAGGGATCAAAACCACAGCTGTTAATAGACTGGGTACACATGAATGAATGGGTACAAAAAGACTGCATTAGCATTGTGGGAAATAAACACTTAACATGCTTACAAATGTGTGGTCTTTGTCTGCATGTCTGTGATTATTAGTGGGTTTTTACATTTCAATTTACACATTATTCACTAACTTTGAATAAACTTCCATTTAAACACAAATACATTTAAATTACTCTCCTTTGTTATATGTGAGATATCCAAAAAGAACACGAAATTAATAAAGAAAAGACTTCTGAAAATATAAATATCAAGAACCTCCAAAACACACAAAAAAAATCCTACTACAGCATTTTGGCTACAGTTTGCTTTATTGTATCTAACAGACAAATAATTTCCTGAATTAAAAGCAAGTACTCTTTAAAAAAAAGAAAATTTAACAATTGCAGTAGCTAATTAAAATGATTTAGTAGCTGTTGTCAACAGAAGGAGTGCCAGTGCACAGTACATGTTAGACATGATTGGTGCTGGTCCTCTTTCAGTGTGGGAAACTCCCTCCTGGGGGTTTTATTATGGGGATACCATATATACACATGTCACACAAGTATATGGGAGATCCATAAATAGCAGAGAGAGTTCAAATGGATCATATGTGGATCTGTGCCGGGAAAACCTACTCATAAACCAGGCAGAGAGAAAATAGCAGGTGGCTGTATAGCATAAGATGACATGCTTTTTGATGGGGATATTCCAGTGCGACTAATTTGGTTCCAAGGGGAATTTATTTCTGACTGACTGACTACTTTAAAGTAAGAAACCCTCCAAAAGAAAAAAAAAATCCTATTTTATTAACTACTGCTGAACACAGGGTCACAGAGCCTGTGGGTAAACAATGTTGAATCGGTTTACCAAGTTTGATCAATATTAGCAGAGCAAGCACCATCGGCCTTCAGCTCTTCGTGCAGGTTTATATCCACATGCCTGTGCTGGTTATGCATAATGCTGGTGGAGTGGTTACATACCAGTTTAACCAGTTACGGCATACTTAGAACTTTATCTCCATGAGACATAACATATGACCAGCATTTTTAGACTACAATAAAATAAATGTTTATAATGTGTTTAACTGACAAGTGAGGATGATGACTTTTAATAATGTAGTCTACTAAACACCAACATCCAACCTTTTTACATATAAATATTACAGACAGCAAGATGAAGTTGTTTTCCTGGTGGGAGCACTCCATTTAAAGCCACTAAAGTTTTAGTTGCTGTGTTAAAAGACATTACAGCATTTTCTTGTTCTTTTCATCAGAAATCCCATGTCCAGGCTCTTCCCTGAAATCTTATCTCTGATAGTCTTTGCTAGAGGGCAAACAGGATCCAGATGTCCTAGTGCTGAGTGGAAGTCCATTAAGCTGTGTGATCAGGTACATCACATCAGTCAGTCGCTGCCTGAAGGGACTCAGAGAAACTGACAAAACACCCTCTCTGCTGGTACTATTCTTGTTCCAGGAAGAGATAATGAAACAAGATCAGAAGAGTCCATGCAGCAATCAGGAATAAGGAGCATTTTTTATTCCCTGTGTGTCTTTACTGCCTTGCGGAGAAAATGTAGCTGCTTCTGATTGATTTGTGTTATACAACTTCATTTTCAGCACAGCTACACTGTGAAAAAAAATCATGTTAGGATGAAAGAGTGGCTCCACATTCTGAGAAACACACTCATTCACCCGCAGTGTAGATGTGAAGATCCAAAGGCAGACACCAGGCTACAGTTAGCTTAGCTCTGTATGATTTCATGTAATGTCTTAATTATATTCTGTTCAACCAAATTGTTCTGTAACCCATCCAAACAAAAATGTTACAATTTGAAGGGATAGCTTTTTTTTTTGAAGTGGGCTTTGAGGTACTTGTCAATAGTAATTACCCACATGGGTAATTAGGGGCTGTAACTGAATTACAGCAGTTACAGAACTGCTGTAATTCTACCATGTAATTCTGATGATTATAAGAAACTCTGACCCAACCTGCGTTAGTGTACACTCTATTTAGGAAAATGGTTAACATTTTATTTTGCAGTCAGAAAGCCTTCTCGTTTTTGCATCATTTTAGGATGCAACACATGCACAAGGCCCTCCAATCTATCCCTTTATTATTGCTGTAACCATGAAAGAAACAGTGTGGTAATGTTGGCAGGAGGTGTATAGAAGTCTGTTATGTTTCGATAAACAAATTATATTTTGCTCTCTGTCCTACAGCTAGAGGTAAGAGACAATCAGCCCTGTCTCATCCAAATAGCATACATAAAAACAGAGGAAACGGCTAGCCTAGCTTCTTCCAAAGGAGTCGAATTCAGTTAGCTAACATGTCTACAGCTCAACAAATTGCATGCTCTTTCTTTTTGTCCTATGATATATCATAAACTGTATAACTAATGGATTTAGTAATTGTGACGTCACCCACCTGTCCCTGAGTACTGTTTTGAAGCCACTCGTCAATAGGTGCCATATTGGAAATGCTGAACACAACCAAACGTTGAAAAGGCCTTTAGACTTTTCGCTAACAGCTACAGGGTACCGCCTGTCAATCAAGACAGCCAAAACATGGCTCAACATGTTTATTATTGCTGAAAGATTGTCTTTTTGAATGGATGTGTATGTGGTTTCCGGTGTTTTTGTAGCGAGCCCCAAGCAGACGCTTGACGAAGTGCAGTTTTTAGCACTTCCACATGGGCTTCATATTTTAAGACCGGAGGTTGCCGCATGGGAAATATGCATCATAAAAAACCTTTACACACTTTTTAACACTTCTTTTGACAAATTTAACTAACTTTACATATTTGAAATAAAAAGCTTAAGATTTTGTTTTAAACTCAAGTCAGCCAGGCTCGTTGTTTCCTGTTTCTAGTGTTTATGCCAAGCTGAGTTTCTGTCTACATGCTTTAGAGTTACTGTATCTTGAAATCTACCACTTATCAAAATAATACAGAAATCATTTTTAAAACCTGTTACTTTGAAGGCAGTGCAATCTGTAACCTATACTTATCTTCAGCGTGGATAGTGTAGATATATCTATATTTCAAGTATTACATTTCACTTTCGCTTGTATTGTTTTCTGCCCTGAAGCTAGCCATATACTTTTGTTACATTGCAGAGGACTGAGACATCCATTCATCAAGAACACACAATTTTGTTTCTTTGCTTCAAATCCCGCCCTTGCAACAAAAACAGGTGAACTGTGCATTTCCTGAGACTTCCCTCTGCCAGGAGTGATAAATTGTAGAGAAAGGCGAGAACATTTTCTTTTGTTACCTTTTTCACAGAGGTTGGAGTCTGTGGTTGCAAACAGCATTACAGAAACTTCAATATCATGTTGTTGTTGTTGTTGCTGTTGGCTCTTGCCCTATATGTTAGCTTTATGTGGTACTGACTGTTCTTTCCTGAAAATGTTGCAATGCTCGACTGTTTTCCCTGACTTAAGTCATGGCAAAGACTGATGTTATGCTCAACTGAAAAAGTATCACTGTCTCATCATGTATATGCTTCGCCTGCATTTCACCTATTCGACAATTAACACTTCAGATGCTTATTTTTTCCGTCAGTTCATATTTTTCTCTCCTTCAGAAAAAACAGAGACCTAGCCTTATGGGCATACTTCAGAATAAGTAAAGAATTTGAAGCCAAATGTGCTCTTCATGGTGTCAATCTGACACAATGATGTCATTAAAAAAACATCCTATGACCCTCCTATAACATGTAAGTAGTTATCTGAAAAACATGATTTTGTACATCTGAATGCATCCCCGGAGCAACAAACATGAAATATTATGAAGGAGTAAAGTCAGAAGATTCAAAATCTGCAGTTACTTTCATAAAAATCAGTGGAAAATTTCAGAGTCAAAAGCACTTTGGGCACTGTTGCACACCTGGCGCAAAGCATCTTGGTTTGAAGTTTCATTATGTTTCACCCAACCAATTGTCATTATTAAAACCAGCATCCATGTTTTGTATAGAGCTGGCTTGCAACGTCAAGTGTGCCACGATTTACATTGTTTATTTAGCCAAATGTGGTCAGATGTGCACTAATTCACTTTGCCCCATGCACTTTAGACCATGCAATTTAAATCCTTTAAATATGGCCCTATGCTCTTATGCCATTTTTTTTCATTCTGGCATGACTTTTCATACCCAGGCTTCAGTATTGGTCAATAAAAAGTACACCTCCAGCAACAGGGTTGTACCGCTGTCAGAAAACCCCTAATTGCTAACAATTTTTAATAAAACAAATTATTTGCTAGCACATCACTACCGTTTTTTCATTAATGCCACATGATTATGTTCCTAAAACAAGTTCAAATTCATTGCTTTACAGTGGCATAATCACTTACATCTAACACTTAGGCTGTATTGGAAGCCAATACCAGTACTGGCTTATAATATAATGCCTGAGTTGCTCATCAAAAGACAATAGACATGAGACAAAATGGGCTCTAAAAAGATTTTCTTAACATAAAAAAGGTAGTCTCTTCATAAAGTGGCATTTGTCAGTAAAAAAAAAATTCAAAAGACAACTTTGGGACTCAGCACCTTGGAAAGCAAACAAACTTGCAGTGCAAAACTCACTTTATTTTCTTGTCTAGATTTGACTGTATGACATAGTTTGCTGATTTTACTTTTTTCTATAGTATTCTATGGCTGATATTCATAAAAAAAATAAAATTTCTTCATTGATAATATTGTCCATACTGTTGAACCAGAAGTTGCGCAGGATATGTCGCCTGCAAAACGAAACACACATCCATGGAATCACTGCTCCAACTATTATTTCAGCTTTGCCAAGTTTGCCTTATTCTTTCTTACAAAAGACCCTAGGGAGCAGTTTCAGGGGATGCACACATCCACGTGATTATACCTGGAAGCTGCAAAGTCCATACACAGGTCATTAGTTTGCTGAGAAACAACTCCAATGCAGACAGTTACTCCCAGTGCACTCACATTGCAACCAGAGCTGGAAGTAAGATAGAGGCTGCTAAAGAATGACAGATTAATGGGTGTATCTTTATACGTGTGGCAAACACTGATAATCATGTGGCAACATACAGTGTCTCATATCTTAATTTATTGGACATCTTTTGAGATTTTTTGTTAAACATACGTACATTTCATGAAAAGTCAAGTAGAGGAGCAGTGTGGCATGCATCACATTTCAATTGCAGGCATATAATCACAGTACATTTTTTGAAAAATCTATGTACAGCAAATAATAATAATCATAATAATATTAATAATAATTGTGTACGATTTTTCAATTTATAAAATTGCAAATATGTGGATGTTGGCATAGCCACATTATACAGCATCATCTCTTTAACACACATTCAAATCATTGATAGGTTTCAGATTAAGAGCTCACAAATCAGTTTTAATACTGCAATGAACACTGACTTGATATCTATAAGATTTTCAGAAAATGTCCATCATCAAAACATAAAATACACACACAATAAATAGTGTTTTGTGTGTGTCTTATACACAGGTGGCCCCTCACATGACAAGCACAATTATTTTAAAGAACAATATTACAATGTTTTCTTTTCTCCATGGAACAGCTCATTGTTACAGACATTTCTTGTTTTACATTCAGCGGATTGGAGAACACTTACTCCACAAACAATTCACATTAAGAGCCAACACGCCTTCCAATAAGACACTGTCAGTTTTTCAGTCACTCAGTTCTGTAACTTGAAAAAGCAGATGGCTGCTTCCCCCTGGGGTGCGTTATTCTTTTCCTTTTAACAGGATGAGGTATTTGCCAGAAGAGATGCTCCTCCCTCAGTCTGATCAGACTGGTGATGATGCAGTTTAGCAGTGCAAGATTTTAATGAATGCCTTTCTGAACTCCACATTAAAAGTGGTGTAGATGATGGGGTTTACGGCACTATTCACATAGCCCAGCCAAGTGAAAGCATTATACATCTCAGCGGGGACCTTGCATTTTGTGCAGTGGGTGTTGAGGATGTGCGTAATGAAAAATGGCAGCCAGCATATGATGAATACACCTGGGGGGATATAAAAAAGAAATAGAATTATTAGAAAATATGCAGGTGGAAGAAGTTCTCTTGTTAAGCAGCTTAATATTGAGGACTTGGAGGACTTGGGCACAAAGTATACAAAAATCAGAGCTTTTTTCCTTCATTGCATCACTGCTTGTTTCATTTTCAGACTTTTAAGCAAAACTTTTGACACCAAAATAACAACACTTGCAGAAGCAGCTGGGAGCCTTGGATGACTGGAAGCTTGCATAATAGGAAAACATGATTTTATACTATTTATGACAGGATGAGTTGGTGTTGAATTGCAGCAGAAGGAAACATTTGGTGGCAATAATTTGACCATCATGATCTGACTATCAGGTGAGCTGGGCTGCACCCAGGGGCACCTTCAGGGAGTTGTGACCCAATGAAAAATGTCACACTGGGTTCCACCAATTCACTACTGCTATCTTTAAGAGCCCTTTTCAGTCATATGCCGTAAAAACTGTCCTAACTTTTCTCACAAGGCACTCCTGGCAGCATCATTGTACATTTGAATAGCGATAAGCTGGCAAGCACTATGATGGCAGGTGGTGTATTCAAATATGCAAATGGCCCAAGGTAATCAACATTTATAAAATACATAAGGTAAAATATACCAGGTAATATGCAAAGGAAAAACTTAACCATAGCATTACACAGGTCATCTTTCATTATCAAAGGCAGATACGAAAACATACATCGCTCTTTTAGACGTGTTACATACAGTGGCAACTGGTCAACAAAGAACTGTGTAAACAAATTAAGTTTTCTTTAAATCCCTCAAAAAATAACTGCCATAATTGCTTAGTGTAACCCAAGTTGAATAGATCATGTTGTGAAATATTAATTTATATTCATTTATATAGCAGTTCTGTGCCTTTAATTTCCCCTAACTCCGTCATAACCTCACTTCACTCTGTTGCCCAATCAGAGCTAAAACCCCAGAGTCATAAACATCCAGTTCATTAAGTCAGTGTCATGAGTTGCTTTTGTTTTCGTGTAATATTTTCCTTGTTGTTCTCTTTCTTAGATTTCAAGTTTATTTTGTAGGTTCCTTAAGTCCTCCTTGTGTCTTTTGGTACCTTGTCTTGCATTGTATTCCTTGTGTGTTTCTAGTCTATCATGTTTCTTGTTTTTATTTTGTAGTTATTTCACCTTGTGTTTCTGGTTTAGTTTTACTTCTTTAGTTTTCCCTCCATTCTGCTTATGTGTTGTGTTTCCACCTGTGTCTCGTTTGTCTCACCTGTGTGATTACCCCTGTGTGAATTTAGCCTGGCAGTATGAACTGATTTGGTACTTCAGAGTATATGAACAACAGCACGTTATGCTGTATGCCAAAACTACAAACTGATTTTTTAGGGGCTGTGAAAAAATTATTACATTCTATAAAAACAACCTCTTAACTTTTTAAATCATAAGTGGATGCTAAAGAAGCAGTTTTGCAATCAGCTTGGCCATGTTTACTTTCGCTTTCCGAAACCAGAAATCCTGTAATGCCTGACCCAGCATACCGGAGAGCAGATTGAACAGAACAGTCATACTATATACTACTTTTAAACTCAGTATGTAGTATGCAGTACCTACTGCATACTACATACTGGACATACATACTACATACATACTACATACATACAGACAGTCTTCTAACCTAACCATTGCACATGTGCATCCTTTTCTTTGGAACACCGCCTGTTGAGTTGTTTATCCTGGATACAGTGATGCTATTTGTTGATTGGCTGTTGGGTAGCTTTATTTCCTTCTTTCTTTTAGATTAGCTGGTGCGTGGCAAGCTCATTCTGAGCTATACAGGTAGGAATCAGGTGAAACCCACTTGATTCCTACCTGTTTCACAGTTTCAGGAAAAACAGCGCAACTTGGTAGGCATTGTCCTAGTAATTACTCAGCGTGAGAAATACAAAGTGTGGCATGTGAACAGGTTAAAATGCGAGTCTCACGCCCAATGCATAAGACTTGAGAGCCCTGACACAGTTGGCCTAGTTAGCAGTGCGTCACCACAACATTCTGTTTCGACTGTGTTGTTTCGGTGATACAAGTGTGTGGCCGAAAAAGGCACTTTTGGGCCATTTTCGGCAGAAAATTTTCGGTGGCCGAATATTTTCGGTGGCCGAATTTGCCGTGCATCCGGTACTTAAAATGTCTTGTGTTACACTGGCACCTTGTACTTCTGCATTGACCCTACACAGCAGTGGCTGATGCTGACATGAGCACTAAATACTTGTGTGTTGATGTGTCCATGTCACGCAGCAACAGTCCAAAACGCTTGAGGGCAGTGTGGTCTCTCTGTTAGTGGGGTCGCCTGTTTCCTTTTTTATAGCGATTCTAAATGTATCACGTTAATTTATGCTGCTTCATGCTGCTGTTTAACGTACTGCAATAATTACAGGAAAGAATAGAGAGGAGACGTTGGAGGAGATGAAATACATGGCAATTCTGGAAGTGCTGTAAATGCAAGAAATACAATGCCATCAGGCAGACCAATCCCAGGGCTTGTGGTCAACGATGATTCAACAAATGGTTAAACTTTGTCGGAATGCATAGGTACAGGGGCTACACATATCTACGGCATAGGCCATGCCGTCGATTAAAAAAAACATGTTTAAACTAGGCTTAATGATGGAATATTGCATACCGAATTTAGGCATCTAGCAGATGCATCATGTGTGTGTGTGTGCATACAGGCAAGATGTGATACAGCAGGCCGCTCTGCAGTGTTTTGTGGAAACATGGGTGACCCCTTGACAGAAAAAATCCCCCACATCAGTAGTGAGAGTACCATAGTTTTCTCTATGTAGCATAGACATTAGACATCTTCCGTAAGATGCTGCAGATGTTTTATCAGTCTGTGGTGGCAAGTGTGTTATTCTATGCTGCAGTCTGCTGGGGAAGCAGTATAAAACACAAGGATGCGAGGCGACTGGACAAACTAGTG
Organism: Notolabrus celidotus; assembly: GCF_009762535.1. Taxonomy (NCBI): domain Eukaryota; kingdom Metazoa; phylum Chordata; class Actinopteri; order Labriformes; family Labridae; genus Notolabrus; species Notolabrus celidotus. The sequence continues at coordinate 16,875,943 of NC_048285.1, forward strand.
AAAAGAGCTGGCACTGTGATTGGAACCAGGTTGGACTCACTGGAGGCTGTGGTGGAGAGATGCACACAGAAGAAGCTAGAGGTCATTCTAAATTATACAGATCATCCACTTCACAACTTTTTTGTGGACCAGAGAAACAGCAGCAGTAGATGGCTCATCTCTCTGCACTGCAGGACTGAGAGATAGAGAAAATCATTCATCCCTGCAGCCATTAGGCTTCATAACTCTCTAGCCAATGGGAGATGAGCTGACAGACACCTGAATTACTTGTTTTTATGTGATTTTTATAATTTTATCTGGCAAACAACTGAATTTCCCTTCGGGATTAATAAAGTACATTCTATTCTATCAGTATAAGGGGTTGGTTCTCCACCAAAGCGTCAGTGCACAGCTACTTTCAGGTGTTTCCACAGATGTTCAATCAGATTCAACTCTGGGCTCTAGCTGGGCCACTCAAGGACATTCAGAGACTTGTCCTGAAGCCACTCCTTTGTTATCTTGGCTGTGTGCTGAGGATCAGTGTCCTGTTGCTGTAGTCTGAGGTCTAGAGCGCTCTGGAGCAGGTTTTCGTCAAGGACTTCTCTGTACTTTGCTGCATTCATCTTTCCCTGACTAGTCTCCCAGTTCCTGCTGCTGAAAAACATCCCTACAGCCTGACGCTGCAACCACCATGCTTCACTGTAGGGATGGTATTGACCAGATTATGAGTGGTGCCTAGTTTCCTTCAGACGTGACGCTTGGCATTCAGGCTGAAAAGGGTTCAATTTTGGTTTCATAAGACCAGCGAATGTGGTTTCTTATGGTCTGAGAGTCCTTTAGGTCCCTATTGGCAAACTTTCATATGTTTTGTTCCGAGAAGTGGCTTCCGTCTGCCAACTCTACCATAAAGACCTGATCTGTGGAGTGCTGCAGGGATGGTTGTCCCTCTGGAAGGTTCTCCCATTTCCACAGAGGAACGCTGGAGCTCTGTCAGAGTGACCCTTGGGTTCTTGGTCACCTCCCTGATTAAGGCCCTTCTCCCCCAATCGTTCATTTTGGCCAGGCGCCTAGCTCTAGGAAGAGTCCTGGTGATTTCAACTTCTTTCTTTTACGTATGATGGAGACCACAGCGCTCTTCGGGACCTTCAATGCAACATAATTTTTTCTGTACCCTTCCACAGATTTTTTCCTCGATACAATCCTGTCTTGGAGGTCTATAGACAATAGCTTTGACTTCATGGCTTGGTTTGTGCTCTGACATGCACTGTCAACTGTGGGAGCTCATATAGACAGGTGTGTGCCTTTCCTCATCATGTCCAATCAATTGAATTTACCACAGGTGGACTCCAATCAAGTTGTACAAACATTTCAAGGATGGTCAGAGGAAACAGGATGCACCTGAGCTCAATTTTGAGTTTCAAAGCAAAGGGTCTGAATACTTATGCACATGCAAAATTTAGTGTTTTATTTATTTTATGAATTTGCAAACATTTCTACAAAACATTTTTCACTTTGCCATTATGGAGTATTGTGTGTAGAATGTTGAGGAAATAAAATAATTAAATCCATTTTGGAATATGGCTGTAACATAAAAAATGTAGAAAAAGTGAAGGGGTCTGAATACTTTCTGTACCCACTGTACATATAAAAATTAAATATCTTCAGTGTTTTTCAATTTTTGATTTTTCTTTGTCCTGGATTATTTTGTTTTCATTTTCATTTCACTTTTGTCCAAGTTATAAGAAAAAATACATTTAAGTTGACACCATTGATGTGAAAAAAAGTTAAGTTGTGATATTTTTTGGAATACTTTCAAAAATTGAAAATGTTGATCTCATTCTATTATTTTAGGCCTTTAGAGGTTAAAATTTAGGTGTTGGAGTGTGCAGATGTTTAATTGGTCTCTCTTTTTACACTGAAACTGAGCAAGAATAAGCAAGAGCAGTTTTTTGCTTCAGAGAAATATGCAGCTTTGGCTCCATGGGTAGAGTTGGTAGTCTATTAATTGGAAGGTCAGCTGTATGATCCCAGCTCCTGCAGTCATATGCATATGAAAGTGTATGAATGAGATTAGCTAATACTGATGGTATGTTACTATATAACAGTCTCTACCATCAGTGTGTGAATGAGTGATTTACCATTTCCTTACAGTTCAAATTGGATGTGCATATTCACATAAGATTTGATTCGCTTTTATGTTTTGTTAATAATTCACTATCAAATGAAGCAACCTACCAAGGACGATGGCTAACATCTGCGTGGCCTTCTTCTCCTTCTGCTGGGAGATCTTCCTCTTGCTCATCGTCCTCACAGACGTTTGAGTCTTGCCGTTAGGTAACGCCTGTGTCTGGAAGGCTTTCATCACAACAGGTGCTGGATCCCCCAGGGCCTCTTTGCTGGGATCTCCATTCTTTTCTGCTTTCTGGCTCTCTTCAGGTGGGGTGGGAGGACTGGAGGTGGGGCTGGCGTTGGCCTTGTTCGGCATTAGTAGCTGGTGGCTGGTGGCCGGAGTGTCTCCGAGAGCACACTGAGGCTGCTGCTTCTGCTTCTGGCTGCAGCCGCTGTTCAGCTCATCCAGCTCCAGATCTTCGCCCTCCTGGACTCCATCTTTGATAAATATCTGAGCACGGTCAGGATGAGCAGTAAAAAACATAGAATCGGATGGTCATTTTTCATTAGTGCACAATGGGTGACATTTAGATTAATAGGCATGAAAAAAGAAGAGAGGTTATCAGGCTTATTATTTAAGTTTGCTGTGCTCAGAGAAGCAATCTTTAAAATCTATTTATACTTGAAAATGTTCATCATTTAAGTTGTTTTAGCAAAAATAAATTGCATACAATACAACAAAATAGAGTACACACCACTTTCTTCTTGTTGACAGGGAAACTCCCATTAGATTTAACAATCATGGTGCACAACCTCACATCCTCTGGATGAGTGCACTTATCCTGAAACGAAAGACAGCTCTGTCAGGCAAGGAGACAGGACAATGTCATTGCACAACAAGAAAAAGGACGATCTAAGCACAGGTCCCTCTCTCTCTCTGCCCACTGGGTCTAAACAGGCTTCATTGAGCTATAGCACTAAGATGCCGTTAAAAACAGCCTAACCTGCAATGCTATCTTGAGCTTGTACTTCATCAATGTGACAGTGTGAGAACTGAGATTCCTTCACCAAAATGACATAATCTCATCAACATAAGTGAATCTTTATTCAATTAAGATTCCTCTGCTCCATTAAGATTGTGTGCATAATCTGTCCATATGCTGCAATATGTAATCATTTCCCAGATCATTAAGTCCTCGAGTTATATGCTGCCTGTATTCCCTTTGAGCTCCTGTGTTTGTTATAAATGCTTTCCCTGACCTCACTCAAACACACGCACACACACATGCCCACAGACACAGTTTTGTAAAGCCATGCATGAACATGAGTGATGCAGTGCACTGGATCAAAAACATTACTTGGCTTCCTGCGCAGGGCCCATTGAGTTTCACTGTCAGTAAAATCAATAACTAGAATAGTAAAAGGTCATTTAGGGGCCATAGTTGTTAAAGCCACGTGGCAGGTGTTAAAACTGAACGTGCCAGTAATTGTAATGATAAAATTAGAACTGGTCTCTTTATTAAAACCAGTTATTTCCTTGACGTTCAGGAGCGAAGAAAAACACTTAAAATGATTAAGTGTAACTGAGCTTTCCCTTTTAATCCCTGCTCTCTGCTGTTTTTCAAAGAAAATCAATTCTCTTCTTGTCTGTGTTTTTCCCTTTCTGTTACGTTGTTACGTAATACAATGCCTGCCCATAGAACCATCACATATAATTGTGTCCAGAAAATTATTGATTGCTTCTTCATAAAGAAAAAAGTGAGCTCAAAGATCAAGTATTATGCGCTGATGTTTTTTTCACTATGCTTGAAATACACAATGAGCTTTGGTTTCATAAAGGTGTATATCAATTTCAGTATCACATAAAGGCCATAAAGTGTTGCTGTAAACTGAAGCTATATACTGTAACACCTCACCTTCAGAGAAGTGGCCACAGGGTCAGAAGCCTGACACACGCGTTGCTTTGGTTTGGTGTTGACACGTTTCCTGCGCTTCCTCAGGACCACATAAATCTGCACATAAACCAGCAGAGTGATGATGAAGGGGACGTAGAAGGACACTATGGAGGAGTACACCACAAAGGCTGGGTTGGCGATCACACAAAGGGACTCATCTCGAGTAGCTGTGGAGGTAAGCATAGAGGGAGTACAAGCATCAGACTGAAAAGTTTAATACAAAATTGTTTTCTTGTTATGGGTTTTCATGTATTTTGACAATGTGACTCAATGTGAACTTCTTCTCAAAAGCGAGAGACTGGCTAGAACTAGCAGCAACAAGAGCTCAGTTTTTTTATGTCAGTCTTTAAAAATGAATCAAAAACTGTCATTTCTGCACCACTGATTTATTTGTCACCCTTTTAACACCTCCCCAAACCCAATTCAATCTGTTTTATTACCACCTTCCTCAGCTAAACCGGCCTTGAAGCTGATCCAGATGCTGCCTTGTATCTGGTGCCAGATTCAGAAATTGTATCACTCCAGGTTTTCACTCTTTGAACTTGCTGCTTGTTAAATTTTTATTACACTGAATCACTTTCAAGGCCTGTGAAATTTGACCTGAGCAACTTCATTTAATTTTTCATTGCCTTTGCACCAGAACACATACATAAACAGCTTTTTAAAATCAATTTTTTTAAACCCTTACCCTTCAATGATGGATAGATTAACTCGTGAGAGACAGAAAATGTGGGTAAAGATTGGGGGAAGACATGCACCAAGTGTTGATCCGGCAACCAGCCTCCATACATAAGGTAACTGGAATTTCAACAGAGCTAAGCCAAATCCTGTCTATCACCAACAAAGGGTACAAAAGTCCACAAGAAACTGTTTAAATAATCCTAAAATGTATTAAGGGCATCTTTCTTAAACACTTTAGGAGCTGAGTTTAATCAAAATAGTAATTGTAGGAAAATGTAGGATCAAATCATTTTTGAGCTTGACTCACTCTGACAACTGAAAGTCAGGAGATCTTACCCTCTGCTGTTTCATTTAATACAATTGACGTCTTTAATCTGTCTCTGACTTTCCTCTAAAGCCAGCTCACTTTATGAAAGGTGCATACTAATGTTGGACTACCCCTTTAATTCTGATCCCCTGTCCTCATGTTGAACTGTCCTTGAGCATGTCACTGAACCCTAAACAGCCACAAATGCCTGCACACAAAGTGTGACAGTATGTGTGCATGGTTGACAGAGAGGTGCACTGTGGAGCACTTACATAGCGTTTTATTCAATACAGTCCATTAACTACTCATATCTTCTGCAAAAATCTCTTAAAACTTTTATCTATGGTGAAAAATTAGTTCAAATATTTAAAATATGAGTTGATTTAGCGTTAAAATAAATCTCTAGTGCTGAAGTTCCAGATCTTACAGCTGGCTGTCTCTGCATTATGTTTTCCATGGGCTTACACTGTTTTTTCTCTGCTGCCACTGCTCACTCACTTGAAATCATTTGCGTAGCTCACATATAGAACTGCCTGAGTCCCGTCAGAATTTATATCAGTTCAAGACACACAAAGGAATGAGTAAGACTTCAAAGATAGAGGATTTTAGCCACAGGAGCAGGTCAGCAACAAGCTGAAAAATAACTAATCAGACCCTTTTATGACTGTAACCCTCTTTTAACCCCACAGTTCTGTGAAAGACAACCTTAAGGTACAAGACTCACTCAAATAACCAATAGTTACATGTAAATACAAGGCTTTTCACAATGCACTGTGCAGCAGAAATACTCATGAATAATACAGTGCAGCACCACTACTGGTTTACAAATAAACCATTGACTGATTGTGTAACTCACACTCATTCTTACCTGTGTTATTGAGGCCAAACAACAGGGGACATGATATGGCAAAAGACAGCACCCACACCACCGAGATCATTACTGTGACTCGTCTCCTGGAACTGTAGCGAGTGTTGTACAACATTGGCATTGCAACTGCAGTGTAACTGAAAGGGGTGAAGGGAAAATAGCCACTTTAGTCTGAAGGTATGAAAACATGACACTTTTTAACTTGGCATCTGGAAAAGAATGACAAATTGAGAACAAAACAATACTGTCAAAAACAGGGGCACAGACGGTGTTCATTGCTTTCAACTCTGAACAACTTTTAACAATGGACAACCTATAGGGCTAACTATTGGACCTCAAGGTGACTTTATGTACCCTTTTCAGAGCTTGAAGGGGTATTACAGTTTTTGTGGAGTGGTGATGTATGAGTTTTACGTCGCAAGTAATTGTACGAGCCACAGCAGCAGCTCAGCTCATCCCTGTCAAAAGGAACTCCATAGAGAAACTGCACGCAAGCTAGGCAACAGTTAACTGCAGACAGGGCTGGTTCTGCAACGTAATTTAGCTAATTTTGAAAGGCTCCAACCCGAGCACTCATCTTGGTTTAGGTGTGAGCTTTACCAGTGATTTTTTTCAGCACTTCACTTTGCCACCAGCCCATTTGTTGGTGGTCAGGTACATTTGTATCTTTAAGAACTCATAGTGCCCTATTACCCCTCTCGGACTCTGCATTCCCAACATGCAGGCCTGCTTGTTTTATCCTATAGGCCTGATCTACTAAGATCCCAAATAACGAGCGCTAATTTGTGTGTGCAAATAATAATTTTGCACGTGTTATTTCTGGGCGTGTTGCGGGTGATCTACTAAGACTGCGTGCGCAAATGATAACGAGTGCAAAAGTGGTGCGGACCGCCCTATTTTAATGAGGATTTTGCGTGTGCTATCGGCTGTCACCATGGAGCGTTTGAGAGAGCAAAGTGGTCTTAAGCGATAAATGAAGTTTGAAGACATGGAGTTGGAGATCTTTGTGGAGGAGGGAAATAAACACATCCGTGAACTCCAGCAGAGACATCTCAGCGTTAGAAACGCGATTTTGGAGGCCATCTGTGAAAAGGTGAATGCTGTGAGAAAAAACAGAAGATCTGCCGATGAAATAAACGCATAAACTCTACTCCAAAACGCAATCAGTGTTTTGATGGAGTTTAGAGAGCGATTTGATGAGGCTTAGTCTGCCACTCTTGCTCTAGAAAAGTTAGGCGTCACTTAGATGAAGACAGTCGCCTCACTGACGCAGAGAGCAACTTTCGGGTGAACGTTTTTAATGCCTGATATCATCATCCAGCAACTGTCCCAAAGATTCACCAGCTTAAATGGAACTGGGAACATGTTTGAGTCAATTCACCCCAACACACTGCTGCAAGCATGAGATGAGGAGTTACGCAGAGCTGCCTGGTGCAGCTCAGTGAGCGCTCATTCTCCAAGTTAAAACTAACTAAAAAACCCTTGATGAGCACGATGGGACAGAATAGACTGAGTGGACATGTCATGTTATCTATTGAGAATGAAAATCAAAGAATGGACATACAGTGCATCGTGGACAAGTCCGCGGAGCTTAAGGCTCGTCCAAACAGTGGTGAGTAGGCCGAGTACTTTATATTGATTTTGTGTTTGCATGTGAACATGTGGGCCGCTGTGCCAATTTGACTAAACTTTATAGCTGTTGATACAGTGACCTCATTAGTTGAAAAAGTTAAAGTGGGTGTCAGAATGATGCAGTCGCTATCCGTGGTGCTGAACTGCTTTGAATTTGTGTTGTTTTATTATTAATATTTTGTTCTCTTGGTTTGATTGACTAAAAACTGTAGTAATGCTTGTAAGCCCCGCTGTTGCGGGCATGTTGTAAAGCGATGTTATGATGAGCTTTACAATGACCGCAGCCATGTGTGCGTAATGCTGTGCCAGTTTGCACCTGCCTTTCAAACGTGCTAAATATAGACGCAAAAACAGCGCTCGCTATCTGCTTCAGGTTTGATAGATCACATTGCGTGTGCTAAATGATTACATTTGCATCTCCTCCTCCCAGTATTTTGCGCGTCCTGATGATCTACATGTATTCTGCATATTCATGAAGGCAAACAGGCTAAATGATTTGCGAGTGCTATTTTGCTCATTTGAAAGACGCAATCCTCGGTGCTCCCGGTTAGTACGTCAGCTTTGCGCGCGCTATCAAGTTTGCACGTGTTTTTATACACGCAAACCTTTAGTAGATCGGGCCCTTAGTGCTCAATAAGCTTTTTGTCTCTGTAAACATAGACTGTTAACACAACACTTAAATTCAGTCTGTTAGTTGTAACAAAGGTGCTTCTTAAAACAACCTGTAATTCAAGAAAATGCAGCAAAAAACAAGGCAATGATGCAGCAAGGAATACAACCTGAGTTACATAATTGAACTCTGCTTTGTATTTAGAGTTCAATTTTAAATATGTTATAAACACTACTAAATGAAATATTGTGTAATGGAATCAGATGAAAACAATTCTTACTTGTTTAAGTTATTTGTTATTTACTTGTTCTGATATAAGCTAAAGGAATTATCCATAGATAAATAACGGTGTGTATTCAATAAAAATAGAATAAAAAATATATACAATTCAACTTGACAAAATGTACAGTTTGGTGTTTATATTTATCCTTGGACAATAAAAAACATCACTCTTTATACCGGGCATTTATCACAATAGATACAATTTGGTATCTGGCAGTCAACATGATCTCTAGTGGCTCTTCTAGTGGTAACTTTTTCAACTGACTCTGATTACCCTCACCTTCCATGTTTTTTTAGTTCTCACCTTACCATGTTTCTGGTCTAGTTTGTCTTTACAGTTTTCCTCGATTGTTTACACACATTTTCTGAAATCATGCCTCATACTCTCAGAACTCTACACACAAATCAAAAAACACACACACAACGGGCAAACCCCTCAGTTCGAAAACAGGGTGTAAGACCATTTCCACGCAAAGGTCGGCATTCATCGATTTGAATGTGGGCAGAGGATACGCTCAAATCCCACGCCAAGGCTCAATCC